>NW_026067986.1:861452-910618 GCF_014885135.2 Alexandromys fortis | reverse complement strand
TCTTCTTTTCTTTCTTTGGCATCTAAGCACATTTTTTAAAGACTACTGTTACTTGTTCAGAGATTTTTCTTGGCCTGGACCTCGCAAATGTGTGTGCATTTGTGCGTGTGCGTGTATATCTGCTGTTTCTCTGACCACGTGAGACAAACCTTAACCTGCTGGCTACCTGTAGTGGGGCTCTGCTTAGCACACGGTGCTGGCAGCTGACTCTGTCCCATTTGGGTCAAAGAGAGCCGAGCCTCATGCCTGTGGGCCGCCACCTAGATCCAGCTTTGGTAAGTTTCTGCGCCTGCGTTGTGGCTGTTGTTTCTATCTAGTGTCCCATCCTATTAAGTAGGGTGCCATTCAGGTGCTCAGTTGCACTGCAGGACTTCTTAAAGGAACTGTGCCCCTGTACCCCTCAAGCCTCAGCTCTGCATGAGAGACTGCCATTACGGGCAAGCTGTGACTGGTACCATGTTCAGAACATTTTCCCGGCTTTCTCAGGCCCTATGTGTATTTGCATGCCGTGTGTGGAGCTCCAAACGTAGTTGGTCTTTTTTGTCAGGCCTCTTTTTTTTTTTTTTTTGGACCACTAGCCCCCAAATAATGATACAGAGACTTATTATTAATTATGAAAGCTTGACTTTTAGCTTAGGCTTGTTTCCAGTTAGCTCTTAAATAACTTAAATTAACCTGTTTTTATTAATCTACATATTATCACGTGGCTTTTTACCTCCTCTCTGTTCTATATGTCTGACTTCCTCCGCGTCTGGGCTAGCATCTCCTGCAAGCCTAGATTCATCCTGAGTTCCTCTCTCCTCAGGAGGCCCACCTCTTCTCCCCTGCCTAGCTATTGAACATTCAGCTCTTTATCAAACCAATCAGTTGCCTTAGGTAGGGGAGGCCAAATGTAAGACAAGTCCTCACAGGATGTAGACAAATACCCAAGGACAGAAGAGTGCATTTTAGAATACAGTTGCAGAGGAGAAATAATGGCAGTGGTAACAGGGTAACAAAGCTGGCACGGTGGCGGGAGCAGGAAGCAGAGAACTCACATCCCCCCATCCGCAGGAAACAGGAAGTGAAAAATGCAAGTGGGGCAAGGCTAGTCTACCTTCTAAAAGTTCCACAACCTGTCCAGACAGCCTGGGGACCGAGGGTTCCGGTACAGAGCCTATGAAGGATAGTTTCCATTCAAACCGCCATGAGTCACTGGGTACCCACAGTTCAATCTGTTACAACGTTACATCAGATGCAAAATACGGATAAATGTGTGACTACTTACCAAGTTAGTAACTTTGCCAGGGGAAAGGACAACAATGTGGCATCCTAAGAGCGCCTGGCCTTGGTCTACTCCAGGAAAGGGATCACCCTTCGCTGCCCCTTGGCTGGACAGGGGTGTAGGTGAAGGGGTGGGGATAGGAACAGAGAACTCTGGAGGTGTGCTCACCCGCTGAAATAAGCCATGAATACCTGATCCCTTATCTGTGCTTTTTCTCCTCAGCAACGTAAGAACTGAGACAACCGCCCTGGTTTACTAAGAAGGGCAGAGTCACTCATCTGTGACACTCTCTTCTTGGTGGCGCTGCTTTCTGACACCCACCACGTGTGTCCACTCTGTCCATGGTTAGGGCCTGGGTCACGGCTTCCCACACTAACCATCCCCCACTCACCTGCTTTGCATACATGTAGAACCCTTCCACGGCTTTGCTACTCAGATGACAGGGTTCTCCCCTGATGCTTGGCCCTACAGACCGACTGAACCTCAGCTTTCCACCGACTCAGGAGGACTGGCCATGCGTATTAGTTCTGTTTCTTGGTTCCGTGACAGAAGCCACGTAAAGGAAGGAGTGTTTATTTCGGTTTATACTCGTAGGGTGTAGCCAGTCGTGGTGTAGTCATGGTGACAGGAGCTGGCATAGCTGTCTGGTCACATCCCCGCAGTCAGGAGGCTAAGAGAGACAAAAAGCTGGTGCCCAGCTCATTTTCCTCTTTATGTTGTCTGGGACTATGGCCCAAGTAAGGATGCCAGGCTTTTCCTACTTCAGCTCATCCAATCAATCCCCTTTACAGACCTGCCCAGAGACCCGTCTTCTCAGCAACTCCAGATCCTTTTGGCATTGGGAACTCCACTTCTCCCCACCCTAGGGAAAGTGGGCAACTGTGAGCTCCACAGAGTCACGGGGTCATGGGTCAGTGGCTCGGTTTTTTTTTTTTTTTTAAAGCAGAAGCACTTTGTCCCCTTCTCCTTTTCAACGTGTCTTGTGCTCAGCTGTCCTTGAAGCGAGTTTTAGCTCTTCTCCGAGCACTGCTACCTAAGCCTTAGCCTTCCTTCCTCGTCAGTAACCTTGGCATGGGAGAGCCACACAGCCAGCATCGGCAGCCACTCTTTCCTTGTCCTATGGCTTCCTACTTCAGGCTTGACTGCACTTGACTGGGTGTATTGGTTTCCTAGGGCCATCATCATAAAGTATCACAGACTGAATGTTTAAAATAATAACTTAGCTTGGTGTGGTTGGTGGTGCACTTGGGAGACAGAGGTAGGCAGATGGATCTTTGAGTTTGAGGCCAGCCTGGTCTACAGAGAGAGTTCTAGTACATCCAGGGCTACACAGACAAATCCTGTATTGTAAAATAAAAAATAAAATTAAAATAAAAAAATCAGGCTCATTAGGACACCAGACATTGGGTCAGGCCCCACCCTCCTCCATTATGACCTAAGTTAGGCCACCTCCTCACCGTCTAGGTATATGGTGATGTTTGAGGGGACTACTAGACATAAGTCAACCAGGAATGCTGTATTGTTTGGGTTTACTAGATTATTGATCTTTATAAGGAGTTTATAATGAATATTAAGGCGCCTATTCATCTTAAGAAATGATGGCCCCAGAACTAGGAAAGTCAAGTGTGTGTGTGTGTCCTCAGCTTGTGCCACCGTCTGGGGCTCTTAAAAGTTCCCACCTTGTGAACTAGGCTGAAGCAAACCACACCACCAACAGTGTTTGTCTCCCAGGAAATGCCAGATACCTAAACTCGTTGATTGCACGTGGAAGGGTCAACAAAGGGTCACTGCTGAATGCTTGTTGGTCATTGATTCAGATGAGCCAAGAGAATGAAAATATGCGTGTGTCGTGCCCCACCATAGGATGCTCTAGGTGTTCTCTTTTCGTATTTTAACTTCTGCCTCCACAGCGTCTGACAAACTATTCCAGTGTGTTACTAATAACACTAATGAAGCCCGTGGGTCTCAGTCATGAGGACGATAAGGGACTGTTGTGTGACGAAACTTTTCCTGGGGAGATACAACACACACGTCTGCTCTCCCTAGATAGGAACATGCCAAAGTCCAACTTGGTGAACCAATGAGTTTTCTTGGGGTTCCTTATAGGAATGTTGGTGAGGGGCTACTTACAGGAGCAGAAATGATGCAAAGACAGCTGCATCACCAAAGCCCACCCCAGCATGGGTGACAGCCCACAGAGCTGGGAACCTGGAGCTCATGGAACAGCCAGCCGGCAGTCAGCTCAACAGGCTGGACCTGTCCTATCCAGGTCCTCAGCTGTTCTAATCCTTCCAGGCAGTTGAGCTGATTTCTTTTTATTCCAGGCAGCTGCTCTGGTCTCTGCAGCTAGACTTTAAAGCTAAGTCTTTGCAGCTAAACTTCCTTCAGTTTAAGAGGTCAATGAGCTTTTATTGCTTTCTCTGGCATGGTTGGTCTAAGTGAATCTGATCAGTTTCAGGGACTTCCAGGAGCTATTTTGGGTTTTTTACTTTCCTGCTGGAGGAGTTTCCCAGCAGGATAGAGTGTTTCAATCTAAGAGGAAACTGTTACACAATAGGAACCCGCTGTTTTTGTTTGTTTGTTTGTTTCCAAAGTTAAAAGAGCCACAGTAGCTTTGGGCTGGACCAATCAGGGCCAAGCTGAGAATGCTTTAGGGAAGTGTTTCTGGGATAGACATTTCTTGAGATGTTGGTAACATGGGGTAGCTTCCATTTCCAGACTATTTCTTTTTCCAGAATTCTGTTTCCTAATTCAACTTGGAAACCATCATATTTGCCTATTAAAGATATTTTTCTTTACACAATATTGTTGAAAGTTTTGCTGACTTATTTTTTTCCAAAAGTTTAAAGATTTTCTTATTTTTATTTTTAATTACATGTAATGTTTGGGTATGTATATTTTAGTAGAGGTGCCCTCAGTGGCCAGGAACGTTGTCCCTCTGCTGCAACTGGAGTTACTGCTGGTTGTAAGCTGCCTGATTTGGATGCCCAGAATTGGACTCCAGTTCTCTGCTAGAGTTTCATGTGCTCTTCACTGCTGAGCTACATCTTTATCCTTAATTTTGCTGACTCCTAAAACATTCTTTTGTTTATTCATCTGGCAAGCATTTTCCAAGATCTTAATTAAATATGCCCAGAAATAAAAAACGCTTCTTTGGTGGTTTGACAGAAAATAACCCCCAAAGGGAGTGGCACTATTAGGAGGTGTGGCTTTGTTGGAGTAGGTGTTGCCTTGTTGAAGTATGTTTCTATGGGAGTGGGCTTTGAGGTCCTCTATGCTCAAGCTACACCTAGTGACACAGTTCACTTCCTGTTGTCTGTGGACCAAGATGTAGAACTCTCAGCTCCTTCTCCAGCACCACGTCTCACCATGATGATAATGGTCTAAACTTTTAAATTAAATGTTTTCCTTTGTAGGAGTTGCCATGGTCACGGTGTCTCTTCACGGCAATAGAAATCCTAACTAAGACAGCTTCTGTCACTTACTGAACTCTTAGTGTGCTTTCTCGTGCTGCCTAACAGTTTGGGCAACAGGGACCTTATATGTGATGTTGGTCCTGGGTTCCTCACTAGTGATGTCATAGTCCTCTTGTTTAAGACCACATTGTGATGTTCACAAAACGAAGAAATCACTTGATGAGGATCTCAGAATGTACGCTTATTTTTAGGTGACTGTAGTTTATGGAAACTTACATAATTTTCTCATGTCTGTGATGTGGATATACATTTATCTTTTACCTACAAATGAGCCAAAAAATTTGCAACATGTCTGAAATTACACAGTTAAAATATGGTGGGACCCAGAGTTATATCAAGGGTACTCTGAGGCATCTATACTCAGACAATGCATCTCCTGAAATCTCAGGTTAATGGAAATGAAAAAGGCATGAGCCAGGCTGTCAGGGGACTTGGCAGTTTATCAACAGACTTGATATACGATTAATAAAAACTCAGAGAGAGAAATTGGGGTTCAACCTGAAGGTTAGAAAAGCAAAGCAGCCAGCCACTGGCTCTTACCTCAACCTCAGTCCGAAAATGGCGATCTTGCCTCCATGGTGGGGAGAACACAGGGCAGTTGGTTGTGTTGAGAGCTTCAGGACCTTTGGTATTGGTAAGAGTGGAGGTGTGCTTGTGTGTGTGCATGTGTGTGCGTATATGTGTGTGTTCAGAGTCTCTTTTATTTTGCAACCAAATTCAGCCTTCTTCCCGAAGGAAATGGCTGGGTCATTGACCAGCTCTTGGAAGGGAATCAGTTCTGATATGCATTGTGGGGAATATAATTCCCCCAGATCATCCTACCATCTTGATTTTAATCACGACACAAAGCAACACGATTCTTTTAGCTGAAGTTAGTTGGAAGACAAAGGTGGTGAGACTCCGCCCAGAGTGGGTCGGTTGGTCTGACTTGGTGGACTCCCACCACTCTCTAGCCTCCACCCGGGGCTCACGAGTGGGGAAGAGTTGGCCCTGGGAGCGACCTAGGATGTGTTTCTCAAGTGTCTCCATTTCCCACCGCAGGGTAATGCTCTTTAAGCTCTCAGAACACGTGAGTGATTTGGAGTTGAAAGAGTTTAAGTTTTTCTTGGAAAGGAAGATCCCCAAATGTAAGCTGCACGATAACGCGGTAAGACCTGGGATGTCCTGGAGATGGGTCACCGGCGGGGGTTCTGAAACCAGAGGACAGGGTTTTGCCAACAGCAGACTGCATTCAAGGTTGTTTCTGTTTGTTCATCTGTTTGCTTGAGGCGTGGTATCACGTAGCCCAGGCTGAACCTAAACTTGCTCTCTAGTTGAGGATGACCTTAAATTTTTGATCTTCCTGCCTTCGCCTCTTGGGTGCTGGGATCACTGGCATATGCCGCCACTCCCAACGTGTGTGCTCCCAGGATGAGATTCAGCTCCTTTTGCATGACAGGCAAGCCCTCTTCCAGCTGGGCTATGCCCAGCCCCCGTGTTCTCACTTCTTACCCAGGGAAAATAAAATAGTTAGGCAGGGGTAGTAGTTATGGCTTTGGTGCCTCTACACTGTAAAGTGCTTAGCCACAGGACAGAGCCAGGGAAGGTAAGTTGTACGGTGCTATGAGACCTAGCCTGGCCAGGGAGGAAAGGTAGCCTGGGGTTGAAGCTTCCTCACTTCTGCTGCCCTTAAAATACCACTTTTGGTATCTGTTTTTATGAGCAGGATGTATGATGTATGTGTCTGTGTCTCCATGTTGTATATGTTGTGTGTGCTTCTTATGTGTATGTGAGGCATATGTACCTGTTTGCACCTCTGAGTGGTCTCCCTGTTAGTCTGAGTCTACATATGTGTAGTATGGGTTTTTCTGTGTGGTCGTGTCTTTGCGTGCTGTGTGGTGTATGGTCTAATTTTGATGGAGGCTTTGTCCAACTGTATCTCTGTGCGTTTGTGTGTGTCTGTGTGTACCTCTGGGTCGTCCCCCTGTTAGTCTGAGTCTATATATGTGTAGTAGCTACGTGTGCAGGTTTCTCTGTGTGGTCGTGTCTTTGTGCGCTGTGTGGTGTATGGTCTAATTTTGATGGAGGCTTTGTCCAAGTGTATCTCTGTGCATTTGTGTGTGTCTGTGTGTGTGGTGCATGTGTCTCTGTGTATGTGTGTAGTAATTGAGGTTTAGGGGTGGATAAGACAGCGGTGTAATGCAGGCTCCAGGGCTGTGCCTTCCATTCTCCTCCGGCTGGTCCATAGACAAGGCACCCACATAAAGTTTGAGAACAAGGCCTGGGGACATCTGACATGGCTTCTCTATCTTTCTGCTTTTTTATCCTTTTAGTCTGGAAAACACAGAATGGCCTTTCTGATTCCTGTCAACTCTGAGAGATCAGCCTGTGCTCAGAGGTGGGGGGTGGGGGGTCTACTTGGGAAATAACGCTAGACCCTTTCTTTGGAAGGAGTGGAATTGCAGGAAACGAAACCTAACCCCCAGGCCTGGGCACTGAGTCCCTCTGTCCCCTGCTTTCTCCTCCCCAGAGCCTGCTGGATGTTTTTGTGGAAATGGAGAAGAGGCTCATCCTAGGGGAAGACAACTTGGACAGCCTGAAGTCAATCTTTGAACATGTCAACAAAAGTCTGCTGCGGTACATCGAAGAGTTTGAAGAATCAAACAGAGGTAGACGGCGATGGCTGCGAGGTGACAAAGCCCCTAGAGTTCGCAGTTCTTTTTTCCTGATCAAGTTCTTCTTCTTTTTTTAATTCAGAGAGAAGAATGAGCCTGGAATACGGGGCAGAGGCGTCAGGTTCATTTTCGGATGGTAATGCTTACAGATACATTTCTTAAAGATTAATTAATTAATTTTATTTTCAAGACAGGGTTTCTCTGTAGCTTTGGAGCCTGTCCTGGAACTAGCTCTTGTAGACCAGGCTGGCCTCGAACTCCCAAAGATCCGCCTGCCTCTGCCTCTTGAGTGATGGGATTAAAGGTGTGCACCACCACTGCCCAGCAATTTATTAATTATGTATGCAGTATTCTGCCTACATTTGTCAGCAGGTCAGTAGAGGGCACCAGATTTCATTACAGACGGTTGTGAGCCACCTTGTGGTTTCTGGGAATTGAACTCAGGACCTTTGGAAGAGCAGTCCGTGCTCTTAACCTCTGAGCCACCTCTCCAGCCCTACAGATACATTTCTTAGATGCCAGGGCGCTTGATTTCCCCAAGCCTTCCTCCCACCACCTTCTGCTACAGCCTAATGTCAGGATGAAAGTTCAGGGGCCACTTGACACCTCTGCTGCTGTCTGAAAGGCCAAAAGGGCCGCAAAATTCCCGTGGGACCATCTGAAATGAGCACACAGTTATTCTGCAAGAGAGTCTCAACTCTGATCTGGCTGTGTCTGCTTTCATGGAGAGACATGGGGAGCTGGATGCAGATGATTTTCTGGAACATTCTTTCGTTTTGATTTGTTTGAGACAGAGTCTTTCTACACAGCCCTGGCTGTCTTGGAGTGTGTGTACATCAGGCTGTCATTGAAATCACAGAAATTGGCCTGCCTCTGTGCCAAGTGCTAGAATCAAATACAGGGGCCATACCAACCTGACTTTTCCCCCAGAACGTTCTCGACCAAGGTTCTCTGCTCGGTGAGAAGCCCCTTGGTCAAGTGTTCATAGTCCTTCCCAGTCTCTGGGTAAGTCCAGGCTCCTACCGTACCTGACTTCCTCTGCTTTGTGCCTGCCTTAGCCTGGGATGCTCCAGCCATATCCCCTGTCTTACCCCAGAAGGAAACACATCCAGACCTCTATCTATTTTCTTGCCTAGGAAAGATAGATGGGACCAGCAGAAGGTTTCCTTCTATTTTCTGTTTGTTTGAGACAGGGTCTCCCTATGTAGCCCTGGCTAGCCTGGGACTCGCTCTGTAGACCAGCCCAGCTTCTACTCACACAGATCTACCTGCCTCTCACTCCCTAGTGCTGGGATCAAAGGCGTGCATCACTGTGCCTGGCTCCTTCAAATTTCTTTCCAACTGTGTATACACATGGGAGCATGTTCACATGCGTGTCTGTGCCCATGAAGGCCAGAGAGGGCACCAAATCCCCTGAAACTGGGGTTCCACATGGTTGTGAACACTGTGCTGGTGCCGGGAACTAAGTTTGCATTCTCTGCACGAGTAGCAAAAGCTCTTGCAGCCCCCTCCAATTTTTTTTACTAATCAGATATTATGTTAAAACTTATATAATTATTAAAATCACCTTGGGGGTGATTTTTAAATTCAGAGAAAATTAAAACAGGACCACCAGCACTCTGTAAACATTAATGTCTTTCTTATGTTTTCACTATTATTTTTGCCATGTAATACATTTTGGAGTATTCTCCTGATTTATTGTGAATTTATGTGTGAGTGCATGTGGCTGAGCGAGTTTACGCACGCCACATCTGTGCAGGAGCCTGGATATGTCGGAAGATGGTATCAGATCTTCTGGAACTGGAGTTAGAGATTGTTTGTGAGCTACCACGTGGGCACTGGGAACCTCTGGCCCTCAGCAAAGGGTGATAAGCTCTCAGCAGCTGAGCCATCTCTCACCCTGAGGATCACCCTCCCTTAGAAGGTCAAGTCACAGAGCCAGTGAGTCCATCCCCCTGTCCAGGCCTGCCTGAGCCAGCACTTCAGTGTTTGAATCACCGGCTCATCCTTACCTCCTTCTTTGATCAATGACCACAGCATAGATGAAGCAGTTTGGGTTCCAGTTCATGCTAAATGCCCTTCCTGCAAGATCTACACGTCTGAAATATGTTCAAGGCAGCCTCAATGTTTACCCTCTAAAGGGGGGAGGGGCAGTGAAATGCCTTAGTAGGTAAAAGTCTACTTTCAGGGCAGGTGATATGAGTTTGACCTCTGGAACTATGTAAAGGAAAGGAAGGAACCAACCCTGCAAAGTCCTCTTTGGTCTCCACACACATGCCACTGCATGAGTGCTCCTTCCGTCAGGCATATGTGCAAGAATGCTTGGCGCGCGCGCGCACACTCACACACGCATGTACACGCACACACACGCACACACACAGAGGCACGTGCGCACACACATGCATGCACGTACACGCACGCACATATGCACACACATGCACGCACGTATACGCACACACACACGCGCGCACGCACACAGAGGCACGTACGCACACACATGCACACACGTACGTGCACGCGTGCACACACGCACGCACGCACACACGCACGTGAAATGTTTTTAAGGTTCTTAGGTTGTCCTAGGAATTCCATATTTCCTTCCCAAACAACCTTTGCCCCCAAGCCTCTCACTTTGCACGTGTTTCTCGGTTGCTTACAGGACAGAGCTGCATCACAATGCAGGAAATGTATGACTCCCTAAGAGAAGAAGACATCGACTCCCAGGTACACACACCTCCTCCCTCCCTCTTCCTACTGAAGTTTCTGTTTCTGGGCATTTGTTGGCTCCTTTTAAGCTGCCAGATGAGCCCATAAGGGGTGGAGCCTTTTGGAAATCTTGAAAACTCTGGGGAAGAAAAACCTACAAAAAAACCAGTTGAGGATGTGGCCTCTCCAATTTTATTTATTTTAAATTATCACTACCACCCCTGTTTGGTTTGTTGGCTTGTAGTCTGAGACAGGGTCCCCAATAGCTCAGATTGGCCTTGAACTCGTGACATAGCCCAGAATGACCTTTGAATTCTTGACCCCCCCCACCTCTACTTCCCAGGTGCTGGGATTATAGGTGTGAGCCGCCACACCAAGCTCTAGTTTTATTCTCAGACCAAAAGCAAAGGTCTAAGAATTGCTGGAAGGTAGAGGATGTGTGAGACCTCCCTCTTCTAGCAACTGTACCAACTAAAATGGATGCACGTATGGGAGGCGTGGGAGGGCTTCAGAGAAAATGGGTGCGGGGGTGGGTGGGCGGGGGGTGGGTGTGGCTTCATGGAAAATGGGTTCGCGCCCAGCTCATGTCTGAGCTGCAGGGTCATTTCCCGGACTGGGCTTTTGTTTTCTAGGTATCAGATAGAATATATCAAATGAAGAGCAAACCTCGCGGATACTGTCTGATCGTCAACAATTACAATTTCAGCGAGGCGCGTGAGAGAGTACCCAGACTCCGCAAGATGAAGGACAGGAAGGGAACAGAACGTGATGAAGGTACAGTCGATTCCAAAGGAGAAGTACGGGGTGGGGGTGGGTTATCCCTGTGGGACTTTTTTTTAAAAAAAAATAAAAAAAAAGGAGAGATAATGATTATACCTAAAAGGCCCTATGTTTTGAGACAATGGAGTTCAAGGAAATGTGTCAAGCAATTTTTGTTCATTTTATTTACTATTTCCTCGTGGAGGTAAAGAACGTTCTTACATATCTGTTAGTTCTGCATCATGTTACAATGGCAGCCCTTAATAAAAGGTTTATAATGAAGAGCATCAGTGAAATTAAAAAAAAATTATTTCATTTTTATTTATGAAATTTATTTATCTATGTGAGTGTGCCCATATGTGCGTGGATGCCCCAGGAGCTCAGACGAACACATCAGATCCCCCTGGAGCAGAAGCTGGGAATTGAACTCTAATCCTCTGTCAGAGCAGCAAGTGCTCTTCCCCTGAGCCAGAAATGCTTTGCCGGCAGCCTGTTTATGTCAATGTCGAGAACTTACAAGTTAAATGAAACACTTCATAGTATCAGAATATAAAAAATGGGGGCTGGAGAGATGGCTCAGTGGTTAAGAGCACTGGCTGCTCTTCCAGAGGACCCAGGTTCAGTTCCAAGAGAGGTAAGCAGACAGTGGTCCGACCCACGGAGACCCAACGAAGTGCTGAGGTATAAGCCTCCGCCTAGCGAGTGCAACCCAGCTTTGGACGACCCGACCCCAGACTACGTGAATCTCCTCGGCATGACCTTTAGCTTGTGCGGCCTCATGCTGAAGCTGAAATGGTGTGCTTGGGCGGCTGTCTACTGTTGCTTTATCAGCTTTGCCAACTCCCGGAGCTCGGAGGACACCAAGCAGACGATGAGAAGCATCATGCTCTCGATCTCTGCCGTGGTGATGTCCCATCTGCAGAATCCTCAGCCCATGAAGCCCCCGTGGTGATGTCACCTGCAGGGCTTGGATCCTGGACTCCCGCCCACCTTCTGGCCTAGCCTTTGGCTGCTTCCAACCTACCTGTAGCTGCTGTCCTTCAACTTAATGGAGGGAAGTTGGCCCTTTCTTTGGGCCCTGCTTCTGCTTTGACAAAGGGGTAAACCCACAGACTTCCCTTTTACCTTCCCTTCCCTGGCCACTGTTATGGGAAACGAACAGGGTTGTCCCCGGCCGGAGAGGACGTATGTATTGGGAAAAGATAGAAAGAACGTATATAGCTTAAAAAGATAAATGTGTACAGATGTATGATATGTTGATTGTGTTGTCTTTTGTGTTCTGGACTGGAGAAAGACATTTGATTCTAGGAACTGCTAAGAAAGGTATTTTGACTTTAAAATATGGGCTTAAGCCAGGCGGTGGTGGCGCACGCCTTTAATCCCAGCACTTGGGAGGCAGAGGCAGGCACATCTCTGTGAGTTCGAGACCAGCCTGGTCTACAAGAGCTAGTTCCAGGACAGGCTCCAAAACCACAGAGAAACCCTGTCTCGAAACAAACAAACAAACAAACAAATAAATAAATAAAATAAAAAATATATGGACTTAAGAATTTGATGTTTTGGAAAGGAGGTTCTGTTTCTGTCACCACAGACGATGAGAGCCTAAGGATTTATTCAATATTCATGTGGTTTGAATCCCCGAGACCTCCTGATATGTAGCAGTGGAGTGTGAGTGGCAGCTTGATGGGGAGGTGGAGCCTCTACCTCTTCCCCTTTGCCATGACCCACTTCCGAGCTCGGCTGGAAAATGGCAGTAAATTGCAGTAAATACCCCTAAGAATGCAGTGCCCCCACTCAGCAGGAAGTAGCCAGACAGATTGACAATGCCCAAATTCCCTAAAAGATTGTTTAAGTGGAGCCCCCTTCAGTGGTTGCAGAGCAGCAAGTGCCTGCTTTCCTGAATTCTGCTCCACCCCATGCACCAGTTTGGACCCAGAACGAATGCAGCTGGGGCTAGAAGGCAGCTGGAGCAGAGCTTTGCTAGATGGCTGTGGTGGAAGGCACATTGCCTCAGCCCAGTCGGTGCCTAGCCTGGTGGATGTCACAGCAGTGCCAGGAGTATCAGCAAATGCAACAACACGTGCTGGAGCTGAGACAAGCTGGAGAACAGACCCCACTGGGCTGCCCGAGAACGCAGCCGTGGAGCAAGAAAAAGACAGTGGCAGTTCTAGGCTCTACACGCCAAAGAGTCTGTGGCAGAACGAATTTAAATCAAGAGACTGCCCTATTGTAGGAGCAGGTGGATTTATGGCTAGTACAACAAATGTCTTGTTCATGATTTCATTTGTATGACATCTGTTAATATTGCTAATGCCTCTTATGTGGTGAAACAACTCAATGGTTACTTGAATAGCCCTTGAAATGTTACAATTAGCACACCAGATTGTAACTGTTTAGCCAAAAGGATGGTTGAATACCATAGCCCAAATGGGAGGCTGGGTCCAGTGGTAATTGGGGACCCTATTGCTGGGAATCAATGCCTGTTGCCATGGGCATTCATCTCTAAATTCTGTGTAAGATCAGAAAACCCATGAGAATGCAGCATATGGTCACTTAGCAAGTCCTTCTGACCCTGTTGGCCAGTAAGGTTTGGTTGCAAATACTGCACCAACAATGAAGATTCCTCCGCAGACGGGCAACTTCTACAGAAGAGAGCCCACCTAAGACAGGGAAGGGGCCTCCCAAAGACCGGTAAGGGTTTACTCTTCTGAGATGACCTAAGATAGGAGGGTCTTCTGTTTTATAAAAAATTTAGGGGAGAGATGTTGGGACTAATGAGTCCTGGCCTTCAGTTGTTTTTCCCTCCTAGAACCTTTTAATATAAGTTACTAGAAGCTGTGCCTAGTTAGAGGATCAGAGGATCACCTGTTGACCATTAACTGCAGTGTATTTCAGTCTACATGGTGTTAATAAAGAGGGGTTTTCTGAACCAGCGTTGGGAGCTGCGTGTGTCAGTCTATCTCTGCGTTTGAGTTTTCAACCTCCAGCCCCTTGCCCAAAGCTTGGCAACTGGGTTCTAGCTCACAGAGCGCAGACACGGGGGGCGCGGTGCACGGCAAGGTCCCAGTGACCACATGGCAGCTCACAACCATCTGTATACAACTTCAGTTCCAGGAGGGGTCCAGTGTCTTCTTCTGGCTTCTGCGGGCACCAGGCATGCATGTAGTGCACACACACCTACATGCAGGCAAAACACCCATAACACACAAAATGATAATTATAAAAAAATTTAAATATATGAGCAACAATACAAGTGTGGAAGATCAAGTCTCAGAGAGCTGGACAGAAACGAATTGACAATGGAAAACAGAACAGGAGAATAAGAAAACAGGGATACTGGTTAAAGATGCTTGACCTGTGACCACGAGTTCCGTATAAAGACAAGGAGTGGAACTATCCAAGAAGAGAGGGCGCAGTCTCCGGACTGAGAGAGCTTGCTGCGTCTTAGAAATTAAGAGGGAAGAAGATGAAGGTTGAGAATAAGTCAACTATATAAAGAAGCCAGGGATCCAAATGGCATTGAATCTCATAATAGCGAACATGGAGGCTAAGATGAAAATTCAGAGGGAAGGGGATTTGGAAAGAACACTCTCTCTTTAGCCAAACTGCCAGAGAGAATGAGAGTAGAAATTATCTTCATGATGCAAGAGCTCAACAAACTAGCTTCCTGGCATAGTGCTTTCGCTGAGAACATTCGGTGCCCACGGACTCCAGTTAGCAGGACAGACGACCTCGCCCAGGGATCCCAGGCTCTCATTCCTGCCTGTTAGTGTTTTATCCATCTTGGGCTGTGTTCTGCGAACTCTTGTAATATTGTTTCCCCTTTTATCTTTCAGACGCGTTGACTGAGACCTTTCAAAAGCTTCATTTTGAGGTCGTGTCTCACAAAGACTGCACAGTCAGTAAGATCCATGCGATCCTAAGAGCCTTCCAGAGACTGGACCACGAGAGCAAAGACTGCTTCATCTGCTGCATCCTCTCCCACGGAGACAAGGGCATCATCTACGGCACCGATGGGAAGGAAGCCTCCATCCGAGAGCTGACATCGTATTTCACTGGTTCAAATTGTCCTTCTCTGGCTGGAAAACCCAAAGTCTTTTTCATTCAGGCTTGTCAAGGGGATAGCTTCCATAAAGCTGTACCTGTTGAGACCGACTCGGAGAGGGACAACTACTTAGACATGGATTCATCATCTCAAAAGAACTATATTCCAGATGAGGCTGACTTTCTGCTGGGGATGGCTACTGTGAAATATTGTGTTTCCTACCGAGAACCCATGCGCGGAAGCTGGTACATCCAGTCACTTTGCGAGAGCCTGCGAGAAAGATGTCCTCTGTGAGTCTTGCCTTCTGGGTCCTTCTCAGGGTTATGCTACCTCGCGGCCGTCGTCAGAACCTGTTAGAAGGTGTTAATGGTTGAGATAATATGTAGCAAGAAGTGCCCATGGCGAGTGTTTCATCTCGGAATGTAACTCATATAGTTATTTTTTCCAGGTTGGTTGCAAAGTGGAAGAGAGGGCACATATTACTCTCTTTAGTTCTTAGATGAGAAAAACTAGTGAAAATGAGGAGTTTCCTTTGTTCAGCAGCCAGGGCACCACAGAGCGGGAGAGGATGATAATATCACACAGTCCAGCTCTTTGTCTCTGGGCAGCAGCATGACAGAGGCAATCCCAATTCTTTGGGGAGTCTTCCCAGAGGGAAATCATCCACTGTAACATATTTCAGCTTTGTCAGAAGTCTTAGTCTAGGGCTGGCAAGACGGCTTAGTGGGTCAATGTACTTCCTGTCAAGTCTGATGATTTGAGTTCAATCCCCAGGACCTATGTGATGGAGAAACCAACTCAAGTTGTTATAACCGCCACATGTAGGCCATGTTCTCTCTCTCTCTCTCTCTCTCTCTCTCTCTCTCTCTCTCTCTCTTTCACACACATACAAATAAGTAAATATAATTTCAAAAAAATTGGAAAAGAAACCCTATAAAAGCTCTCTAGTCTTTGCTCTTCCTAGTAAACTGTGGGACGTAGCAAAGAGTAGGAAACCCTATGTTTCCACTAATTTGATTTTTTTTTTTAAGCCACAGATGTGGGACACTATCCCTATGACATGGGTTCATCTTCAGTTAAATTAGGGCACTGTCTTTCAGGTTCTCCAATGCCCACCCAGCTAACAGCTGAACAATGAGGAGCCCTTCTATGGGATTCTTTTAGATTTGTGTCTTACATTTCCAGTGTGTGAAGGGTGTGGAGAGTAGACCATGACGTCAGTGTGGTGGCTTCGTTTCGTAACACAGACCATGAGTCCTGCGGGATCTGTGTCAGCTACACAGAGAAATGAAAAGGTTGCCCAACGAGATTACTCAGTCAGTTGATGACAAAGGGGTGGAGATGGCTGCAGGAAGCATTTGACTTTCACTTGCCTGCACGTTGGTAGAAATCCGTGCCCAGTTCTGTGGGAGCAGTGCTGATCTAGGCAGAGGCCATTGGGAGTGGTTGAGGCCCTTGTGGGGCCCAGATGACCATCCATGGGACACAGCAAGGAACACACATACTAGGAGAGAAGGAGCTCGGTTCTGTTGGGAATGCTGAGGCTTCCCATCATCAGCAGAGATCCCATGCAAACCACAGATACCTCAGTGGGCTCTGAGGAAACTGAGTTGTCAGGATAGTTGGGGCGTAGGGTCTTGATTCAGCGACTCAACAACTTCAAATCCAGAGAGACAGAACTAGAGCAGTTTCCTTGGGTACAGCTGCTGAGGCGGTGAGCTCCATGGTGCCCCGGATCAACACTTTCTGTTGCTTTGTGTTTCAGAGGTGACGATATTCTCAGCATCCTGACTGGTGTAAACTATGATGTGAGCAATAAAGATGACAGGAGGAACATGGGGAAACAGATGCCCCAGCCCATCTTCACGCTACGGAAGAAGCTGTTCTTCCCTCTCAACTGATGTGTGCTCTACGTGGATGACACTCAGCTAGTCCATGCACTTTTTGTTTTGGGGGGTGGGTGGGTGGGTTTTAATTTATTTTTTATGATTTCTTTTATTTTGAGCTATTAAATCATTTATCCTGTCCCTTTCCTCCCTTTACCCCTTCCCGCATAATCCTGCCTCTCTTTCAAATTCATGAGTTCTTTTCTTCATGAGTTGTTGCTACATAAACATATATAATCTTTTTCAAAAACACAACCGTCTCCGTGTGCATCTTGTTACTTGTATGTCTGTTTTCAGGGCTAACCACTGGGTGTTTTTTTTTTTTTTTTAATGTGCAACATGTAATTCTTCCAGGTTAGTTTTCTTTTGCAGACACTAATTCTGAGCATCTCTCTCTCTCCAGGGTAATTTCCCAATTAATCGAGGGCTGTTAAGAAACCTGCAAGGTGATAAAAAGAAAAAGCTTCCTCGGGTTTTGGAGGGAATAACTTTAAAAATAGTTACAGAGCTAAGTTTACTTGGTGCAGTTAGGAGTTAAACTTGACTGGAATAAGGAGGTGGCTCAGTGGTTAAAGTATTGTCAAACGAGCGTAAGGACCCATGTTCGAATCCCTAGGACCCATGTAAATGCCCATGGGCATATTGACCCTCCTATAATTCCAGCGCTTGGAAGGGAGGAGCAAGCTGTGTAGCCAGACTAGCAGTGTGGGGCTCTGGGTTTACGGAAGAGCCCCTGCCTCAATGATGAAGATGAAGAGTTATTGAGGGAGACTGCACATGTGCACGCAAGAGCCTGTGGACCTCACACATATGCTTATGGACATGAACATGTACAGGTACCTCACCATACACATACACATGAGGGAAAGTAAAACTTATCAATTTTAATATTGTTATATCTTCAGTGAATATGCGTAACGTTCTGGTTTTTAAAAAACGGTGAACATGAGGGCTGGTGAGATGTGTCATTGGGTAACGGGGTTTGCTGCCGAGACCGATGACGTGGTTTGATCTCTGGGACCAACATGGTAGAAGGAAAGAATTGACTCCCTTAAATTATCTTCTGATCTCCAAAGCACACTCTCCCACATACGCACAACATATGGATGGGTAAATGCTACGTGATATTTTGTTTCTGTTCTGCCAACGCTTGCCATAGAGATCTGGAGGTCTGTACAGGCAGGAGACAGGAAGTGATAAGGCTGGGTGGAGGGAAGAAGTGAGAAGGTGGAGCATGAACAGGAGAGGTAAGAAGTGACCTTGGCTGCTCCTTTGCTTCTCTGATCTTTCAGTGCTTACCTCGCTGACTCCAAGTTTTTATTATTAAGACTAATTAGGATCATGCTTCATTTGTCACCCAGTGAGGTGCCAGGCGTAAACGGTGACTTTTCTGTCCTGGCCAGTCCCTCAGCTACTTTTAAAATAACCACTCAGAGGCTTAATACTAATTACAAACTGGCCTGTTGCTCAGGCTTATTTCCAACTAGCTCTTACATTTAACTTAACTCATTTCTATGAGTCCCTGAGTTTTTATTAATCGTGCTGCAAGATGAGGCGCTTTTTCGGTAGCTAAGCCTTTTAAAACTTCAAAGAACAGTCAGTATTAAAAATTTCCCAATCTTCTTGCATTTTTTTACAGCTTGAATAATGATCTAGCAAGATCTTTATCTTGGATTTTGCTTGTGTTTCAACCCATATTAATGTATAGGTTTTTTCTATATTTTTATATTTTTTAAAAAAACTGAGTTGTTTGTCCTACAAATTATTCTTTAGTATATATTTTTACTGAATTTGTGTTGGTAGAATTATATATTTTTATAAATAAACCGTCAGCGAGAAGAAAAGGTGGTTTTTAAAAAGTAGAACAATTTGTGAATTGAGCTTATTGTTTCTAGGGGATGGCTGTGTTGGCCTCTGCTGTTTCTGTTTTTTTGTTTGCTTGACAAATGGCATGTTCACGCGTGGGAAACATTCAGCCTCTAGTAATGACTTCCACGGCTGTGGAACAACATTCATAGTTGGCACTTAAAGAATCACTTCCACATGAAAAACACATTTGACCAGGCATCGGTGGCTCACGCCTTTAATCCCAGCATTCAGGAGGCAGAGGCAGGCATGAGAGGAGACTGGGGGGAGGCCGACCAGAGCCAAGACGGGTTCTCCTAGTAGCCCTGATAGAGTCCAAGCCTTAGTTTCAGTTCACTAAAACGAGATGGTCCTCAGGAAAACCACAAAGCAGGAACAACCAATCAGCAGGTGCCCTACAGCCTTCTGCCAGCTCAGCAGGCTCCCAGAGCCCCTTTGCTGCCTCAGCAGGGGCCCCCACCCCCAGTCTCCTGATAACTAAAGATAGCTTTCCCTGCCCTGCGGCTGGAAGGTCCCCAACTACTAGAACCTCCCATCAATCAGCCCCATATTAATCCCTTCTCCCTGGAATTTCCCCAACTCTGCTTCAAAGGAGCTTGTGACTGTCTTGGGGGTTGCCATGTGCCTCCCCAATGTTGGAATTAATAAAGTGATCTTGTTATTCCATACGTGACTTCCTTGAGGGGTTTCTCTTGGACCCTAACAGTCCCAAGACAGCCAGGGCTACACAGAGAAACCCTGTCTTGATAAACAAACAAACAAACAAACAAAAAGCCAAACCAGAATTTGTTTTTTAATCATAGTGACCCCCTGCACCCAAAGGGCAGGCAATCCAATGAGTCTAAGAAGTGTCGTGATGAGGGACGGGGTGGCTCTGAGTTCACCTCGGTTTGTGTAAGTCTCCACAGAGGCCTTGGCATCCTGCTTACGTGATGGGTTCCTGTGTGTCCACCCCACTTTCATGTAGATGTTGGTCCCCTGTGGGTGTCTGGATTCTCATGATGATCAGAGACAGGGTAAATCGTCTCTTAGTCTTTTTGAGTCGTTGGGCTAAGACGTATGATATATCAGTTAAGAAATTTTTTTTGAAATTAAATCAATTAATTTTCGTGCTTGCTATGTGCCCTCGGGGGACAAGATTCACACCTCATAATGCATCATTTAATAAGAATTCCCTTCAAACCAGTCTCTGATCAAAATATGTAAGAAGCCGGAAAGGAAATATTTGCACAGAACACAGAAGTTTCAACCCCAGGACAGGCGACAACAGTTTTCACAGAAGATTCACGATATAATTGAGATAAGATTTCAAACATTTCTAACCATTCTGGAGAATGCAAAAAGACAAAAATAAAGTCATAACAAAAAGCCTTGCTGGAGTCCATAGTTCCATAGGAGCTGCGTGGGTGTGTACACAGCTGGGGAGCGCGCTTCCTTATCTACGTTCGTTCGGAAAGTCAGACTCAGGCGTACAAGGAGTAGCAGACGCCGACATGTCGGACATTTCATTCTTGGTCACCATCTTTTGCCTGTAAGAAGAACCGTGCATTGCTGCTATAGCCTCGAAGGGTAGACGGGATATAGGGTGTTTGCAGAGAAGTGTGGTTTTCTCCTGCCCGAGGAAGTAGTCTCCCTCATCATAGTTTAAATCTGATGAAATGTGGTATCTGGGTGATCATATTCCCAGTGGAAATCGGCATGATGGGTAACTTATCTTCTGTGTTAGTGGTTTAAGAAGCACCTTCAGGGGCTGGAGAGATGGCTCAGTGTTTAACACACTGGATGTTTTTGCCAGAGGACCCAGGTTCAATTCCCAGCACCCACACGGCAGCTCAAAGCTGTCTGTAACTCCAGTTCCAGGGGATCTGACATCCTCACTCTGATGCATATAAAATAAAATAATATATGTATGTATATGTATATACAAACCTCCAGACATACAACACACTCTAATTAACCTATATAATTAAAAAAAAAAAAAGGAAGCCCCTTCAGGGAATAGTGATTCTGATTGGCAGCTGGTCTCAACAGGAACCAGAAGAACCAAATCTGAGAGTTAAAACCCATTCAACTCTGAAAAACAACCCTTAGTCACAAGACAAAGCCGTTCAGAGATCCATAGGCAAACTTCCTGTGTTTTACACAAAAACAGACTGAGGGGAGAGGACTCTAGATATCCCACAGACAAACCGCCCACCTCAAACAATCTACCTCCGGGGTAAGCTTGTGTCCAGGCTCAGTGCCACGCCTTCTCGCAAATGTCGGGAGTCCCTGGCTTGTCTTGACCTAGCGCTCCCTATGACGCTCTCCCCACTCTCAGGGGTAACTCAGCCAAGTCCCCTGAGCGGCAGCACCCGTACCCCGTACCCCGTACCTGAGGCAGATGTTTTCCTCCGTCAGGATCTGGATGGTGTACTTGTACTTCTCTTCGGCTTCAGCAAGCTTCGTCTGGAACAGTTTCTCCAGGTTTCCCACCACGGTTTTCTGAAAGATAAATTTGAATAGCCGTCTTCCCCAGACCCCGCGGGGCGGGGGCAAGGCTCCTGGGCGGCGCAGCACAGCACAGCGCTCTGGGCTTCCTCTGCGCTCTCTCTCCAGCCAGGCCTCACCTCTCTCTGGAGCTCCAGCTGGCAGTGGTAGAGGCTCGTGTTCAGCGTCTCCAGGACGATCGCTTGTGCCTGCAACTCGGCCTCCAAGATCTGCGCAAGAAGAAGCCGCCTCAGGACGTCGTGCGGATGCAACGTCCCCAAGACAGGAGGGAACTCAAGGACTGTTTCCCTCTCTGGGACGCGTGGAATAGAATGCAGTGTGCCAGCTTCGGCGACTTTCCCTTGTCTTACTTACAGCCGACCAGTCGCCTTGCTGCCATGGTTGCCCTTCCTTCTCCTTCTCTTTCCCACCTGTGTTCTGTCATCAGCGTGCCAGGGCCGGTAGTCACGGGTCACCAGCATGCATTCGCGGCATGGTCCTTTTATTTTCTTCTGTCTCTCTCCATCTATCTATCTATCTATCTATCTATCTATCTATCTATCTATCTATCTATCTATCATCTATCTTACCTATCTATCTATCATCTATCTTATCTATCTATCTATCTATCTATCTATCTATCTATCTATCTATCATCTATCTTACCTATCTATCTATCATCTATCTTACCTATCTATCTATCTATCTATCTCCCTAACTATCTATTTTGGTTTTTCAAAACAAGGTTTCTCTGTGTAACCCTGGCTGTTGTGGATCGGTAGACTAAGTTGGCCTCAAACTCAGAGATCCGCCTGCCTCTGCCTCCTGAGCAAACATTGGAATTAAAGGCATGAGCCACAACCACAAGGCGAAAGTTTTTTTTTTTTCTTTTTTTGGTTTTTCGAGACAGGGTTTCTCTGTAGCTTTGGAGCCTGTCCTGGAACTAGCTCTGTAGACCAGGCTGACCTCGAAAGGGAGTGGCACTGTTAGGAGGTGTGGTCTTTCTGGAGGAAGTGTGTCATTGAGGGGGCGGGCTTTGAGGACTCACAAATGCTCAAGTCATGCCAAGGGAGGCAGATCACTCCCTGCTGCCTGCAAGATGTAGAACTCTCAGCTACTTCTCCAGCACCGTGTCTGCCTGCATGCAGCCACATCCCACCATGATGATAATGGACTGAACCTCTGAACTGTAAGCCAGTCCCAATTAAATGTTTTTCTTTTTAAGAGTTCCTGTGGTCATGGTGTCTCTTCACAGCAGTAAGCAACTCAATGACCAGCACCTACTAAAAGCTCAGTAGACTTGCAGACAAATAAATCAGAATGGAAACAGACTCAGGGATTATAGCCTCAGATAGAACTAGTGGAGACACTCACAAGAGCTGTTCTGAGATTACATTAGGACTCCCTGGCTCTGAGGCCACTCTCTGTACTTGTTTGAATGCTGTAGTTTGTTTGGCTTTTACATTGCTGGCCCTGCCTGGGCTTGAAGATAAGATTTCTTCATGATGCCTGTTCAGTGGCATGTCTGGACACAAATTACATTTTCTAGAAAAGGAAAACACAAATTACTTTTATTTAACAGATTTTTTTTTTTCATTTGCCTTCACAAATGGCCTTGTGTGTCCCAGCAGAAGAGAACCCTGCAGAAACCACTGAGTCTAAGGTACACCCAAAGGAGGGACTTAGCAACAAGGTTCTGCTGGAGACATTTGGAAGGTTCAGAGCTCAGAGGGAAGAACACGGTGTTCTGTGACTCAAAGTTCTATGTTTTAAGTTATTCAACATTGATAACATTGTTACATATGTGTGTCATCTAATATATATACATATATATTTGTTATTTCTGTTTACAATAGTTGTACACCTATGCAAAGCTATTTTGTCACATTGTATGCATGCATGTTTCTACCTCTGTTTAAGACATTTTGTATATTAATACAATTTTTTAGGATATATTTATCATATTGCATTATATATTTCTACCTCTGATTAACATATTTATACATTGCTTACATGTTGAGGTCATTGTCCTCCTTTACTGCACAGCTGTTTAAAGATTGTTTAATATTCTGATATGAAGTCTTAATCTTTAAGTTATATAGGTATTAAATATTATATAGGTCAGCAGTCTGTTGCTGATGTATTTGCTCACAGCTGGCTCTGAGAAGGGCTGCATCTGCTTTACACACAGCTCAAGATTCATTATGACTTAGTAAGTCCAACATGTGGATTTCGGTACTCCATTCATTTGACTGGTTTGGGTAAAATGGCATTTACTTTTCCCGAGAGTATATCATTTTACCAGTCTCACGGAGACGCTTACCTCCTTGGATTTTCTCAGCTCCTGCATTTGCAACAAATCTTCATCATGCTGTTTGATGAGCTCCTAAAAACAAGTTTTTGAAAAAGTCAGTACTGTGGTTCTGGGTATTCTTTTAGAGAATTAAGAAGTCACTTAAGGATTCAAGAATACAACACTCACTGAACTTATGGCATTATCAAGGAGATGTGGCATTTTGAAGTAATATGTTGACTATCTTATTTAGTATATATTGTCCGGACCGGACAAGCAGGATACAAGAAAAAAAACTGCCAAGCCTTGCCTTGCAAGAGAGGGTAAGATGGTTCTGAAAATGTTCCTGCCTCTGAAAATGGTCTGTCAGCTACTCTAGGCCTTAGCCAAAGTTGGTTGCTCCGACATTTCAATTTGAGGATTGCCTCCATCGGATCAGCTGGAGGGCATGCGTATGGGCATTTCCTTGACTGCCAATTGATGTCAAACGGCCCAGCCTACGGTGGGCGGTCACCTCTCTAGGCAGGTGGGTTTCGGCTGTGTGAGAAAGGCAGCTGAACGTGAAAGAGTAAGTCAGTACTCAGTGTTCCTCTGTGGTCCCTGCTTCAGGTTCCTGCCTTGATTTCCTACATTACAAGCTGATGAGGGACTGCAACCCTGTGGGATGAAATCAATCCCTTTCCTTCCAAAAGCAAGCCAGAACAGTCATTCTTTTTGCATACATTTCCAGAAAAGGTGAACAAGGAGGAGCATGTCTACTGGGGACAAAACGTCACCTAAGTATGTGGGCACAGAAGGCTCAACTGCTTGCACCACCTGGACCACACTCAACATGGGAGCATCCTGTTACCTCTTTCTCTCGGGTGAAGTTCTCGAAAACGGCACTGAAGGATTCATTCATTTTCTTCTTTTCTTCTTCCGACTCTAGCTCAAACTTTTTTGTTATCCTGTGTTCTGCGGAGGAGAGAGCAAAGCAGGTTTGAGTGTAAATGTGGAGGAAATGGGCCAGAGAGAAAGCCCCAGAATGACTGAATCAAGAAGCAATGAGGGCCTTTCGCTCGGGTTGCACGCTCTGACCCTCAGCTGGGGAGGTCAACTCCTCCTGTGTGTTGTGACGGTAGCCACGTGGGATTGTCTCAATTCTTCAGTGTTCTAAGAGCCCTAGCTGTCCTGGAACTCTCTCTGTAGACCAGGCTGATCTCTAACTCACAAAGACCCGCCTGCCTCTGCCTCTCGAGCGCTGGGATTAAAGGCTTGCACTGTTTTGATACTCTCGTCCCGGGAAAAGCCGGTACTCACTCTGTTGCAGCAGGATCTTCTCCCTCTCCAGCTTCTCATCCTTCTCCCATTCTGCCTTCCGCTTTGTCCACTTGTCTTCCATCTCATCATAAATGCTGTCCTGTAGAGGTGCAATGGATAGAGCTATAACGTGTGAGATAAGCCCAGTGGTCAAGGGCCGTCTACCAGCAGCGTTCGCCAAGCTGGACCCCGACTTCCTTTGGAGACAGGTAAGGCTCCCTGTATCAGAAATCAGTCCAGTTCCGCATTCCCCAAGAGAGAGCTGGAACTTCATCAGACTTGGGGAAACGTCCTGTTTTGTTTTCTATTGCTGCAATAACAGTCTAATCAAAAGCAGTTTGGGTAGGAAAGGGTTTGTTTGGCTTCTACGCCCAAGTTACAGTCCATCTCTGGGAGATGCCAGGGCAAGGGCTGACACAGAGGCCCTGGAGGAGTGCTGCTTCTTGGCTTGCTCCCTTGGCTTTCCCAGCCTTCTAACCTGCCCAGCGGTGGCCCCACCCACAGTGGGCGGAGCTCTCCCACACGAATTATTAATCTGGAAAATGCTCTACAGACTTTCCCACAGGCAATGGAGGCAATTTCTCCAATGAGGTTCCCTCCTCCCAGATGACTCCAATTTGTGTCAAGTCAACAACTCTGTGAAAAGCCAGAACTATGTTCCTTCCTTTGACCAGCACTCCACAGCTAGGACCAAAGATGTTCAAAGTGCTATTTCCTGTTACACTGAGTGGTG
This sequence comes from Alexandromys fortis, assembly GCF_014885135.2. Classification (NCBI taxonomy): domain Eukaryota; kingdom Metazoa; phylum Chordata; class Mammalia; order Rodentia; family Cricetidae; genus Alexandromys; species Alexandromys fortis. The sequence continues at coordinate 885,168 of NW_026067986.1, read as the reverse complement.
GAAACAGCACACGGTCACCTAGAAGGGGGCAGTGAGATCCCCAAGGCCCGTCCACTAGGATAGCAGTCACGAAAAAGAAGGCACAGGCACCAATATGCCCAATGAGAAGAAGATACGAAAACGGACCTAGATTCGCTATACCACGGTCTCAGTGAAAGTTGAGACTAAGCACAGGTGTTTGCAGGGGTCACCTCTGGGGAGTGGTGATTCTTTCTTTTTGGTGTTGCTGTTGTTGGTTATTTCCACTGGGGGGAAATCAAATTTACTTGTTTTATGTGTTCTGCCTGCATGTATGTCTGTGCACTCATGTGCATTACTGGTGCCTGAGGAAGCAGAAGAGGGTGTTGGATCCCTGGAACTATACTTGCACATGGTTTTGAGCCACCACATGGGTGCTGGGAACTGAATTTGGGTCCTCTGGAAGCAGCAAGAACTCAGCTGCGGAGCCATCTCTCCAGCCCTTAACCCCCCACTTCCTTTTGGAAAACAGTCAACAGCTATTACTGTGATGACCACAAACATTTTTTTTCCCCAGTAGATTTGTGTCAGGGACCAGTCTCGACAAAAGTACCTCTCGCCAGGGTAGAAGCATTGGGAATTAGAAATATGGCAAAGAATATGAAGACACGAATGAAAATAATAAAATGGAGAAAGATGGAGTGGTATCAGGAGGGAGTGCCAGTGAGTACTCAAATTTGCTCCTGTTTAATTTCCAACTGCTTAAAATACCCCTGACCCCAAAAGGTAGGAGTAAGACAAAAAAAAAAAAATACATTAACATGATACAAGACCAATTGAAAGAACAGACCAATTGAAGGTTGAGGGCTATAGCCACAGTTAAGCCTGTTCTGTTCTGTTCTGTTCTGTTCTGTTCTGTTCTGTTCTGTTCTGTTCTGTTCTGTTGCTAGAACAAAACAAGTCACACTCATACCCTAGACCAAAACATTCTGTAGGCAAACCACTTCGTGGGTGGAATCCAGTGTTATCTCTTTAAGGGAACTGAAGCTTTAATTGGAGTCTTAGACTTTTGTTTGAGGTAGGAACAGATCTGCTTCTCTATTCCTGAAGTGCAAGGTCTGGTTATTAGCCACACCTGTTGACAATAACCTTGAGAGCAGAACTGTGTGGTCTAAGTCCAGGTGGGACCTTTGTTTGAAGCAGAAGCACAATAACCTTGAAGGAACTAGAAGTCAGTTCCCACTCTCTGGTTGGAACTTCGGTCGACTGGAAATAGGCTCACGTTTCCGGGCCTCTTGAGATTTGCATGGCTGGTTTGTCAAGCGGCTCATGCTTCCTGCTGGGTTCATAGCAACGCTGTGGTGGTGGCCACTAGGTACCGCGGTGGCACCAGAGGAAGGATCTAAGAATCTCTACCGATCTACACTCTTCCCACGTGGTCAGCCAGGAATGAGCCTTCTCTCCGAATCTACCACACAGCTCTGAATCTCACCTGATACATGTGGAACATATTCTTCAGGTACTTATACTCTTTGCCCATGTCCTCTGGAAGAAAAGAAAGAAAACAAGGGCATCACTTTCTGAAAGGTGCCCTTTCCAAACCTCGCGTGAATGCCTCAGCACCACACCCCCGCTCCTCCCAGCTGATAAAATCTTTACTGATTCCCAGCTGCTTCTGGAAGCTTACTAAAAGCCCGGATGTTGGACCCTGCCTGAGCTGACTGATGGAGAGCCTCTGGGTACTTTCTGACTAACAAGCTTCTCAGAGCTGTTGAAACTAACACGCCCTTTTCGTAAGAGCTCCCAGGAGTAAATCCTTGTCTGCGGGAGGAAGGATACCACCTCCCAGCTTGCATCCGCTTCTCTTTTTAGCCTCTCTCTTTATGACGGTTCTGAAAACCACGTGCTCTCTTGAGGAAATTAGCAAGCAAGCGAAGTATAAATAAGACACTAACGTAAAAGAAAGGACTGTAGTATAGACTCTATAGCGTAGGATTTCTCCTTCCCTCTGTGGGCGCTAGACCCAGAACCTGAAGGGTGCAGACACTGCTCTCTCCAAAAGTGCTGTAGGCAGTGTGATCTGCTCAGTACAGCTCTTTGTACTACAGAGCCTTGCCATCACAGTGTATCAATCAGGAGGTAACAAAACACTATCATTTTACCTGTGAGCAAACCTGAAGACATTATAACAATAATATAATTTTAAAACTTTAAAACGCACTCAAAATATTTCACGTTCTCATTCTGCAGATAAAAACAGATCCTCAGAGCAAAGCAAGGGCATGCCCTCCCTTTCCCGTGTCATTCTCAAGACACCTCATCCCCCTGGGCTTTGGAAAGGAAATCTTAAACTCTGGGCTGTGCTAACCTCCCAGGGTCTGACAGTACCTAGCTTTTCCTGGGCAGAAGCCTTTTCCACCTTCAGGGCATCTTTGTAGCTGTTCTCTAACTTCTCGAGCTCCAGTTTGTGAGCCTTTTTGAGATCCCTGTGGGACAAATCAGTGAACAGAAATCCAGAGTCGGCAAGCCGGCTCAGTAGGTAAGGGGCTTGCCATGGAAGCCAAACTAACTCGATCCCTGGAAGCCGTGGTAGAAGGAAGGGAAGAGCTGACTTCCAAAAACAGTCTTCTGCAATCCACAAGCACACTGTGACCAAGCGTGTACACGCGCGCACACACACACACACACACACACACGCACATGCACACACGCACATGCACACACAGAGGTTCAGAGTTGATCTGTTGCACTGACACCACACACACACACACACACACACACACACACACACACACTCATTGAGGTGGTGCCCTCACTTCCTGGAGCATTCTCCTGGCTTCTATCCAGAGTGAGACATTTCTTACAATCACGGTTATTTGTGAGACCTCAACAGCCAACACTTGCTGCTTACAGTTCACTTACAGAAGCACCCAGGATAAGTTTAGAACCCCAGGTCCAGCCAGGATTCATAAGTTCTGAGTATCAGAGTGAGAGCATCCAGGCCATAAATCAGATGAAAGACACAAACGTATATCACTAAAGGAGAAAGGCTAATCTGCAAAGATCGCAGGCTGTACTATCCCAATGTCAGGCAAGAAAAAAATCTGTGGTGATGACAGACCAATCAGTGGTTTCTCGGCATTGCCTGGGAAGGGATGGGGAGGGATCAGTAGGCGGGGCATGCTGAGATAAATCCTAAAGCCCCTTTGTCCAATACTCTCACAGTGAAGACCTGTCTGCACATGCTTCTTCTCCAAACACACCGCACGTGTTCTGCACCAGGGCTGACCCCTGAGCAGGTGATAACCATGTACCAATAAGCAGGTGATAACGATGTACCAATGCAGATTCATCGATTGTGACAAACGTGAATCTCCTCCGGAAGCCTGCATGGGCTTCAAGATGCTTCTCCCTCACAGTCAACACACTCCCTTCTCCCTCCCCCGGACTTGCTCCATTCCTTCCCCCCCATCTCTTTCTTTGTTGGGCCAAGATCAGGGGAAGCAGAAGGAAGGAGGAGGAGGAGGAAAAAAAGAGAGGAGGAGGGGAGAGAAGGGGGAATAGGATCACAACAGATCGTGCACGACAAAACTTTGTAGAGAACAAAAAAACTGGTTTTTCTCAGCAACCGATCAAAAGAAATATTACAGTGGAAACAAAAAGGATGCATGATGGGAAAGCAGGAACACGAAGCACAAACGGCTTCATCTTAGCGGCCTCAAACGAAGCCGCCCTGCTCTCTGAGGTCATGCGCTTCGTTCACACACCGCAACCAGCTGCGCTTGGCACCACTGGTAGCCCTCAGGGAACGGGGATCCTGTCCAGGCATTGTCCATGCGCCTTTGCCAGGAAGCCTACCTGTTCTCGTTTTCGAACTTCTGTTTCATCTCGGCGCAGCGGAGATCCATCTCGTTGGAGAGCTGGAAATGGGGCCAGTGTTAACGTTTACATGCCGGACTCGGCTGGCTCTGATCTACATGAAGCCCCCTCCGTTCGGAGGGGACGCCTGCCTCCGTCTCTCCTGGGTGGGCTCTGCGGTGCTGAGGGTGCACACTCAGGGAGGGTCCCCTGCCTGATCGTCACGGCTGTGCCTAGGCACCACCTTGTTCCTTCGGTCATTTCATTGTGTGGCGTGGTCTTTGGATTCGTTCACACTTAGAAACAGCTTATTTAGCAACAAAGTCGAAAAGAACCAGCCGTCAGACTGCAGACACATCAAAGGCCTACCTGTGGCCATACACTCCCCCTTCACTGTTTTCCCTGCCTCCACTGGGAAGTTAAACCATCTTGGCTGCAGGATCCTAGAAGAAGAACAATCGCCCCCACACTGTGGGCTGGGTCCTTCTTCAGAGTCCCAGCCTGATGAGGCCATAGGGTGTGGCCTTCTCAGAGTCTCTGCCTGCTGTTATCTGCCTGTCTGTGGTGTTAGTGACTCTTTCAGAAATGTCTTATCCCTAACCACCATCTCACAAATAGGAACGCTTTCAAGAAGCCCCCCACCCCCAATTCGGACAGTCTCTAAAGCCGCCTTCCTTGGGGCCTGGGCTGGAGAGCCAAACGTGAATTTATCCGAAGTCCCGCCATCTTACACAGAGGATGCGAGTTTCTCAAACCTCAGTTTCCCTTTTAAGTAACAAGTTATCTTGTTACGGCAGGGTAACAAGATAACAAATCGGAGGCACGAAAGGTCTGGTCAAGAGGCAAGAGGCAGCTCACTGTAAGATTCAGACAGATGGGACAAACCAGTCTGAGAGGCTGCTATGGGGAGGGAGAGTTTTGCAGCAACACCAGGGTGCTTGTTTCTGAGTGTGACTCTGGGTTCTCAGGCTAGCCAGGGTCACCAGATACACCTGCCTGAGCTGGGGAAGAAGGGATCAAATCAGAGCCGATGACCAAAATGTTAAAAAGGTCACCTGCTTTAAAAATGCATCTAAGTGTCAGAGGACCCAGCGACCCGCCCAGGAGCATCAGAGGTGACCAGCTGCTGAGAGCGGCAAGTGATCTCTAAGAGCCACAGCAGCAGCGGTGTACCCCAGTGGCTTCCGGACTATCATGAGAATCATGAGGAGTTCCTCTGGGAAAGAGCACCTGTGCCCCAGTCGGCATCCTCTGCCGCTCTTGATACAAGATACTCTGCTGCCACAGTGACCAATGGAATCTCAGCTCCACCTACACTTAGAAGAGTGATCACCAGAACCACGGCCACATATAATAATCAAAACACTAAACATACAGAATAAAGAAATAATGTTAAGAGCGGCAAAGGAAAAAGGCTGAGTAACATATAAAGGCGGACTTATCAGAACTACATCTGACTTCTCATTGGAGACAATGAAAGCCAGAAAGCCCTGGAGAGACGTTATGCGGACATTAAGAGACCACAGATGCCAGCCCAGACTACTATACCCAGAAAAACTTTCAATCACCATAGATGGAGAACACAAGATATTCCATGACAAAACCAGCTTAAAACAATACCAGTCCACAAATCCAGCCCTATAGAAAGTACTACAAGGAAAACTCCAACCAAAAGGAAGTCAGAAACATTCACAAAAACACAGACAATAGATTATCTCAAGGAGCTGGTGGGACAGACTTAATTGACTTCCCAGGGGAGGCCTTACCATCTCTGAGGAGCAGATAGGGGTGGGGTGCAGGCAAGAGAGGGGGAGTAAGGAAAAGAGGAAGGGGGGAACTGGGATTGTGCTGCTTATGAAGAAAGGGCCCCGAGAACTTAATAGTAAGTACTAGAGAGTGGACACTGGGGGCTTCCTAGAAGCTTTTGCAGGACACTGAAGGCATCCTCCATGCTGGGGTCATTATCAGTAGCCTGGCAACCCCTGTAGCTTGTATCTCACGACAAAGGCAGGAGAGGGGAGTAATTAGTGACCCCAGGGTGGAGAAGACGGTGTTACCATAGCCAGAGGCAGCTGGAGGATGCAGGCAGAGAAATATTGCTCAGTGCACCGTCCTCTTTGTAGAGTCCTGTGCCCGGATAGCACGGCTCACTACAGCAGAGTGCCTGGCATCTTGCCTGGCACACAGATGTTCTGAAAGTATCAGTCCCGAGGGTGTGGTAAGTGCCAAGGTCACTTACCAGTTTCTGGGCAGACTGGTGGTCTCTGTTCATTTGCTCTATTATTGCCGTCAACTCGGAGATCTGCTCCTCAAGGTCAGAGATGATGTCGGTCCTGTGGGGCAAACACCTCCGTCACCACCAGAGCGTGTTATTCACTCCAGCAGCCCCAGGTCGCCTGCTCGCCGCTATGGCATGGGATGTCTTATTCGGGGTGGTTCCGAATAAGACATCTCATCGCCGAGTGGCTGGACCTCGTGCCTGGCCCTTCGGGTGAGCTAGCGGGCAGTGATGAGGGCAGCGTGGTGTCCTGCTGAGCAGGGGAGAAATAAGAGTGCGGGGCACTTGGAGTTTGGTTGTTGCTAACTGAAGGCAACGGGGAGAAGGGCAGAGGATTAGGAAACGGGAAGCCGTGGGAAGATGCATGTCGACAGTCAACTGGAGGGAGACAAGGAGTGGTCATGGATGGGACTAAGAGGAGGGTTATATGACTGTGTGTGTGAGGCCATGTCTGCAATGCCAGCACTCAAGGACAGGAGGATAGTGAGTTCGTGTCCAGTCTGGGTTAGACAGCAATATAGTATTTCAATTTTTTTTCTTTTTTGCTGAGACAGAGGTTCTCTGAATCACAGTCCTAGCTGTCCTGGAAGTTGCTATGTACATTAGGCTGGTCTCCAACTAACAGAAATTGTTAGGATTCAGGTGTTCCGCTGGCCCCGGTTATGTGGCCCCTCCTATGACTGCTAAGTCATTATGTATTCTGTAAGGTGCAAAAGGGACAAACTCCGCCTGTTTCTGCTCTCTTTCCCATTGCTCTTCTGAAGAGGCCTCTTCTTCCTCTTCCTCCCTTCCCTCCCCTCACTCCTTTTATCGTAACAAAACTCCCACGTAAGCTCTGCTTGCGTGGCGCCATCCTCCCATACCCTCCACGGGCTCTCATTTGCCGCGTGGTCCACCTCGGGCTGTGTTTTGCAACAGAGATCTATCTGGCCCTGCCCCCACAACCCTCCTCCTTCCACAGAACTCGTGTTCAGGGTGCCTGCCCCCCGCCGTCTTCAGAGCAATAGTTCCTATGGCAGACTAAAGCTGGAAGGAGGAGACCCCGGGGGAGCAAAAGAGGCGGGGCTTCAGGGAAGGCAATGGCTGGCCCTCTGCGGGATGGACCGGGTCTGAACCTCTCAAGGGTTCTCCCAGGGTCATGGAGAAACTGCTTTTGCCCTTAATCCCCCTACTCAGGATCCAGACTATTTGTGAATATTTCACCTGTCCCTGCCCTGGCAGGAGCACCTTCCTCTTTAAGGTAAGTTATGCTAGCGGGGCTGTTTCTGAGCAGGGACCTGGGACCTGGACGTGGATATCAGGCTGGGCTGACTGACTGGGCAGAGCCAGCTCTCAGACACTGGTGTTGATCCAAAGACTTTACCTGGAAAACTTGACTTTGTTCAAGATGTCCGATCCCAAGTGCTTCTTCCTACTGAACATCTCATCTCCCAAGGTGACCGAAATCTGTTCCCGATTTCGAATGAGTTTATAGCCAGGTGACACGTCAATCACCTCCTGGGTCTCGAGGTGGAAGGCGGAGAGAAACTGTGAGCCTTGAGGAGCTGAGGTTCCTCCACCTCCTCTGGGCTTCCTCATCTCTTATACACAGAGACACTGTGCTGAGATGCCGGGGCCCAAGACCCTTCTGTGCCCTTCCCCGGCCGCCACCCTCAAATCTCGCAGATCCAACACTCACCCCCACACCGGGACCCCTTAAGCTCAGCAGTGCCGACTGATCCCTCCACACTGCTCCATGCCTCCTCCCCATCCTCCACTGTGGCCAGTAGCCGGGCATTGTGGGAACTGCTCAATGTTTGGAATTGGATAGGCTGATTTTTTAAATATTTGGCCCTGGAGTTACTTCACATCTCTGTGACTCAGTTTCCTCTCCAGAAAAATAGTGATGATAACTTCCACAAAGGGCGTTTTTCAGGGCGAGAACCAACCAAGTAGCACACCAGGAAATGATTGGCGTGGGTGCAGCAATGTAGTGGCCCTGGCCTCAGGATTTGTGGCTTCCCGGTATGGCAGAGGACTTCCTGTATTGGGGCATGAGTCATAGCATGAACAGCCACTGTCTGTTCTCCCCCAGGGACCCACACAAAGTTGGGGAGAGTTCCAGTTTGGCCTCTTACCAGCTACATAAAACGTGCACCGTTAATGCTATAGGTTCTCTGTTAAGATTTGGCATAGTGAGTGTGTAAAAACCCTGTGCTTGCACACAGGAGAGGCAAGATAAATGCTCTTCTGGCTCTTACCCCATTTCTACTCACAGAAGGAAGTTTGCCGCCTTCCTCCAGCTTTTCTGCCTGGGCTTTGTCTCTGCAAGAGAAGGACATGCTTGGAGACTCAATGGAGCAGACGAAAGGCCAAGTTCAGGGGACGAGCCCTGCGGCTGCCACCTCTGACCTGCGGTCTCCAACGCCAGTCACTTGACCTTTTAAGGGGAACCCTGGGTAGCTGGGGAACACAGCGGGGCAGGGCCTCATGCACGGGCAGTCCAAAAAGGATGTGGGTGGGGCTTTACTCTAGAGCTCCCAGGGGGAACTGACTCCTGGTCTTTGCCAGTTTCTAGATGCTTCTCGTGTCCCCAGGGGTCATCTTCACAGTGGTCACATCTCTCTCACTGACTCTCTTCCTCATAATTGCACTGGCTTCTCTTGGAGAATACAGGTGAAGGAACTTCTTCTTCATCTCTGTCAGCTACCTGACGACCTCCATCCTCCACCCGGCTGCTTCATCTTCCCACTCTCCAGGGACCAGGCAACTCTCGGTAGGCTATGCTCTTTCTGCCAGACACTGCTTCCTCACCTTCTCTGAGCTAAAATCACCATGGATTTGGTCTGAGGAAAAATCAGTGGGTTCTGGCAAATTGTTGGCATCCCTGGTAGCAAGTTAGTTCAAGTCAGCATGAAGGTCCCGTGTGTGTGAGTGTGGGTGTGTGTGTGTGTGTGTGTGAGAGAGAGAGAGAGAGAGAGAGAGAGAGAGAGAGAGAGAGACCCCCGTGGGTAGTTGGGAAATCTGTTGGTACAGGTCCTCAGTGATAGAAATATCCAAAATGGATGTGACCAGAGCTACGCCCTGGAGCTCTCTCAGGATGAGTCAATTCCTTGTGTGGCTGTTGATTATTTTATCCATTGCCTCAGGAGCTACATGTACTTACTTTGGGGAAACAACAGGTTTGGTTGGTTGGGACAGAAGGTAGTTGCGTTCCCTTGAAACTGGTGTAGGATGAGTTTTTCTGAAAGCAAGACATAAACACTGGGAATTAGAAAACATGCCTCAGCACTCCCCAATGAGGGCGTATCCAAGGTGGCTCCACAAAGTGATAACTGGGATCAGGAAGATTCGAGGCCTTGAAGACCTTGGGTCCAAGGAGTTCTCCTACTTGTCCTTGCCTACTATCTCCAAGAACTCCTGGTTACCAGGGCAAGCCCCAAAGCCACTCGGGACAGCTGCCACTAAAGCGCGCTCTTATTGGGTGTTTTACACACACACACACACACACACACACACACACACACACATGCACGCACGCACACATGCACACACACATGCACACACACATAGAGTACTGCAAAATTGCAAAGTCTTCTTTACTGAAATATTGATTCAGACAGGCCTGCAAGATCAGGACAGCATCCAGGCTGGCCAGGAAGGCGGAAAACCGGGCTTCCTGTTCTGTGGGGAATTTGTGGCAAGATATCCACTGGGGAACCTTATAAGACAAAGGGACGACTACAAAGGAAACCACCACTTCCTGTACCTAGCCCAACCCGGCTTATGCCTACCTAGGCTTTCCTGTGAGGGTCTTTGGAAGTGGATGAGGGGTCTTGATTAGCTTCCGTGGTCCCAAGTTCCATGGGTCCCAGCAGGTGCAGTAGATGAGAGGATTGGGATACATTATGGCCAGGGTCAGATGCAGTCTTGGTTGCGAGGTCAGGGACTCTTACTGGGATGAGAAAAGAACCACAGAGAGTTAAACCCTGCAGAATCAAAGCAAGCAGAGACTAGGAAGGCTCAAGGGGCAGCCGGAAGAACCACGGTAGAGGATGAGCTAATGTAGGCTTCCACTGCAGGACGATGCCCAGTTGGCCCCTTGACCTGAAAGCAATTAAGTAATTAAACCTCGTCCACAGTGGAGTTACCACCTTCATTCGAGGATAGCGTGCTTGTTCAGCTCTTGCTACCCAGGCTTCTAGGTACACAGAGATGCCACTGAGCACATTGCAGGGTTGGAAGCCCGTATTCCCTCCGTCCCTATGACCTGTTTCTCCTCAAGCTCATACCCGCTCAGTCTGCGTGACAGAGACTCCCCACAGCAGACCTTGCGCAGAACATCCTGGGAAATGGGCTCTACGTCTCCAGCGATGGCATGAATGAGTCGCCCTGCCTCTCAGTTCGGGTCGCCTACCTGAACTGCAGAAGGGAACGGAGAACAAGCTCCTATCAGGGCTGCTGCTCAGAAGGCAGGTGTCAGGTCAGGTTACTCCAGACTTGCAGAGGTTTGCTTCCTGATGGCATTGATAGGAAGGGAGCTGACTTTCCACACCAGATCCGTCTCGGTACCCACCCCCCAGACCTGTGGTTTTAAGATCGGGTAGGCATGACTACACCTTAGATACAGGCCTGCAGGAAACCTGCTTTGTTGAGCCTGTTGCCTTGTCTTTAAAAATCCTGCCCATGCCGGTTCGTGCTGGGTTGCACTTAATGAGACCTAGGCGAGGCTCTTGGTCCTGCACACAGAGATGACTGCTGTGAACTGCAGTGGCATACACATAGAGACTCTCCTTTATACTTTTTTCTTTTTAAAAACAGGAATATAGGGGGCTGGAGAGATGGCTCAGAGGTTAAGAGCACTGACTGCTCTTCCAAAGGTCCTGAGATCAATTCCCAGCAACCACATGGTGGCTCACAACCATCTGTAATGAGATCTGGTGCCCTCTTCTGGCATGCAGGCATACACACAGACAGAATATTGTATCCATAATAAATAAATAAATCTTAAAAAAAAACAGAAATATAGGTTTGTGTTGTGTATTACGATGAAATTAGCTCATTTTAGACACAGCCACAACAGAAGACACCAAGGAAGTAAAAAAATATCAAAAATGTAACACCCAAAGATAACCACTGAAAATATTTGAAGGGATGCCAGAACTTTCTGTGTTCTAAACGAATAGATTTACAAAACTTTCTACAAACAGAAGCAAACTATATTTATAGCCCAGATATATTTTTATAAGATAATGCCATGAGTTTCTATTATGCAGAAATGTAATATGCCATCATTTTTAAATGTAAGCTTTTTGCAATCAAGAAATTTAAAAAAGCCAAATGTAGAAAAAGAATAAGAAACTCACCATCCCATAGTTTTAATAGTTGTCAGTGTGACTAATCTTATACATCTACACCCCACCTCCACTCCATTTCACTCCTCCAACATATTATTATTATTATTATTATTATTATTATTATTATTATTATTATTATAGACAGGGTTTCTCTGTGTAACAGCCCAGCCCTGGCTGTCCTGGAACTCGCTCCGTAGACCAGGCTGGCCTTGAACTCACAGAGATCCACCTGCCTCTGCCTCCTGAGTGCTAGGATTAAAGGCGTGCACCACTATCGCCCAGCCAACATCATATTATTTTTAAAGCAAACTTAAAACAATCTTTCAAGTAAGTCAAGATCAGTTTCTATATCATTGCAATTCGAAAACTGAAAAAAAGAAGATTTATTTTGATTTTGTGTATGTGTTTTTGTCTGTGTGGGTATATGTCACGAGTGTTCAGGAACCCATGGAAGCCAGAAGAGAAGCTTAGAAATCTGGAACTGGAGTGGCAGGCTATTGGGAGCCACCAAATGTGGTTGCTCGGAACCAAATTAGGGTTTTCTGGAAAAGCAGCGAGCACCCTTGACCACTGAGCCGTTTCTCTTGGCCCACTACTGGGAATTTCTATGGCTGCGTTTATTTCTATTTTAACCAGTTTCGTATTGATAAATGTCTGTTTCCTTCTTCCTCAGTACAAAAACGCCTCGATGCTTATCAATTTGTGCTTTAAAAAAGTTCCCTTGGCATCCTCTGGGACCATATTCAAAGCGTTTAAAACCAGTAATACAAAATTACTGAGCCCTCAGAACAGATGTGGACAAGTCATGAGGTAGGGCTGAGGTGTGGGAGGAACGGGGCAAGCAGGGTGGAACGGAGCACATGGAGAGCCTTTGGGCACATGTTTACTGGTGTGTGTGTCATATGTGTATGTGTGTTATGTGGTGTGTGTGTTATATGTGTATGTGTGTGTTACGTGGTGTGTGAGAGAGAGTGTGAGGTGTGTGTGGTGTGTATGTGTGGTATGTGGTGTGTGTGTGTGATATGTGTATGTGTGTTATGTGGTGTGTGTGTGTTATATCTGTATGTGTGTGGTATGTGGTGTGTGTGTGGTGTGGTGTATGTGTGTGTGGTATATGTGTGTGTGGTATGTGGTGTGTGTGTACGTGTGTGTGTGATATATGTGTGTGTGTGTGGTATATGTGTGTTTCCCCTTCTTTTCCTTTCCGGTGTTTTCTCCCCAGTGTTTCCCTCAACTGTGGCCAGGAGTGAAGCCACAGAGTTTCAGACAGGGTCTGAGTCATAAACAGTCCACTGGAAAATCTTCCTATGATCTTACCTTAATTCTTTCAAAGATTCATTCCCCTGTGGTTCCTTTCCACGCTGAGAGCCTTAAAGAAACCGTAATCTTTTAGGGAAACGAGACCTCATCAGAACAAAATCAAGGTTCATTTTACAGCAAATCAAGATGTTTCAGAACTCTGGCTTCAGCGCTTATCCCCAAGCTGTTGAGATGCCAAGGCCCAAAGCCAGGGGACGGTGAAGATCTGCAGACCCAGACAATGGCTTTCAGAAGGGCTGAGCAGGCATGCCAGGAGCGTCCCTTAGAAGACAGCTCAGTTGTCCCCAGGTATTTCAGTGAAAGTCACACTTGGAGAGAAAGCCACCCTCTACCCAGTGTCCTTTGACAGAGCCTGACTTGTGAGGGAGATGGCGGGAGGTTTGTTTCTTTTATCACTATGGAAACAGAGTGGTGGCATCTCATTGGCCCAAAGCACTCTGCTCTTAACAGAAGGTTGGAGAAGCAGCCAGTTCAAGCTTCCTAGATGCAAATCAGGGGCCGTTCCCAGCAGCAGGGAATTTATGCAAGATTTTTATCTCATCATCAGCCAGGAAGAGGCTTAAGATACTTTTCCAGAGCACTGGGATTATCAGCACCTGGGTCTAAGTGGCAGACAGCCAGGCCCCAGGCTTTTGTAATTGATTTTAACTTTCCCCGTTTTCTCAAAGTCCGAGAACTCTACAGTGGATGTGTCCTTCCTTGAAGTTTAGCCTTGAGACTGTGGAAGTCCACAGGGATGGGCTGCATGTTGTCCTGGGTTTCTTTCTCCCTCCTAAACGAAGTAGATCTTGCCAAATAAAACAAAAGAGAGAACAGCCAAGCTAAAAAGTTGCTTGCTTGTTTTGATTTTTCCACGGCTCAACTAACAGATGCACATTTCCTAATGAAGGTTCACAAACAATACCTAAATTAAGGCTGATTCTAATCCACGGACTCCTGGTTCAGTGATGGTCCCACATCCCATAGTTTACAGAAGCTGGAAGCTCACAACCTGCGTGTGTTCTGCCTGAATGCCAGGCTCCATACTAGGCACAGGGAGCATCTCGGTGTAAGGCTCAATAGAGCTAAAAGGCGAATTCAGAAACAACCAGTAACATATGAAGTGAAATGAAATAAAAGCACAATTAATCTTTTGTGGTTTTCTGTTTTCTTTTTACTTTTCAAGTCAGGGTTTCTCTGCATAGGCTTGGCTCTCCTGGAACTCTCTCTGTAGACCAGAGTGGCCTCAAACTCACAGAGATCCGCCTGCCTCCTGAGTGTGAGCCACTATTGCCTGGTTAGCAGGGGACATACAGCTCAGTGGTAGACCGCTTGCCTATGTGTGAGCCCTAGCTCCGATCCCCAGGACCACAGCAGACAGACAAGGAGGATATTGAATGAGCCTTTGTATCAATTCCAACAGCATCTACACTTAGAAACAATGTCTGGAGGCGAACTACAGGGAAAGAACCGCATCGTCATTTCTGAACCTTCCTGCGCTTACTGTCTGCTTAGTGATGACTTTATCCTTGATTGGTGTCACTCTGGGACGGAGCTATCGTGATGTGGTGTAGTCTAGATCTAGAAATACCTGCGGGCCGGCAAGTGGTTCAGTGGGAAAGCGCACTTGACGCCAAGCCTGACGCCTGAATTTGATACCCAGAAGCTATGTGGCTGAAGGAGAGAAGTGGCTCCTGCGGACTGTTTCTGACCCCCAAGACGATCCTCACATTAACAAAATTTTAAAAGTTTAAAGAAACAATAAGAGCAGCTTACTACTTGACTATTAATGATTTTTTTTGGGGGGGGGATTAGTTCAACAAATATGGGATGTTTTCTATAAAGACTTCATGCTGGATTGTATAGGACTGAAACAAAAATCACAGGAAGACACAGGAGAGTGTAAGAAGCTACTTGTGTTTATTATCTGATTTACAATTGATAGAGCAAAGGCAGGTGCATTAAGAGCTATTTGACAAAGTCAGGTTCCAGATATGACACAAGGCTATTTTCCTGGAGCCCCCGGAGCCCCACGCCATGCCTGCGGCCACACTCAGCACTCTGAGTACAGGTCTCTACACACCTGATAGCAGAGGTGGCCCAGACACGGGCAGTCCTGGCTCCACATGTCAACCTGGTGTGAGAAGCTCTCACTACTGATTATGACTAGGAGCTTGAATACTGTGTAAGGCGTGCCTTCACTATGGGCGAGGCTCCTGGGAGCCTCCTCCAACATCTTTCCTCGACAGACTCTGACCATTTGTGTCAGATCAAGGACAATCACAAGACTGAAAAACAAAACCTACTTAACTGACACTGGTCATTAATGTCTAAGGATTTAAACCTAAGGCTATTTACATAAGATTTGGGATCTCCAAAATTCAGGGCAATTTTAATTCTGAGCTTAAGAAGACTCTCCTAATTGGTGACAGGACACTCAGAAGTACCTGAGAAAAAAATCAGAAAATCCTGAAGGAGGAAGCTGGGTTTCCCCATGTGCGCATCAAAGTACACACCAGCCGCTACCGTAAACAACAAAAGCATGAGCAGGGTATCCGAGCATAACAGTTCCACGGAGGAAGAACCTGCGGGAAGGCTCCAGGTCCTACTACATTTTAGAGACTGCCTGGTCTAACCAGTTCTCAGTACCAAAAATAATTTTAGGTGCAAACTTCAAAATCAACGTTAGAACATTAAAAAAAAAATCAATTTAATTTTCAAAAACCCATTTGGATTTCTTTAACCGGACACGCTCGCTCGGTGCTAAGGCACCATCCTGCCTCCAGCCGTCACTCAGGCACTGACTATACAGAAGTATAGAACTCTCAACACAACTTCACAATGGCTAGCCAACTTATAGTGGTTTATGTGACATCTATGAACCCGGTTACTGAACACGCTACTTCCCTGTCAAGCCCATGCTTCCCTCCTTCCTCCTGCTCCTCTTCAGAAGCTGTGAAGGTCCAAGCGATGGACGTGTCCTTTCTTCAAAGCCTGGAGCTTTTGCTGACGGAGGCACTCAGTTATTTAGAGACAAGAAAAGTAATTTTTTTTTTTTTAAAAAAAATGCATTTGTCTATTTAGGAAACTGAAACACCAGGAATTCTTGTTTGAATGCGTCTGTGCAAGGCCGCTGTTAACCTGGAGTCCTTCGTGGACATGTGCGTGAGGATTTGTTGACAGCAGCCAGACCAGGCAAAAGGTGACCACCCTTGGTGGCTGAGGAATTTATTTAGAAAAGTTTTATAAATTCTAGAAATATAGAAAGCCCATGTGTCCTTTACCATCATGTGGATTTTGGTTTTATCTCTTCTTGGGGAGGAGGTTCGAGACAGAGAAGGAAGCAACTTTCCCTGGAAATGAAGAATTCCTCTCAAGCAGAGCATTTGCAAGTTAAGCACCAAGAGGACCAAGGGAGAGACTTCCTGCTTTCACAGACAGAACAAAGAGTTCCCTCTTATCCTCACGTGTGACCTTCTTTCCTGAAGGACCCCTCAAGACAAAGCCATGGCCGGCCACCTCAGAAAGCAGAGCTTTCTTCCCAACTCAAGGCCCGCAACGCACTGCTGAATCCCAGGACTCGTCTCCAGGCCTTGCCTGTCTTAGCCATGAACAAGGTCCTTCTCGGCTTCTGCAGGTGCCAGGAACTAGGCAGCTGTTTTAACCAACATGAGGAAAACAACGGAATCTGACAAACACGCTCGAGCAAGTGCCTGGGTTTCACTTCAGTTTATAATTTAATGTGCCTGAGAATTTTTGTGCAAATACATGTCATCTTTCATTAAACATATGCATAGCACACTTTGGAAGAAGTTAGTTACGACTAACTTTTCTTAAAGATTTACAGATATAAATATACAACATAATCTAAGTACTAGTGATTGCACTTCTGGTCTAAGCTTTACGGCCTCCAAGGAAATCTGAGAAACATGCATTGTGTCTGCATTCCTTGGCCACCATATTATCCAGAAGAAACGTCCTGAAGAACTTTCTTGATCCCCATTTACCCCCATTTCCCGTCCTAAATCCCTCCCAAGCCCGCTCACATGGTTATTTTTTAATTTTTTTGTTATGTTGTACAAAAATACAAGTTTAAAAAAACTGAAGTTTTAGTAATCGCAAATACAAAGCAATCGGGGTGGTGTTTGGCTCTCGGTGTCTGAGAGTGTTCTGAAACTAGAAAGTCTCCACTTCTGAAGCAAGGGACAGAACTCTTATTTTGCTAATGTTGTGAGCACACCATTGGACGGGTACACAATTTGACCGCGTATCAGCGGGGAAAACGCCTGCAGTCCCAGTAACAGACAACACGCTGCACCAACCCTCTGGGACAGCCGCTGGCCGGGACAGCTGCACTGTTCCTGGCTCTCCTTCCAGGCAGGCTCCTCCTGCTTGTGATCTCTAGGGACCGAGGGGCCGGCAGTTCAGTATTACTGCTGTGTTCCATAGGGCTGGATTTGTTTTTCTATTCATTTTTCATTTTCAAGGCAAGGAAACTCAGCTGGAGAAGCACGCTAACCCTTCCTTCCATTTCTGTCATTTCTGTCTCCGACTTACTCATGTCCCTACCTCCTGTTTATGACTCCATCCTCAAAGGCCTCACCCAAACGCTTCCATCCCCCCCCCCCCCCCCCCCCCCCCCCCCCCCCCCCCCCCCCCCCCCCCCCCCCCCCCCCTTTTCCCCCCCCCCCCCCCCCCCCCCCCCCCCCCCCCCCCCCCCCCCCCCCCCCCCCCCCGCCCACGACACCCTCCGCACATCCACAGCCCTTCTTCGACTTTCCTTTGCTCTCCTTAGCCAGTTCCCATCCTCAGTGCAGCCCTGTCCTTCATGTGCTAATAATTTATACGTGAGGTCAGTCGGTGCTGAGCCTCAGTCTTCCTTCAGGATCCCCATTTTGGGTGAGGTTGTGCAAACTGGGGCTCCAAAGCCGCCCATCATGACCGGAAGGCTCTGATTCCTCCTCAGCCCACCTAGTAAACTTCCACTTGAATTTAAATAAACAGCAGACTCTGGTTTTGGAAGACCTGTTTCTGCCTCTCGGCTTTTCCCGTTCTCCTGGGGATCGGGGGTCTTGACCGCCCTGGCTATGCCCAGTCTCTTTAGCCTGTCTACCAAGTTCATCTTCAGCTGGCCAACATCGGGCGCGGTCCTTGAAGGTCTTAAGCCATACATTTCCTGCAGGAATGTTTCAGCTGGTCGGGAAGCCAAAAAATTCTCGGAGACGTGGACTCGGGGTTCGAAGGGCAAGGGAGAGGAGCACGGTGACTGTGATGGGGAGTTTGGTGGTGTGGAAGGGGTGGCTAGGGCCTTGGGGCGAGGCCACAGAAGCGGGATTTCTGAAGCCGGGCTGTGGTACACCTTCGCAGAGATGCCTCGCTCCTGCAGGAGCTTGGCTAGGCTCCGCGTGCTACTGAGTGTTATGGTGGAGTCACGCCGGTTGGTGATGGATTCGCCAGTGCTGAGCCGGTAGGACATGGCAGGGGAGTTCACAGCCGGGCTGGAGGAGCTGCTCCCACCACCTCCACAGGACAGTGACGGGAACCCGGAGCTGGAAGAAAAGAGGGAGCATGCTCAGGGATCAGGAACCCCAAGTCGGCACTTAATGTTTGCTCTGCTCCATCAAGAAAATGCACTAAGTGCTCAGCCTTGTATGGAAAGCAACCTTGCATCTGCACGGGGATGGCCAACCAGCTGGGTTCTAAAGGTAGCCTTTCTAACTTCATTTCACTGAAAAACAGTCTAATTGCTAACTGCCATTTTCTCGGATATTATTAACCCTAAACAACAGTAAAACAGGGGTACCCATGAACAGCACTGTCAGTTCTTCTTAGGAATGTGTATTTTTAAGAAATTAAAAATAATGAAAAGCTTCAAAGCTACTAAATCTTGTTTCTTATTCTGTGCTTAGTTAAGAAAAAAGCTAAATAAATCATATATTTACAGTCATGGTGGAATGGAAGTGCTCATCTTTTGTCAGCTTTATTCATGAACAAATGTTACCAGGGTTTAATACATTTTCACTGGTAAAAGATAATATACGTATCACAGTATCAAGAGTTTTAAAGATTGTGACAAGTATAAGATTAATAAATTAAGTAATAACTTTCCAGAGCTCTAACTGTGCAGAGGACATAGCACTTGTGAACGTTTGACTTCCTGTTTAGAGCAGCCTGCTCAGAGTCTCAGCTCTCACCCCATTTCCTGCTCAGAGCCTCAGCTGTCACCCCACTTCCCGTGACAGGTGTGGTAGGGATGGAGGAGTTCCTGTGACAGGTGCTTCAAGGATGGAGATGGTCCTGTGACAGGTGTATCAGGGATGGAGGAGTTCCTGTGAAGGGTGTGTTAGGGATGGAAGAGGTCCTGTGACAGGTGTGTCAGGGATGGAGGAGCTCCTGTGACGGGTGTGTCAGGGATGGAAGAGGTCCTGTGACGGGTGTGTCAGGGATAGAGGAGGTCCTGTGATGGGTGTGTCAGGGATGGAGGCGGTCTTGTGACTGGTGTGGCACCTCACACCATGCAGCCTGGTTCACTTTGGGCACAAACAACCTCAGGGGAGTCACCTACATGTCAGCTCCTGGCTTAGTCACTTGACTTTTCTTTGCCTCAGTTTCCTCTCTATCCAGCATAGTCTGTCTACTTCAAAGGGTTATGATCAAACGGGAAAGTACAACGTCAAAACAGTCCAAAGACAATCAGTCTGTGACTACAGAACACTAATGAAAACCCTGGGAACTTAAGAAGGAAACCTGTGAGGCCCCTGCTTTCCCAGGCCCTCTTACCTAGGGGTGACCTGGGTGATGTCAGAGGGATGTAGGATCCTACAGGTGGTGAAGGTGAATGTGGAGTTTGTGCATGACAGACACTTCCCTGGGTTCGCAGTTGCAACTGAAACAGAGACTTTTAGGAAACCAAACACAGAAAAGAAAGACGAGGTTAATAACACAAAAGGCCCATCATTATTCTGTTAGCAACACAGCGTTTGTCAGCTGCCTTGTGTCGCAGAAAGCAAATGGAAACAGAAAATATGTAGACTATGCTAGTATTAACTGATTAGTGTATAACTGAACTTCCAGTACTTTGAAATTATAAATAAAAGGATTAAAAATAGCTCAGAAATGAGAAAAAAACACATTAAAAAAATAAGATCTAGTTATGCAGGTGCCTAGGTCAAGTCACTCTCCTGGTTCTTAAAGCATCGCATGTTGACTCTAGAAAACTTCATGGTCATTTGAGGATGAGGCTTTCTTTCTTTGATGGGATTGACATTTGCATGCCGGCACAAAAGCAGTGATGGGTGAAAATTCTGGTTCCTTAGCACAAATCAAGGCAATGACACCAGATTACACTTGTATTCTTCACCCTTATCTAGTCAAAGTCAGGTTTACTGAAGAAGGTTTCTGATGGAGTGAAATTATCATGAAGCCTTCAATCTTTTTGCTATGCAGTATGTGAACACAGGAAGTGTACACTAAATTCCCCCGCTGCCTACAATGCAGCCGATACAAACAACAGTCACCTATAGAAAAGCATTTGTGCGGCTAAGTACAACACACAAGCTATAGTAAGTCAGACTTGGAAATCTGACAGGCATTTCCTTGGGGGTGGAGAGCTGTCAATATTTACTACCAAGCTTCAAGTGAAAATCAGTTTTGGAAAACTTACATCCACGACTGAGCATGAGAACACCCTAACAGCCTTTCAACCAGGTCACCAAACCATTCATGAGCAAATGTTCAAAGTGTGGAACAAACACTTTTAATAAAACCCAGAATGAAATGCATTGCTAAGGTTTTGGATTCCACATTGCTGTAACTATTTAAGAAACTACCATTTACCAAGTTTTTATCTGAGTTCAAACAACATTCACAATTCTTGAAGACTATTAAAATATTTTTTATGTTCTAGCTGCATATTCATATGAGGGTGTATTTTCTCACGTTGTTCATCTAAACAACATGGCGACAGACTGAATACAGAGTCTTCTACTAAGTCACAAATTAGACTTGCAAAATTGTAAAACAAGACCATTTCCTTACTATGTATACTATAGTTACTTTTCAGAAAACAGTATTTGTATAACAGAATTTTTTTTTGTTTATTTTGTTTTCTTTGAGACAGGGTTTCTCTATTTAGTCCTGACTGTCCTGGAACTAGCTCTTGTAGACCAGGCAGACCTCCAACTCAGAGACCCACCTGCCTCTGCCTCCCGAGTGCTGGGATTAAAGGCGTGCGCCACTGCCAATCAGCTCAGAATTTTTATTCTTAAATAAGCTAATTTTTTTTTTGGTAAGTTCTCAGTTTTTATTTTAACTTAATTAGTATCAACAGACATAACCCATATAGATAAACCTGGAGGCTCACGGACTCGTAAGAGCATCAATGGCCCTGAAAACAAAAGGCTTGCAAACCACTAATTGACCTGATCCATTTCTCTTCCCAATTTAGTTTGCAGGCTCGTATGATAAAATGGAGAAAATTAGGAACGTCCGCGATGCTACAGATTTCTACTGTCTTGCTTCCGCTAGTATATGCGCCAGCAAGATGGCGCAGGGGTAGCCGGGTAGCCACAACAGGGCCACGCAATGCGCCGTGTGCGAGGCCAAGTGTCTCACCTGTAACCGGTCCACCTGCTGAGGTGATGGGTGGCAGGAAGATCCCTGTTACTGGCGTGGGAGCTGCTGGTTTCTGCTCCACATGAAGCGGCTGCTGGACCTGGAAAGTGATCCCCTCCTCCTCATCCTCCTCTAAATCTGAGAGGTGGTAGATGACCTCCTCGGGTATCTGGGTGAAGCCTTTGGTAATGACCCCTGGTCGCGGGTCAAGGATGGTTCCCAAGTTTGGTTGAGCAAGCTGCTGCCAGTGATGGAGAGTCTGCGATCCTGGACAGATGAGCAGGGGACGCAAGCGTTACATTTCCCACAGAGCCTCAGTCTCTAAGAAGCTAGAGTTCTGTGAGTCATGGCAATAATGATAAAGACAGTGACACTTATTTGGTTTCGATGTTTTGATAAAAGTTGTAAATTTAAGATCACTGTAGAAAATGACATGGTGTTGGACGTCTGAGCGATAGCTTTTCTTTTCTTAAGATTTATTTATTTATCATGTATACAGAGTTCTGCCTGCATGCATGCCTACAGGCCAGAAGAGGGCACCAGATCTCATTACAGATGGTTGTGAACCACCATGTGGTTGCTGGGAATTGAACTCAGGACCTCTGTGCTGTTAACCTCTGAGCCATCTCTCTAACCTGCAATAGCTTTTCTATTTCAAAAGATAGTCTTCAAAGGGACATCTAAAGAAGAAGAGGAAAAAAAAAACCACTAAGGCATTTGTAACAGGACCCAGGCTGCTCGGGCAGGAGGGAAGCCACGGACCTTAGAAGTGGGCTGCCCCCTCCAGGTGGTGAAAACCAGGTTTCACCTGGCTTAGTCTAGGAACTCGGAAGCAAACACTGGGCACTTAGGTCGGAAAATAACTTGGATTTCTTTGTGCACTTCTCTACTTGTTCATGACTGTTTCCCCTGGGCTCCCCGAGGAGCAGGAAAACGGAGGTGTCAGAGTAGAGAACGTGTCCCTTTAGCTGCGGCCTACTGGATGCTGACGAAGGTCATCCCTTGCCCGTGTACCAGATGGACACCTAATTGTGTCACTATGGGGATGTCATCCTGAAACTGGCAACTCTAACCAATACTTGGAGTCCCTACAGGCAGCCTACTCAAACTTTTGTCTAATAAGAAACTTTTTACCACAGGATCAGAGAATCACTCAGGAACCATCACGATCTCCTAAGTCAGATATTTATTCTGATTTTAACTTGCATCTTAGATAAAACTGCATCTTAGATAAAACTGAACTGAAGGAGACGCGTGCCCCTGTGTCAGTGACACCCCTTGGGTTGAGTTCTTTGCAGGAGAGGCTGTAGTAGTGACCACATCCTGTTGGGCTCACCATGGTAACTGCTGTCAGTGATTTGCCATAGCAACTGTTAGGAAAAGCCTGCTTCCCTCTTCTGCTGACACCGCCACACAGACAGACAGACAACTTGTGCGCACAGTGCTCTCGTAACTACTGGACAGATTTCCGTTCTAGGAGAGAGGTCTAACGTACACACAGCTTCTAAAAGCTGCTGTGGAATGGTTACCTTCTAAAGGCTTGACGATTTGCAATTTTTCTGGCATGAAGCCTCGAAGGCATCTGGCACTGCCAAGGTCTGTGGTCTCCGACTGGTCAGCGCAGAATGAATCGAGGGTCCCTGTGGGGGCGTCTCAGTTACCACCTTCTTCCTTCTCGGCCAGAACCTGGATCTTCCGCTCCCACTCCTCGGCGAAGAACTGCTTCTCACTTAAGTAGTTCTGTCTTCGCAGGCTAAGGCGATGCAGGGCCGTAGCCAAGTCGCTGTCCTCAGTGGGTCCTGGGTGGCTGGTGGGCTGTGAGTTCCTGTGGGAAAATCACATTCGCTGATGAGACTGGAGGTTGTGTGCACAGTCTAGACCTCTGCTTTCTACAGAGCTTTCTTCTCCACGGACTGACCTCAGGAATGAGCTGCTTTCTAAGCTATTTGAAATACAGAAAAACAAAACAAAACCATCAACAATACTATATACCACTGCATCTTTTTCAACTGTCCTTGCTAACTTTTCCATTCCATTTAACGATGAAACCGCAGGCATCTTCTTTTATGTTCAGGTGAGAGACTCACAAAGCAGTATTACTAGAGTCACCGAGGGCAGGAGGGTTCACTGTTTTACTATGAATGAAGGAAAGTGCTAGCCACGAACTATTCCATGCTACTAATCACAAAATGTAATTACTTAAAAAACTGTGAGTAGGGCGTGGTGGGACATGCCAGGAAATCTAGCACTCAGAAGACGGAGGCAGGAGAATCATGATTTTGATGGCAGCCTGGGCTGCACAGGAAGTTCAAAGAAGGCTGTCTATACAATAAAACACCCACCAAAAGCAAGCAACAACAGATGAAAAAAAAAA
>NW_026067986.1:775487-860744 GCF_014885135.2 Alexandromys fortis | reverse complement strand
GACCTGTGCTTTCTGCAACGGTGCAGTGACAGCCCCGTGACCTGTGCTTTCTGCAACGGTGCAGTGACAGCCCCGTGACCTGTGCTTTCTGCAACGGTGCAGTGACAGCCCCGTGACCTGTGCTTTCTGCAACGGTGCAGTGACAGCCCCGTGACCTGTGCTTTCTGCAACGGTGCAGTGACAGCCCCGTGACCTGTGCTTTCTGCAACGGTGCAGTGACAGCCCCGTGACCTGTGCTTTCTGCAACGGTGCAGTGACAGCCCCGTGACCTGTGCTTTCTGCAACGGTGCAGTGACAGCCCCGTGACCTGTGCTTTCTGCAACGGTGCAGTGACAGCCCCGTGACCTGTGCTTTCTGCAACGGTGCAGTGACAGCCCCGTGACCTGTGCTTTCTGCAACGGTGCAGTGACAGCCCCGTGACCTGTGCTTTCTGCAACGGTGCAGTGACAGCCCCGTGACCTGTGCTTTCTGCAACGGTGCAGTGACAGCCCCGTGACCTGTGCTTTCTGCAACGGTGCAGTGACAGCCCCGTGACCTGTGCTTTCTGCAACGGTGCAGTGACAGCCCCGTGACCTGTGCTTTCTGCAACGGTGCAGTGACAGCCCCGTGACCTGTGCTTTCTGCAACGGTGCAGTGACAGCCCCGTGACCTGTGCTTTCTGCAACGGTGCAGTGACAGCCCCGTGACCTGTGCTTACTGCAATGGTGCAGCGACAGCCCTGTGACCTGTACTTACTTTTGTTTAAACACAGACTCCTCATCCAAACTCAGCTTTTTACGCATGGTCCCCTCAATCTCAGCTGCCAACGATTCCTACAAAAGGGAGTTTAAGATTTATAAAGTGACTACCACCCTCAAATGAATTAAGAGCCTATACAGTGTGTATTTTTATGATTTATGACATAACAAAGGAAATACAAGAAAATGTAGACTAAAATTCAAAGGGGGAAGAGCGACGGTGAACAAGAACCAACTACCTTTTCATGACGCATTTTTCTAAGGTGGCAATGGACAAGACCCGTAGATGAGAAGTCAATACTGCTTATGTAGAGACACAAACACAGGCGGTCTGACAGCCACAGACCACGGCAAACCTGACAAACACTTTCTTGTAATTTGTATGGTTTTGATAATTTGCTCAGAGATGAGGATCCGATTGGCATGGATGTCATGCTTCGTGGGTTTGGACTGAGGGTGGCCGGCTCTGCAGGGACTGAGCACCTGACTTTTAACATCCAGAGGTGCAAAGACAGAAGGACAGATATGTAGTCTGAGGTGTGCATGGAATACATCTATCCCTGACCTGACGGCCTGCGAGAGTCCAGAAGCCACGATACTTCAGTGGTGACGCACACCTGGCACCCAGGTCTGCTGAGGAACATTTGTTTACGCTGTCTGAAGACGCAGCACCGTTATTGGTTAATAAAGAGCTGGAAGGCCAATAGCTAGGAGGAGAGAAAAGGGGGTCTTCTGGGCAGACAGAGGAACTCGGGATGAATCTAGGTGCATGAGAGATGCCCGCTGGACACTGAAGACAGACACATGGTACAGAGCAGAGGTAACCGAGCCACGCCACAGATGTAGATTAACAGAGACAGACTAATCTGTTATAAGAGCTGGCTGGGAAAAAAGTCTGAGCTAAGGCCAAGCTATCACGATTAATAACAAGTCTCTGTGTCATTACTTGGGGCTGGCAGTCCAAGAAAGTTCAACAAGAAAGCTTGCTACACAGGCTTTGGACTCAGAATGTCAGTTCTCAAAGTTATCAAAGCTCCTTGGAGCAATGGCTGACTCGGTAGCTGTGTCCCTTTGTAGTTGATGGGAATTGGAAGCGGCTTTGTAGGGTCGTCTTTCCCTTCCACCGTTTGGGGTCTCGGCTGACCTCAGGTCGTCAGTCATGGCGGGTTATATCTTTATGCACTGACCCATACATAGTGTTTGTTTTTTAATATGTGTATTTATTTGGCAGTGTGAGAACTGAACTCGGGACCTCGTGCACGCTAGGCGAGTGCCCTGCCACTTACAGCTCTAGCATTCTGTGCTTTAATTTTTGATTTTGAAATAGTTTGAAACTTAGAATAAAATTCTAAGAAATAGTACAAAGAATTTTTATGCATTCTTCACATGCATCATTAATATATTTGGTATTCCCTCTCTCAGTGGTTTTTGTTGGTTGGTTGGTTGGTTGGTTGGTTGGTTTTGTTGTTGTTTTTCCTGAACTGTTTTATAGCAGGCCTCAGATATCCCTGTGACTACTTAGTGCTTAAGTTTCTGTTTACTAAAGACAGGGACAAAGTTTAGTAGAGACAAGGACATGCCCGATGATGGCGCTATAGTTGTCTGTTATTACGACACTGTCGTTCATCCACAGAGCCCGGTAAGATTTTCCCAGTTCTCCCAACAATGCCTGTTAGTCTATGACTTGTGTGTTTATTTCCTCATTATTTATCCAGGCATTCATTTCAAAGGGGTCTCTCATTTCGAAGTTAGCTCGGCTCAACTGATCCTCTTGACTTCTTGAGATCACATGTGCAGGCCACGGCACCCAGCTCCAAAAATGCTCTTTGAAGGATATGTCTGGGTTCTACCAAGATCTGGCTTAGTGGTCAAAGGCCTTTGCCACTCAAACCTGGAAGCTTGTTCGATCCCCAGACCCCACTTAAAGATGCATAAGGAATGGAGCCAGAAAGAATGACCAGGAAAGGAAGAAAACAACTGTTAATAGGTGTTAGTGCACGCGCGCACACACACACACACACGCACGCATGCACACACACATGCACGCTCTAATTGTGTTCTACCATTCCCCAAATACTGTTTATTAACAAATTAAAAAACTCAACGTTCCTATCTGCAAGAGCCTTACCCTCTAGGTAGAGTTAAACCGCCAAGAAACTTGTACTTGGTAGAGGTGCGGTGTTTACAGTGTGCCCAGGGCTCACCCGGCAGAGAGAGAACGCCTCTAGACAGTTGTCGTAGTCAGAGTTTCTGCTGCTGTGACAGATCACTGTGACCAAAAGCAACTTGGGGAGCCAAGGGCTATTTCACCTTAGGGATGAGGAGTCTAGCAGCCAGGGAAGTCAGGGCAGGAATCGGGAACAGGAGCTGGTGCAGAGGCCGTGGGGATTTGCTTCTCCTGTTTTCTTCAGGACCAGTGGCCCAGGGGTGGCCCAGCACAGTGGCTGGCCCTCTCATATCAACCTTTAATTAAGAAAACAGCCCACAGGTTTGCCCATTGGCCTATCATCTGGAGGGATTTTCCCAATCGAGAGTCTCTCTCCCTGAATTACCCTAGCCTGCATCAAGTCGACAAGCTGTCTTCTGACCTCCATATGTACACATGACACATGATAGGCACATAGACATGTACATACTCTAAATGGGGGTAAATTAAAAAAAAAAAAGGTGGAGCCAGGGAGATGGCTCTACAGGCAAGGATTTGCTTCCATGTCTGACGATCTAGGATCCACATCGCGGTGGCAAGAAAGAACCAGCTTCTACAAGTTCTTCCCTGACCTCTGCACCCGTGTGAAGGATCATGTGTATTAAACAGACGCAAAGCAAACAGACATACAGATTAAAAAGCATGGCTTAAGTGGTGGGTCTAAGGTAGGGGAACCTCATTTGAGTGAGCTGTGGCACACAGATCAAAATCCAACTTCCCTAGACTTTACCTCCAACACTGCAGCAAGTTAGACTATCATCTGGGACATTTAACATGAGTGATAAGGAAGATGTGGTACGCAGATTAAATCCTGACTCAGTAACTGCATCCCAGAAGCAGGAGCAAAGCATGGTCTCTCTTTTCTAGCTACCTGACGGCATCATAAGTCACAGCACACTCTGGAGACAGAACCCAGGCTTCTCTCCCCTTCTAAAGCACATGGTGGCTTCTTGTCTCTTACCCCCGTGAAAACTCCGTAAGCCTGCGAGAAGCCGAGGTGGGCGGCCGGGCCACACTTGCTGCGAAGCTCTTTTATTTCTTCTTGGGACTCGTGTAACATCCCCAGGCACTCCATGTTTCTGTCCTGAAGGTCATGAAGCTGAGGGGGAAAAGTGGCACAGTCACAACCTCTCCAGACAACCCTGTCAACCTTGAGCCCTGGAAGAAGGAGCCCCGAGGGTATTAATTTATGTACAAATCATTCCAACAAAACGGCTCTAAAGCAAACTCAACCACATTCACGTTAAGGAGCTGTCTTGGGCAAGCGCTATAAGAACATGACCTCTCAGAACCTGAAACCTTCAAGGGACAAGATCAAGAGTCTAGAGAGTGTGTCCCATCACCTTCCCCACGCCTTGTTTGGAAGCCTTTTACAGCAGCTGGCAAAAGCTCAGAGCGCATTAACTGAAAAGACTTCCCACGTGTAGCGTGTGTCTGCTCTTCAGGGTCAGCAGGGCTGGTGTGCTCCTCTAAAACGTACATCACCCCACATCTCGTTCTGAGAAACTCGACTGAGGCCTCCCTCTTTCTTTCTTTTCACGGCAAAGCCACCGTGAAGGAAGAAGACCAGGACACACACGGATGCATGGTCCACGCTCACTGTAGCATTAGTAAACACCGGAAGACCAGCAGGTGGGGCAGAGGCTGGCGGGCTGGGGCAACACTGGTACCAGGCCCTGCCACGCCATCAACCTTGGCAAACATCAAGGCCGCGTTGAGAAAGCTGGTGTGAGACCTTCTTGCGTAAAGAGGAACCAGGGATTCCGCCTGTCAGCCTTGATAAACTCTGGGCTCTGGTCGGTGAGCAGACAAGTAAATGAGGGAAATGCTGCCCAGAGCAAATCTGGAGCTGCTCTCCTCATGGGGGGGGGGGGGGGGGGGGGGGGGGGGGGGAGAGAGAGAGAGAGAGAGAGAGAGAGAGAGAGAGAGAGAGAGCGCTCCCTAAGCAGCCTGTCTGTCTTGGTGAAAGCTAAATGCTTCAGCAGAAGAGCTGAGGAGACTAAGCTGCTGGGGGCTGCTCTGTCCACACACAGGGAGGTTCATTAAATGCTAATAAATCTTCATAAAATAAAACGTGCAGCTGAGGTGGTGGAGGCATACGGAGTACTGGGGAGGCCAAGGTATATAAACACAGTCACAGCCACTTTGTTTTTGACAGATGGCAAAAACACATATTGAAAAAAGACAAAAAACACTAAAATCCCAGTGTCTTTGACAAAAATGGTGCTGGGAAACCTGTGTGTGCAAATACAGAACCAGAACAGGGTCCTGCTCTTACCCTGCACAAAAAACAACTCCATCCAAGACGATGAAAACCATGACTGTCAGACCTGAGACTCTGAGACCGTAAAAGGGACAGGTAGAGAAGAGACTTGAAGACACAGGCACCGGCAAGGACTTCTTCAACCGGTCCCAGGCACTCGGGAGATCAACAGATGGGGCCTCCTGTGATCAAGAGGCTTCTGCACAGCAAAGGAAGCAGCCAATCAGTGAAGAGACTGTCAAAGGACGGGGAAAACCTTGGCCAGGGATGACCTCACAGAGCGTTAATGTCTACAGTACAATATGAAAACTAGACAAGAAACCAATCAATCAAATGAATCAGGTGATCAATAAAGGAGCAAAGAAAACCAAGCCCTCAAAACACAAGCCACAAACAGCCAATAACTCACGAGAATGTTCGGTCTCGCTGGCCGCCAAGGGAACGCGAGGCAAAATGATACTGAGATTCCGTGTTACCCTAGCCAGCATGCTACCCTTAGGAGAGCAAGCAACAATGCTCGCAAGGAGGTGGACAGAAGTGAGCCCTTCCGCAGCGACGGTGGGAATGTGAGTCAGCCCATCCACTATGGAAATCTGCTGGAGGTTCCGCAGAAAACCAAAGAGAGACCCACCATGTGACCCTGCCGCCAATCTGTGCCTTTACCAACAGACTCCAAGGCAGCGTATCACAGACCCTTGCTTTCCAGGGTCTGCTGTAACCCTACGCACAACAGACACACTATGGAACCAGTAAGCGTCTAAAACAAAGGCACAGTTCAAGAACACGCGGGTACACACAGTGCAATGCACGTCAGCCATAACTCAGAACAAAGTTATGTCATCTGAAGAAAAAGGGATACAGCCAGAGAGAGGCAATCACGCTGAGTGAATTAAAACAGCCTCAGAAGACAAATCTGTTTCCCCTCATTTGTGGTTTTAAACAAATACTATATAGCTACATAAAACCATGCGTGTATACGCGCCATAGAAGAAGGGGTGAGACTAACTAGAGGCGCAAAGGGGACAAGAAGAGTGGAGGAGAAACGTGAAGGTGGGGATGGAGGCAGTAAGCCTGGCGTCTGATACACAGGGGATGGAGGCAGTAAGCCTGGCGTCTGATACACACTTCTATGAGAAAAGCTCTCAAGTCCTATAGTCTTAAAGAAAGCCAGGTTTTCTCTGTTACTCAAGAGGAGGGCTGCCATGATCAGCTTTAGAAAAAAGACTTTTTAAAGCTTTAATTCTCAGATCTCATGAACTTCATCTTAACTATTGACTGCTGCTGCTGGATTCCAAATGTGGCCGTTCTCTTCCGTGACTCTCACAAATGTGAACGACAGCCCCATCTCCCAGTGCGCTGCAAACACAGAGGCAGGCCGCATTACCTCCATTGTCAGCTGTCGCTGGGCATCTTTGGAAGCCTGCAGGTGAAGTCTGAGCTCTTCCTTCTCGATGACATGCTAAGGACACAGAAGAGGGACACGTGAGGCATTCCTTTAGAAGACATGCTAAGAGTCTCTATCTGGGGTGCCGTCTTAGGCCTACGACAGTGACCCCAGCAGAGGCCAACTAGAGTAATAGTGTAAGCAGAACACAAATACATGTGTTCAGAGGATACGGACCCGAGTTCCTCACTGACATCAAAACTTGGAGAAAATCTGATGTATTTGCAAAAATATTTAGTACTTCAGAGTTCTTTATGATATTTTAGCAGAGGGCAATACTGAAAGAACAGAGCAAAGCAGTTAACGGGGGAGAGGCAGGTGAGGCAGCACTTGGCAGAACGCCGTGCACCGGGACAGTGCAGGACAGAGCTCGGCTGAGGGAGTGCACGCACCTCTTTAAGCTTGTGCTGCAGATCCACGATCTGAGACAGCAGGGACGAGATCTCCTCCTGGTATCGGAGCAGCTCATCACTCTTGCCCGACAGTTCTTCCGTCATTCTGGACATCTGCGCGTTGGTTTCACCTAGGAACAAAGCCAAAGTTTAGAAGGCAACACAAAGGTGTTGATTTGGGACGACCAGGGTTGAGCTGTCCTATTGCTGCTCCAGCCTAAGTATATCCTGTCTTCCCTGGCTTCCTGATAAGTCAGGGTACCCCTGCAACACTACTGTAACACATCCCCTATAGTTTGATTGGAGAGTGTGGTGCCCAGCATGGTGGTGCTGAGGTGACGGAAGGCTTGTCAGGTGGAGCTCAGCAGGAGGAATTCGGGCCCTTGGGTGCTGCCTTTGGAAAGGATCAACGCTGGTCTCTCCACGGGGGCTAGTTCCCTAAACAGCAAGCTGTTGCAAACAGGACTAACTCATGTGTTTGGCTCCTACATACAGTCAAATCCATCCCTGTTTCTCCATCATGTTTAAACAGTTAGGGGACCTTGCCTTGCTTCATAAATAGGCCCACAGCAGACAATCTGTAGATATTTGCAGACCAAGACAACAAGCACTTATAACTGTTTCTATGGAGACCGGGGGTCTAATTTCTGAGTTGGAGATAATCTCACCAAACTGCCTGAAGCAGAGAGTGATGATGTTGCTACTCACGAAGTTCTTTAACGCAGTCGTTGACCAGCTGCTGCTCCTTCTCTTCATAGGTGAAGGTTTCTGTCTTGATGTGGCAAGCCTTCAGGGGAGGGGAAACAACAACCATTGACATGACAGGTCTTCCTAATGAATCTGAAGCCAAAGCTACAGAAAGCTTTGCAGCTTGAACATCCACCTTCATTGCTTATAAAGGAAATGAAGGGATCCCATCGGATTTGAGCGCCCACAACATTTGGACTAGAAAAGGTGGGACAGACGCCTCCCTTGACTCCGCGCAGGGCTTGCACCTGCCTGCCCATGCATCTCCATCTCTGCTGGCTGCATCTCTAGCTCAGAGAAAACACCACCTGCTTACGTAGTATGTGCTGGTTCCACGGCCCTTTACAGACCCGAGGAATCTGTAATGTTCCCACATGACCCTTCTCAGCCAGTTGCTTTTAGCCACACACGATGGGCACACTAGGCTGCTGCCTCTTATCTGCCTACAGGCTCCTACCAGCTAAAGGCACAGCACTAACTGAGATGTATTTCTTCTCAGTTACTCAGACCCGACCATGTAGCGGTAATGGGAAGGGACGCGAGCTGCACCTTGGATCGAAGGGCCATGTTCTCTTCCTCCAGTTCCCTGAGCTTTTCCTGCAGCATGTCCAGTTGCAGCAAACCTTGCGATAAGCTGAAGGACTCATTGAACCGAAGAGGCGTGGAGCAGCTGGAGTCGGTCTCACTCTCCTCAGAAGCAATGGAAACGATCCGAAGCAGTTCGTCCTTCTTGGACAGCTCATGCTGCAGCTGGTTAACCTGCACACAGACTGCGATTAGCGCATCCCACACTGCTCACGTGCAAAACGGCTTGAAATTTATCTACTCAACGCGACAATAAATTACTTCTTACATTTATTGATATAGAATAAATATATTTTTAAATTTACTTTTTTTTTTAACCTTTTGGTTTCTGCGTAAGAAGCATTTGGGTATTTTAACACCATAGGCTGTCAAATGAGAACACCATTACCCCTTTTGGAGCCTGTTGGTCAGTGGAGTCCACAGACCCTGAAATATTACAGGCTGTGGCCATTGCCCTTGATCACCCCAGAACTGGATGGGAAGACCCCACAGTTGAAGATCTGCATGAGGATAGCATTGTGAGGTGCTATCCTCACAATGGGCACAAAGGAAATCATCCCTTTACACAGACTCGAGTCACTGGGCATGAGATCGAGTGGTGCTCACCTGGAGGTCCCACCCTACTGGCTAGTTCTGACAGGGCTGTCAGGTGTGCTCACCTGGAGGTCCCACCCTACTGGCTAGTTCTGCAGGGCTGTCAGGTGTGCTCACCTGGAGGTCCCACCCTACTGGCTAGTTCTGCAGGGCTGTCAGGTGTGCTCACCTGGAGATCCTGTCCCTACTGGCTAGTTCTGACGGGCTGTCAGGTGTGCTCACCTGGAGGTCCTGTCCCTACTGGCTAGTTCTGACGGGCTGTCAGGTGCTATCCTCACAATGGGCACAAAGGAAATCATCCCTTTACACAGCCGAGGACCCTGCCACCTACAACAACAACCAGCCCAGCAAGATGCCCACGGGTACAGCAGCGGCACAGGCGTCATGGGAGACACCAGTCGCTCTCTGAGTAGATTCAAAACTTGTTCCACAAGATGGAACTCATATGTGCAGCATGGATTCAGGGTCGAGAACCTAAGGGAGGACGCACTAATATCATCCAGCTAGACAGGCATGGTATTTTATTAACTCCTAATGATTTAAGCTTCATTTTTCAGTATATATATAAAGTCAATGGCTACTGGTGTCACCTGTGGTATTTCAGGAACACCCAAGGAAATACTCCTATCCACGGCAGAAGACCTCCTTATTACTATTCCTGTTCCAAGCACAGGGTCAAAGGCTTACTTGATCAAAGGCTTGTCCCAGCTGCTCCTCCAGGGCTTCATTCTGCTCAGATAAGACATGGTTCCTCTTCAGGAGAGCTTGCCCAATCCGAGCAGCTAGCTCTAGATCTCGATCCCTCTGCAAAGCAACAAACACACCTTTTCTATGAGTATTTTTTTTTTAAAAAAGCAGATAGCAGATTAGAAATTCTACAGTGAAATTTGCTAATATTAAGAGCAGATCTCCTATAAAGCATAGAGATTCATTTTACAACCCTAATAAATAAATGGACATGGGGCCAGGCATATATGTAGTGTTTGGTAAACCTGAGACAAGTAGGTGACTATGTAATTATGAATTAATTTGTAATTGCACCTCTCGGTATCAAGTAAGGTTTTGCTGACATCCTATCTGTTATGGCCATCAAACCAACTTTGCAGTTAGAACTTTAAGAAGCCAGGAAACCAAGAGAAGCTTAGATATGAAGGTGGGGGCTGAGGATTTAGATCAATAGGAAGAGCGCACTTTCAATACTCGGACTTTGGGTCACTATCCAGTGCATCCCCCAGCCTCCGACACCCAAAATAGAAAATTAGGGTGGAAGGAGCCTGCACTGTAGAAGTCCAGCCAACACTGGGTGAGTGTGCCAAGTATGGCAGGGACACAGATCAGGAGTTTGGGATGTGGGTCGGTTCCATTTAGGGGAGACTATGCATCCAGGAGCAGCAGCTGAGAGGAAGGCCTGGCCTAGAGCCCAGCCCACAGCTAGTGCAAGAGAGAACTGGAGGCTGGAAATTACGAGGTCACAGGCTTCTACCTCGAGCGTGTGAAAGGGAGTCTAGGAAGCTGGGGGTAATGACCAAGGCGTGTGGCGAGGCCAAGCGACGGCGTTCTAACTGGGTAGATCCTGATCTTAAGCAAGGGTATGGAGATCCCATCCGGGGATGATGAGGGCCTTACTTCTACAGTGGAAAACTGTTAATACACTTTTAACTGCCTTCTACGTGAATATGAGCTGCTTACATTAATGATAGATAATACAATTAAGTTTCTAACTGTTTTCTATCCAATACATGAAAATCGACCACTTCGGGGCAACTCTTCTCACTTTGATATGAGCCAAGAGGCACATATGGAAAGCATCCTGAGGAGACATGTATGTCAGAGAGAAAGTCTCCCACAAGACCAACTGAAACTGAGCTATGGGAGAGAACATTACTGCCTGCCAACTGGCAAAGACAGAGCACGCATGCTCAAACTTCCACATGGGGCTGGGTAAATGCTCAGTGGCTAAGAGCACTGGCTGTTCTCGCAGAGAACCCAGGTTTGGTCTCCAGCACCCATGTGGTGGCTAGTGACCATCTGTAATTCCAGTTCCAGAGGATCTGATGCTCTCCTGACTGCCACAGTTACTGTACACACACACAATCAGGCAAAAAAAAAAAAAAAAAAAAAAAAAAAAACCCATATATGTTAAACGAGCAACAAATAATAAAAAACCCTTAAAACTTCCACAGGCAAATATGGAAATAATGGCCTGAGCCGGAGGTGAGCAGGAGACGCTCCAAACTGCGGGGATCAACTGAACCACAGCTGCTTTTTCAACAGCAGCTTGGCCTAGGTGACTAGCAGCAGGGACAGCTTAGAGGTGACTTTGGGGGTGGACGTACGGCTCAGTGGTTAAGGCTTTGGACTGCCCTTGCAGAGGGTGCAGATCCCAGCTGCAAGCAGTCACACAGGCAGCTCACACGACTCACAACTCCAGCTTCCAGGGATCCAGTGCCTACTGCACTCGAGAGTGCTCCCCGGCCCCAGTAATCACAAATAAAAATACAAGCTTTGTGAACAATCAGAGAGGTCAGCCGGCATTGGGTCTGCCCATCCACACACATCATAATGATGAGCTTCAGGAGATCCATGCCACTTTGGGAAGTCGGCTGTGTATCACCGGTTCAGCTGTGCTTATATCTTATGTAAAACACCCTAGAAATCTGGTTGATTGTCATGGTTTAGCTGTGCGAACCGGGTACAGTCTGAGTGAGCCGCACGTTTTAGTTTTATACTGGAGAAAGAAGTGATATACTCATACCTCTGCCAGGAGATGTGTGACCATGTCGATGTCATTGTAGGTTTTGGTCATCTGCTCCACTCTGTCTGTGCCTAGAACTGAGGCAGTCAAGACAATTCTTTAGAGGCTTTCCGCACACCAGAAAACACGTGATACTCATTAAAATCCCAAGTACCAACAAAACCCCCAGATTTCTAAAGAATATTCAGGAGAATAAAAACACAAAAACAGAAAGAGAACAAGGGTTCATGGACATAGCATCCAAGATTCACCAACCATTACAAAAAATGTACACACATACAGTAAACTGAGAGTGTGTCAAGCGGTCACGTGTCAATCAGGTCCTGACTACTTCTTTTACATCTTTCACCCCTAGGGAGATAAGTTTGGTCCACTCACATCTGAAAGTGTGAGCTGGGAATCCAGTTACCTACTTTATAGCTGGATCAGTTAAAGTTAAAGTTACTGAAGAACAGCCGGGCGGTGCTGGCGCACACCTTTAATCCCAGTGCTCAGGAGGCAGAGGCAGGTGGATCTCTGTGAGTTTGAGGCCAGCCTGGTCTACAAGAGCTAGACAAGGACAGGCTCTAAAAGCTACAGAGAAACCCTGTCTCGAAAAACCAAAACCAAAACAAACAAACAAAACCAACAAAAGTCCTTAAGAGTTAAGCTGCTGTCACAGAATCGAATTATAAAGTCCTCACAGACTTAAACTCAAGAAACAAAGAGAAATGGTAACAGAATAGTTTTCTTCTAAAATACATTTCCAGAAAAATATCAGCAACCAACAGGAGCAGCACTAAAGGCCTCAGTGTGGTGCGTGCAGACACACGCATACAAGTGTAACAGGATATTACTAAAGAGGAGGTCATGAATTTGAGAGGGTATAGGAACTGGAGGGGGCTAGGAAGAGGGGTGGAAGCAATGTAAAACTCTAAAAAAATCTAATATTTTTGATAAAAAAGACAATCTTGAGAGCCTTAATGTAATATACTTCAGTTATTTAAACTATTAAGGGGCAGAAGTCCATTTTTAATTGGCCTTCTTGATATTTCAAGTTTAATCAGTATTTACACCCCAACACTCCCTCCCCCGTTTCTTGTGCACACACACGCACAAGCACACACACGTGAGCACGTGCGCGCACACACACACGTGAGCGCACACACACACATGTACACAAACATGTGCACACACACACACACACAGAGTTCTAGGAAACCGCCACCCAGAGTGGGTTAATAATTTCTATGCAATGAGCACTCACGGCAATCATTCTCCAACACAGTCTGTCATTAAGAGGCACGAGGGCACAATGGCTTATCTGGCGAAGGCGCCTGTCGCCAGGTTCAATGACCCGAGTTTGAACCCTATTCCCACAGGTTGTCCTCTGACCTCTACACTAGATTATGGTACAAGGGCCTCTCCCTACTATAAATAAATACATGCAATTAAAAAAAAAGCCACCTAAAATGCTCCCTGGGAAAATGTGTAATATTTTATGTAATCTTCCAAGTAAGTCAATTTCAAATTATAGGAATTTCACAAACATTAATGCGGAGCTCAGGGGCTTTTATTACACAGTCTGACAGCTACCGTGTGCATAACATCTTTATACTGGACGGGTAATGGAACAAGTAAAAAAAGTGTAAAAAGGAAGACCAAGCTACAAGAAAATGGAAATGAGTCTCGGTGCCTGGGACAGGTCTGGCTCAGTTCGTCATCTGTATGGATCACTGAGTGTGAAGACCACACTGCGGCTCCCATGCGCCTCTCCTTGGCGTGATGGGAAGTGCTCAGACGCATGCCCGGAATCCCTGGCGCAGCATGGTCAGGGGTTCCAGACCGACGATACAGTACGCTCAAGGCAGTCCAGGCTGTAGAGCAGCCCGCCTTTAAAAACGAAAACACGAAGTATGTATGCGTCTAAGAATTATGTTCTTTACAGAATGGTGTAATTCCTGTATTTGATAGGGGAGGCTAGGAACCCAAAAAGCTAACACACAAGGTACCAGAGTGTCGGGATAGACAAAGACAGGCAATCATAGGTAACTGCACTGTTTTTAAAACAGTTCTGGTCTCTCTCAGGTGACAGACAAAGGCAGGGTAAACTCAGTCACAAGCATGGCAACAGCTTCTTCTCCCAGTCATAAGCGTGACAACAGTTCCTCTCTGCCTGTCAGGTCAGGCTAAGTTACAGCAGGTAGACACGGGACAAGGGCTGCTGGATGCTCACTGTCTTAAAAGGCAATACTAAGATACGGCCTGTCTTTTTTGTTTTGTTTTGTTTTGTTTTGTTTTGTTTTGTTTTGTTTTGTTTTGTTTTTTCGAGACAGGGTTTCTCTGTGGTTTTGGAGCCTGTCCTGGAACTAGCTCTTGTAGAACAGTCTGGTCTCGAACTCACAGAGATCCGCCTGCCTCTGCCTTCCAAGTGCTGGGATTAAAGGCGTGTGCCACATACGGCCTGTCTTTATCTCCACGCACAAACGCTGGATGGGTCACAACAACAACCACAACAACCACCACAACCACCACGACTTACTCATGTAGCGGAACGTCTCCTCGGCAAGGACGGGAGAGAGAGTCTCCGGCGCATCTTGAGGCTGGTGCTGGGGTGAAGACTGCGCCCAGTCTTGGTTCTCGTAGAGAAAGAGGGAGTCGACCCTGAGCTTATACTGCGGCAGCTGCTCTTCCAGCAGGTTCACCAGCTCGACTTCGGGGAGATCCTCGCTGGAGCAGACATCTGGGAAGGAGAGAGTCACTGTAGTTGAAGCTAGTGTGTTCCATCTGTCCGGAAATTAGCTTCGCGAAAGTAGGAGACCAAGGATATGTTAGATGAGATCATCTCTCTCCTGACTTATTAGTGTCTTCTAGTGACACGGAGGAGGTTTGAGTTCCAGCCTAGTGATGAACTATGACAAACACTCATACCTTGGTACACAACACCTGGCTCAGGTGGAGACTCTGACTAGATGCTGGCAGTGTCATTGTGCACACGGAGGTCAGAGGACACGGGGGCGTTGGTCCTCACTTCCTACCCCGTTTGCTGCCGCTGTGTAGAGTGCCAGGCTGTGCAGCCCGTAGGCTCAGGGGACTTTTCTGTCTCCAGCCCTCATCTACTGCACCCGGTTCCTCGTGCGTGGGCGTGTGACAAGGGCTTCACCGCCTGAGCCACTGCCCCAGCCTGGCTCTTTTTACTATTGCTGTACTGCCGAGTCTTTAGACTCTGGCACGGTCAGTGTTAACTGTCAGCCTGGCAGAATTTGCAATCACCTGGGACACGGACCTCTGGAAATGCCTGCAGGGGTGGGAGGCTGCACACAGAAATTCTCACGCATTGTCTTTGACATACCAAACATACCTCTATCCAGAGCCTCGATTCCCCAGCTGCCCCCTGTCCTGTTTTTCAGTTTTAATATTAGAAAGTACGTGGGCTCTGGCATCAAATCTAGTGTCTAGATCTGACTCCTCCACATGTTAATGATGGGATATTAGACACAAGACTCATCCCTCCTGAGGCCCATTCCCCACACATTCACAAAATGAAGAGGATCTATTACATCCGGGGTCACACCTGGCACACAGGAGGCACCCACTGCATACTGCTGATGTCACTAGTCTCTCCCCTCACAGGCTGGCTCTGAACACAGTCGGGACCCTCTTGTATGTCTGCTACTGGCTTCCTCCCAGATTTAATGTTTACAAAGAAAAGTTATCTCTTTTAACACAATTAGAACACTAGGGCTTAAAACAGAGAAAGCGGAGCAGGATGGCAGATCCTCCCTCTCGCTTCTGGGAAATCTGGTATTTCCTTTGTGGGCAGCATAAAGAAACATGCTCGAACCCTGACAACAGACAACACTTCAAGAGAATAAACTCTGAAAGAGGACATTTTTATTAGCTGGCCTGAACTGACCAAGGGCAATTTAATAAGTTCAATACAAAGGCGGGCACTATCGCAGGTCTCCATTTAGCCAGAAGAGAAGCAGTGGCCTCCTAACCACAAGAAGAGGCGTGGTCCATTTAACCCTTCACCATAGTTCCAAAGACCCTTCACGCCTTGGTCCATTTAAGCCTGCATCATGGCTCCAAAGACCCTTCACACCTTGGTCCATTTAAGCCTTCATCATGGTTCCATAGACCCTTCACGCCTTGGTCCATTTAAGCCTTCATCATGGCTCCAAAGACCCTTCACACCTTGGTCCATTTAAGCCTTCATCATGGTTCCATAGACCCTTCACGCCTTGGCAGAGCTATTGCACAATAGCTCTATATCACTACAAACGCCAAGCGATTATGCACACTTTGCTTGCTGCACACACATTACAGATGGTCCTTCTAATGCTGGAAACTGACTATAGATGCACGGACAGATGAGGTGTTCCAGAATATGGAGGAAAGGGAGAACACAGACAATACCCGGTTGTTTCTCATTCTTCAGAGACTCTTTCACACACTCTCTTCTCCCCAGTCACACTGACTCCGTTTAGGTTCAGGGATTCTTTTCGGTTTTTCTAAGTATGGTTTTAGAACCAGGCTGCCTTTAATACACTCAGATTGTCCGCCACGCTTCCATCATATGACTCCCCCACTTAAGGGAAAAAGGCATGTGAGTTTCATCTCTCCGGAATAAAAAAAAAAATACACAAACAACCGCTGAATGCCTGAGCAATTAAATTAATTCTAGAATACAGAATATTGGAGTGGTGATCCATCTAACAAAGATGAACCAGTCCCAAAATGAGACCCTTATCACCAAATGCTTTACCAAAGCAAAACTGAACTCTCTAAGAAAAACCACTTATCTAGAATATATCAGGAACACAAGATTTAACATTTAAAAATTCATTCATAAGTGAGTGGTGGTGGCCCACACCTTTACCCCAGCACTCAGGAGGCAGAGGCAGGTGGATCTCTGAGTCTGAGGCCAGCCTGGTCTATAGAGTGAGTTCCAGGACAGTCAGAGATACACAGAGAAACGCTGCCTAAAAAAGTCATTCATCATCATCAACAACAACAAAATCCCAAGCAAATCTTTAAGAGAAGCTCACAAAAAAGAGAAGCTCAATTCATCTGAAATTCTAGCACAAGCAAACTGCATCCAACAGAAGTGCAGAGCTGAGGGCTGCCTGGAGCCGGAGTGAGGGCTGAGATGTGGATGCAAGAGAACCTGTACGGGATGCTATGACGTCCTGAGAACCTGCACGGGATGCTATGACGTCCTGAGAGCTTGCACGGGATGCCATGACGTCCTGAGAACCTGCACGGGATGCTATGACGTCCTGAGAGCCTGCACGGGATGCTGTGACGTCCTGAGAACCTGCACAGGATGCTATGACGTCATGAGAGCCTGCACAGGATGCTATGACGTCCTGAGAACCTGCATTGTCCGGTCTTTTTTTTTTTTTTTTTTTTTTTTTTGGCTTTTTTGGTTTTGTTTTGTTACGTGCATCTGGGGTTGAACCTGAGTTGTGAGGACTGCATTTCTCACTGAACCACTTCCCTGGCTCCATTTGGTGATTTTAAAACAAAAACCTTAGGAAAAAAAAACCTTCTAAATACTTGGAGTTTTTCAAAAGGATATATTTATGTCTCTATTTTTATCTGTTTGTGTCTATGTGAGCAAATGAACATACGTGTGTGTGGGTGCACACATGTGGAGACCAGGAGACACTCAGTCTCCCTCTGCTCCTTCTGTGCCTTTGAGGCAGGAGCTCTCCCTGGATTCGGGGCTGTATTTTCTAGCTGAGCTGGAAACCAAGCAAGCCTCAGAGGGCCTCTGTCTTGGCTGCTCAGATCTGGTGCAGCGGGTGTGCACAAAACATCCAGTTGGCCACGCAGGTGCTGACCCAGCCTCTGGTCCTTGACTGCAGAGCAAAGCACTCTCCAGTCCCTGAGGTTTGACTTTTTTTAAATTTTTCATTTCTAAAGCTTATTTATTCTCACGGATAAAACTTAAGGGCCTACAACAATGTCGGTCCCTGCAAGCTCTGGGGGCCTCCTGGGTGCCAGGCACAGTGCCCAGACACTTGCAGGTTCCTAAACACAGGTGCGTTGCTCTGACACAGTTCCTGCTCACAGGCCCAGTGGGTATAGGGGAGCCCAGCACAGACAAAGGGCTGCACAGAGGGAGGAGTGGATAATGTAACTGGACACCCTGTGATACAGTGATTAATTCAGGCTGCCTCTGAGGCCGCCTGGCTGGACATGGAGGCTGGGGATTCGTCAGAGCAGGACACATAGGCCAGACTGAGGCGCCTGCGCTTGGTCCTGCAACGTCGTGACCCTGAACTCACCAGTGATGCTCTCCGAGTCTCTGTGGTTGCTATTCATGGGGTTCTCTTCACCTGTTGGCGATGTGAAAATGGCATCCTGGGAGTGACTCATGCAGAATCCTCTCTCGCTGTGGCTGAAAGGGATCGCTTTGGTACGCACTGGGGTAAAGGAAATCCATCAAGCCATTCGGGAAAGAAATGGACGCGGTCATGTGTACGCTCCCTTTAGGACAGGGTTTCCGTGGTGAGTCAAGTGACATCTGCGGCTGTCAGTGCTCATGTGGTTGTCAGCCCCTGGACAGTCATAGCCTAAAACAAAGAACAGACCCAGTGGTTAGAGTCCAG
Organism: Alexandromys fortis; assembly: GCF_014885135.2. Taxonomy (NCBI): domain Eukaryota; kingdom Metazoa; phylum Chordata; class Mammalia; order Rodentia; family Cricetidae; genus Alexandromys; species Alexandromys fortis. The sequence goes on along the minus strand of NW_026067986.1, from coordinate 842,422 downwards.
CACTCCCCTTAATAACAGGACTCTCGTTACCCAGCATGCCTGTCATTAAGGATGTTTTTCTTCTAAGATACACACAACAACATGAGTGAACCTCAATGGAATTAGGCTGGACGAAACAAATAAATAAATCAGCTCATGATTTATGATTCCATTTTTATAAGAATTCTAAAAAAAAAAAAACCCAACATGTCTATGGTACCAAAAAGCAGATCAATGGCTGGGTTAGGAAAGGACTTACTCGTGCGCAGGAAAGTAGCTTGGGGGATAATGCATGGAGTCACCGTGACAAAGGACAGTGAGTCTGAGGGCAGCCTGGGCTGCACAGAATTTCAGGGGGGCCTACACAACTTAATGCGACCTGGTTTCACACGGACCAAAGCCAGGCCCGGTGGCACCTCCTTTAATCAGGTCCTTGCAAGGCCTGAGGAGGCAGAGCTCTGTGATAGGAGGCCAGCCAGTACTATACAGTGAGACTCTGTCACGAAGAAAATACAAAACAAATGAAACAAAATAAACAAAAGTTGCAATGCACTAAATATATGTCTACTTAAAACAAGCAACAACAACAAAAACAGGGAAAACAACAACAAAAACAGGGAACTGTTATCAGTTAGGAAATGTTCAGTTCAGCTAGGTGGGTGGTGCACACCTGTGGTCTCAGGACTAGGTGGCGGGGGTGTGTGTGTGTGTGTGTGTGTGTGTGTGAATTCACGGCCATAGTGGGTGTGCTAGGGAGCCCGTCAGAGGTGGCAGTGGAAGGAAGGGGTGTTCACCCTAGCTATCAGCGTTGCTTACATAAAAAGACAGTCTGCTAAACAGACAGTCAGCCATTCGCAGCTTGCATCCTCGTAACCACTACTTAGAGGCATCAATACTCAGTTATGTCTAAGAAGTAGAGAACACAGAAAAGAACCAAGTAAGGGAGTCTGAGAAATAAAAGGTCAGAGAGGAAGAGCAGAGACATACTTAAAACACTAGGGACACACGTTTCAGAGACAAAGTGAGCATCAGAATCAGAGAACTCAGAGGGGAAACTTGTCACCTTGAAGCCAGTGCAGTTAAAGAGTGAGACCCCAACCAGGCTGGTGAAGAGACTGCACGGCAAGAGAGGGGCTCGGGGAACACAGATGAGAATTCCCAACACCTCAGACCGGGGAACTTTCAAAACCTTCTGCGGTGACGGGCAGAGGGTTTCCTGACTGCTTCTATCACACTCTTCCTTTTGAGATTTTATTTTTATTTTATGCGTTAGTGTTTGCCTCAGTGTGTTTGCACACCACATGTGTGCAGTGTCTGTGGAAGAAGTAAGAAGAGAGCATTGGATCCCCTGGGACTGGAGTCACAGACAGTTGTGAGTCACCTTGTGGGTGCTGGGAATTGAACCTGGGTCCTCTGGACGAGCAGCCAGTGCTCTTAACCACTGAGCCATCTCTCTGACCCCATTCTATTACTTCTTAAAACATTTTATAAGGAAAAAAAGAAAAAAAAAAACAGACTAGACAGCAGTCTTTTCTCCCCAAAAGTTTGTAATTTCATGCTGGTGTAACAAAAATTTAATTTTATACAAATGACTCAGGTAATTTTAATAAATACGTAAAGATTCGTTTATGTGTGCGACTATTTTCCTGTGGGTCAGCCGGGGCAACGTGAAGCAAAGTTAGTCGTTGTCAGGGACTGTGATTCTCGTCTTCGAAGGTCATTTTCTGAGGGCACTTTACCGCGCACCCTTGGTTTCCCCTCAGTATCTTGCTATTCAAAAGCTTGTTATTGTCATTTCTAAAACAAGCACTGCAAAGGGAATAGAAAGATATGTGGAGGAAACCATTAAAAATTCGCCTCTGAACCTGGTACAGAAACAAAACATGGACGAAGCTCCGCCCACAGAGGGCGGGAAAAGCGATTCGCAGGTTCGTGCGGTTTTAATCAATCTTTTGGGAGGTTAAACTACTCCCAAACCTGGACTTGAAATAGAGGGGGTGTCTGGGGGCTAGGGAAGTCACTCAGCGAAGCTTTGTACTGAAGCCCAGGGCCCCTTACAAAGCCTGCCACAGTGGTGCGCGCTCCCCCTGGTGGGGAGGCAGAGAGAGCTGGACCCCTGGAGCTTGATGGTCCCCTAGCCTAGTCTACGAGGTGAGTTCTAGGCTAGTGAGTAACTGCCTCAAAAAATAAGGTGACCGGCTCTTGAGGAACACCACTCAAGGCTGACCTGTCCCCTCCCCTGAGGCATGGGACCCACACACCAGTGAACACAGGTAAGCAAGGAAGCTAGCGGCGCATTCTGTGCTCAGAGTGACCTTGACACCAGGCAGGTCACCAGTGCGCTCAGCAAACTGCTGACAACACCAACACCCACATTTGGCCGGCCACCTGTTTTACAGAGAGCTAAGAATAACTTTTACTTTTAAATGGTAGGAAGAAAAAAAATACACAATGTAAAAATAAGACAGAATTTAATTTTCAGTGTACAAATGAAGTTTTCCCGAGACACAGATACATTCTTGTTTAATAAAGTGTCCATTGGTTGCATTCATACTCCATGGCAGCTTAGCAATGGTCTTTGTGCCATTGGCTGTAGACACACACAGCCTGCAGATGTGAGAATCTCTCTCTCTCTCTCTCTCTCTCTCTCTCTCTCTTTCATACACACACACACACACACACACACACACACACGCACACACACTGTAGTAAAATAATTCAGTCACTAAAATACTATTATGTAGAACTAAGCTTTCTAAGACCAACCTCTGAAAGCTGGGCTCCTACATTTATACCCTTGTAATCTGACTAAAAGGACAGACTCCAACTCGCTACACTTCTAAGCACACTTAAAAGGTACTCTCGATGTCTAAAAAAGCCCCCATTGAAAGCAGTAAGTCACAAATTTGCCTGTGAAGAAAGGGAAGGGGGGCCGTGGAGAGGGAAGGACGAGGAAATTGGGGGAACTGAGGGGAATTAAAACAGAGTGTCTAACTGGTCCGAGATGGTTCTTAAACAGAGCTTTTTGGAAAAAAGATCTGTCTGTCTGTCTGTCTGTCTATCTATCTATCTATCTATCTATCTATCTATCTATCTATCTATCTATTATGTATATAGTGTTCTGCCTGCAGGCCAGAAGGCGGCACCAGATATCATTACAGACGGTTATGAGCTATTATGTGGGTGCTGGGAATTGAACTCAGGTCTTCTAGAAGAACAACAGCCAGTGCTCTTAACTCCTGAGCCATCTCTCCAGCCCTCCGTTTTTATTTTTTAACTTTGCCTTTTCAATTTATACATTATCATCTAAGTACACAAACATTTATATATGGATTTTGATTCTGTGCCCCAGGCCTTTGCTCTAGAGAACTGCCTTTCGAATTAGCTCTGGAGTCTTGTTGCTGGTCTGAACGCTGGCACACAGGAGCAGAGAAAACTGAACTCACACGGAACTAAGTCCACGGCGAGAGTCATGCGGAAGGAATGCAGACCTCCAGGGCAGTCCAGGGACCTGCCAGGCTGCACAGGGCACCAGGTCAGGGGTGGCTGAGCAAGGCAGTACTTTCCTGAGAAGACCGAGCAATGCGCCCCGCCTGACTTGGTCTCCTCAGGAAGGGCAGTCGGGTAGCAGCAGGGACCGCGGTTCACTGAAGTCTGAATTTTAACCTGGTTCACCGTGCTGCTGACCTTGCGCTCGGTACTTACTGCTTCTGAATTTTATTTCTTTTTGCCAAGATCGGGTTGTTCACAAACAAGAAGGGTCAGATATGAAGAGTAAATAAAAAATAAAAATCCCTATTTTGGCAACTGAGATGCAGGAGAAACTCAAATGCTGTTTTTTTTTTTAATTATTATTATTTTATTTTATTTTTATTTTTTTAGCTTTTCTCTATCCCTTAAGCCTGGGGAAGGCATGTTTTCTGCCTAATATTTCCTAAGTTCCCAGCGTGTCTGAATATTGGCAGGTGCATCTCATGATCAGCTCTGAGTAATTTTTAACCTGAAAGAGACAAGATCCAAGAGGTTGGAAGAAGTGACCTCAGGCTGTGACCATTGAGGAGATTATCACTGGAGTCATTCCCTGTGGACTCTCAGGAGGTCCTGTTTGCAGTAGCAAGTCTCCCACTCCTTAGCCGGAAAGGCTTTCCGGAAGCTCCAACAAGCTACCATAAACTTAGAGCCTGACCCATCTTCTACACGCGTTGTCCAGTTCTGGGGGTCAGAGGCACGGATGGCTCTGATGACCGTAGCAAGGTGACGGCAAGGTCATGCTCCTTTGCTCTGCAGGCTCCAGGGAATCTTTTAGCTGTTGCAGCCGCATTTCTCGGCTCTGGGCCTCTCCTGCTCTCTCTCTCTCTCTCTCTCTCTCTCTCTCTCTCTCTCTCTCTCTCTCTCTCTCCATAAGGAACCTATAATCAATGCTTAAGATCCAACTGGCTAAACTCCCTCTCAAGCGCCTGCCCGCAAAGTCCCTCTGCCTAATGTGACAGCCACGGGTTTCCACGAGTCAGACAGGGCGCTGGGGTTGAGCTGTGATTCAGGAGACTGCAGTGTTAAGAATGTGAACCACAGTCCACCACTCACAGGTCGTATCATCTTCTCCTGCTCCATCACGTGTCCAGGGATGGAACTCAGACGGACAGGCCTGGTGGCAAGTGTCTCTCCTGCTGAGCTACCTCAGAGGCCGTGGTTGTGTAATTCTGCAAACTACGTAATGGTGTTTCTTCATCTGCTGAATGGGTTTATGAACATGATCTACTCTAGGGGCTTAGGTGAGGATTAAAGGGGCCATGAGAGCAGCGGCAGCCTCGGAGGGCCACTGGGGCAGTTACAGACTCAGTTCAAGCAGAGCGCAGAACGGCTGTGTGAATCTTGTTATCATTATCTCTGCACTACCCACGTGCTCTTTTATTACAATTGTTATTCATGTTACCGTACCCTTCCCAACATCCAGCACAACACAAAGGCTACTGGACACTCCTTGGTGGCGCGTTCTTTCCACACAAGAATTCATGCCTCCTTCCTGGGTTCTAACAGTGACTTGGTCTGGGGACAGTCATTTTCCCCCTTCAGCTGTATGGATAAACAGGAAGCACAGTCCGGAGGCCTAACTATCAGGAACCAAACTCTGGCAAGCACAGACAGCAGGTCCTCAGCGCCCGAGAGCTGCACACGATTCTCCCTTCTTCCTTGTGTCGCTGTCTCTCCACAGACAACTGCTTTTCCCTACGAGCCGCCAAATCCAGCAGGGCACATTTAACAAGAAACGGACCTCTGAAAAGCATGCACATCGAGGGGGAAAATCAAGCGAAACAACCAGCAGCTTCACTTAAATAGCGATGGGACTTAAGATGAACCGCTCAAACGTGTCAGTGTTATAGTCACTGCTGGCAGACAGCGGGCCCAGAACTCGCTCAGCCAGTCCCGCGGCCAACAGTGCCTAAAAAGTGCTGCTACTTCCTTACAGCGGGGCGCTCTGGACAGAACAGCCACGGGAACCCTGAGTTACGGGAATACAGAGCCTGGAATTACAGTAAACGTAGATTTAATGAAACACTTACATGAAAATATATCTCAAAATTTCATTTTGCAAACAAGACTTTGGGGTTTAATTTGAAACACATGCTGGCTGCTGTGTTGCATGTAAGGGTGGGAATGACGCCAGGCAGCTCTCCAGGCAGGGGCGAACTGCACCAGACCACAGATAAACTCGAACTTTTAAAAATGAAATACATTTATCATGTTTCTACATGAAATATTTAACTTTTATCACGACTAACTGGTTGTAGCATATATGGCTACACCTTAGACAAAATTTACCAAAAATTCACAGGAACTAAAAAAAAAAATCAGCTACCGTACCACACTGGGACTGTCATGGCTGTAGTACAAGACATGAAGACTGTCACCACCAAAAGCTAATGAGGCCAATGAGCAGCAGACATCTCGAAGGCGGACATCACACCGCTCAGCAGCAAGGTATCCAGCCAATGGGCTACACCCAGCCCAGCTGCGCTAACAGCCATCTGTCCATATTTCTTTGTTGCCTGATTATCATTCAATTTAGTAACCAGTCATGTATGAAATACACGGAGGCAGCTTTTACTTACAGACAGACTGGACCCCAAAGACAGTGTAATCCACCAGGTGAGCATTCAAAACTAAAAATAAGATCTAGGCTTCTGGGGCCAACATTTTCCTCCTGCGTGGTATACTTTGGGCTTGTTTGTCTGCGACCTGCAACTTTGCAGGGGCAGGCAACCCCTCCCTGTCACAATCTCCACCAGCAGCAGGGAGGACCTCTGGCAAGGAAGGCATGCATGCCAGAGCTTCACCTAAAGATAAGGAACGTCTTGAGCCCGAGGTGCCACCTGTGGTTTTGATAAATTTCTGCAGAAGCCCTGTATCACCCAGGACATACACTTGGCCTTTACGCTCTTAAACTCTTGCATTTTACCCGAATTGACCTTTATGGGTGTATTCCACATTAACACGATCCTTGGCCCAAACTACCCAGATCACCACATCGCGGTTCTTTACTTCAGGCTGGTCACTAACGGCAGAGGCCTCTGTCTTCACACACCACAAAACTGTCCTTCAGAGCCAGGACATTATCTAGTCAAAATATGTAAAATGGTATTTTAATTTTGCATGCTATTCCTATTTGAATCCACAAATCTGTTACCAACACTGCTTTTAGGACAAGAGAAAATTAGTAATACTTTCATACTTTTTGAAGCATGGTTTCATGTAGCTCAGGCTGACTTCAAACTTGAACTATCGGATCACAGACGTGCGCCACCATGCCTGATTTACTCAGCGCTGGGGACGGTATCCAGGCTTTCCTACGTGCCCGCCAAGCGCTCCACACCTGAACTGCAGCCAGAACCTCGGTTCTAAGTTTTAAGGATAGCCTGTGCTTCAGAAGACTTGCAAGAAAGTTAATCCACAATGCAAGAGCAAGGCTTGCTGCACTGCTCGCCACAACATGTAAGGCTTACTGCACTGCCCGCCGTGACACGCAAGGTTTGCTGCACTGTCCACTGCGACATGCAAGGCTTGCTGCACTGCCCGCCGTGAAATGTAGGTTTGCTACATTGCCCACTGCAACACGCAAGGCTTGCTGCACTGCCTGCTATGACACGCCAGGCTTGCTGCACTGCCAGCCGTGACATGCCAGGCTTGCTTGGCACACACTGAAGGCCAGGAGAAGTTTGGCCTGCCATCTCCTGAGCAAAAGACGTGCGTTATTCATAGTGTCCAAGTGTCCAGCTCAAAGCACTGAAGAGCAATGGATGCTGTTTCTGTGTCCTGTTCAGCAACAGAAGGAGAAGAAAGCAGGAGGCTGCTGCAGGTGCCTGTGGCTCCACCTGGGCACAGCTGGCAGGTCTGGAATGCAATGGTTAAGAAGGCTCTGTAGGCGAGGCACCACCATGAGGCGGTCACTGTCACTGAAAAGGGACAGCTACACAATCTTGCCTCTGCTTTCCACGTTCACCTTTTATCTGAACGTGGAAAAAGCCCAAAGCAAAGGGCTATTATGAACTTTTCTCAAGAAAGCCAAGTGTGGCCGCTCTGTATCATACGCCACATCTGTGTTCTCATGTAAATTAGAAGAATTAACAAAATACGGCCCCATTCTGAGGAAATGCTAAACCACGCCTTACCACCTATCATGGAAGAAGTATTTTATAAACATTTAATAGATTTACAGTACTTAAATGCTACAGTTTATCCATCTTGAAAATTCAGATTCCAGGTGTGCTGAGTACCAAACAGAGCATTATTACCACCTTTGGAGTTTATTTTTTATAGTACCAATTCTTAGCTGTAAAAGCTAGGTGTGCTAATGCATGCATGCACTGGTGCTCCAAAGTTGAAGCTAGAAACATTCAATATCGCTCCTTTACTGATGAAGGACTATGAAACAATCCATACTGCAAACTCACTTTTATCACGTTTTACTAGTTTTCCTTATTTCTTTAATTTTTAAGGAACTGAAACTGAAAAAACTGTATTTGGTTGGCTTCGCTCTTTGTGTTTTCACCTCAATATGGAAGTGGGAACAGTATTTACCCCTTATGGGGTCATTCTGTGCATGAAATAAGCTAATATTTGTAAAACATATATAGCGGTATTTAACACATAGTAGGCATTATATATTTAATAGGTTAAGTTTTTATTATTATTGTTTTATTATTATTGTACGTGTAGACGTCAAAGGACAGCTAGAGTTGGTTTCTCCTTTCACCAAGGGTTCAGGTCACGAGGTTCACTTACCAAGCACTTTTACCCACTAAGCCATCTCTTGGCCCAATAAAAGCATTATTTACATTTTAAATACGGTGGAAACCTAAGTGCTCAGAGAAGTAGAAACATAAACAGCAAACAGACCATTTATGGCACCCAGTCATCTGGAAACAGATTTAGGAGAAGCTTCCATCTTTCTGTCTGTCTGACAGTCCTCAAAAGGCAGACTGCTTCTTATAAGAGCATGCTGCACAGCCTCTGGAGCTGCCACAATGCAGGAGCCTCTGTAACTTCTGCGCTAGGAGAGCTTCTTATACAAACTCTTTCCCAATAAAAAGCGCATGGCAGACTCACACAAAGACTATCAGAAGGAGCTTGGTGCCTCAAGACCAAGAACTTTGCTACTGGGTATATCTACCCCAATGAAAGTGATGCCAACTACACAGAGACATGGCTGGTGTTGTTTCCTGCAGCACTGCTCGTGACGGGAAGACAAGGGCCTATTTTCTTCAAAGTGCAGGTAAAATGTGTAGAAACACACTGTGGGCGACATGCCCCAGAATCAAATGCCATGTGAGAAGAGCAATAATCGGTTCCACTTATATAAATGAAATATTTTCTGCATTTAATTTGTATACTTGGTATTTATAAATAAAAATATTTACCTTTGATATGAGGAATAAGAAACTTTGAAGGCCTGCCTATGGGTTAAAACAGAAACATTAAACACCTATGAATGTTTAAACCTGCCGCCCCTGTTTGGCAGTTTGCTTATAATCATTGTTACACCCCTTCCATTCTAAAGGCTGACTTGCTCCTGGTCACAGCAACGTTGCTGGATGCCCTGACTGCAGAAGCACAGGCGAGCTCTGAGATGGGATCTATGTGGGCACAGCCCTTGGCACTTTCTCAAAGAGTCACGATGTTTTCTGCCGTAACCTAGCTGCGCTCTAAGGAAAGAAGGCGAGTACAGATGTATAAATAGCAGGCAAGTCTGTTTGGGTGCCTGCCTCCCTCCAAGCCCTCCCCGGCCTCTCGCCTCTGCCTCCTGAGCCCTGGAATCGCAGGCATGTGCCACCACATCCGGCTCTTTGGAGCCTTTGAGTATGACTCCTCTGTCCTTTGATATTGCTACTCTGAGACATCAAGCATCAAGTAAGATTCCCGTCGAGAAGTGTAGTTTTCAAAGTCTGGCCTTTTCAGTTTGCTTGTGTGTGCTGTGTGAGTCTGGTGACCTCGTACCTGTCTGCTCTATGTAGAAAATGCTGTGCCTGTGGTTCTAGAGCAGAAGGCAGCCAGGTGAGCCTGGGAGCCACAGTTAGTCGATCCTATAAATGAAGAATGGTCTTAAAAAAAAAAAAAGAAAAGAAAAAAAAAAGGCTGGGCGATGGTGGCGCACGCCTTTAATCCCAGCACTCGGGAGGCAGAGGCAGGCGGATCTCTGTGAGTTCGAGACCAGCCTGGTCTACAAAGCTAGTTCCAGGACAGGCTCCAAAGCCACAGAGAAACCCTGTCTCGAAAAACCACAAAAAAAAAAAAAGAAAAAAAAGAAAAAAGAAAAGAATGGTCTTTACATTTTTAAGGAGTTAACAAAAGAGAACAACAATCTCATGCGACAAACGGTGCACGGCTTCACTGAGACATTCAGTACCAGACTTTTGCAGGAAACATTCACTGAATTTCGTTACAGATTCTTGACTTGTTTTGTTTGCTTTTTCGAGACAGGGTTTCTGTGCAGCCCTGGCTGTCCTGGAACTCTCTCTGTAGACCATGCTGGCCTCGAACTCACAGAGATCTGCCTGCCTCTGTCTCCCAAGTGCTGGGATTAAAGGCGTGCGCCACCAGTGCCAGGCGGATTCTTGAGTTTTAAAGTAGATTAAAAACCTGTTCATTGGAAATCATCTATGGAAATAATTGATTATGTAACTGTATATTCTAAATACTAGACAGTCACGAACACGATGGCCAGGTGGCTCGTATGCTAACATTGAAGATAAATGTTTCCTAACAGCTAACTCTGTGTAATTGTGTCCTGGGACGGATGGTGAGAAACCATGAGTACTTTTCATTGGATTCTTTGTGTGCTGTCTGAATTTTTTAGACACATATATTGTATTTATGGCAAGAAGCAAAAATACATACATGAATATGTACATGTTATGTTTTCTTTTTGTGTTGGAAAGGTAAAACAACTGGACAGAAACGTTCAGGACTGCTTGTGGCTGACTTTGGCAAATGAGACAGAGCAGTAACACACTTAACTACGTTCCGTGATTACACTTGTACAATCTTCCCTCAGCACCTACTCGGGGCACACATCCACACTCCTGAAAATGTCCACACTGACGCTACCTGCTTGCTTTCGCTGTCACGACTGCTGAACCTACAAGTTTAGTGTGCACTGTTTAAATAGTTAAAAGTGACTAGGCGCTGATGGCACACACCTTTAATCCCAGCACTGAGGCAGAGGCAGGAAGATCTCTGTGAGTTCGAGGCCAGCCTGGTCTACAGAGTGAGTTCCACAACAGCCAAGGCTACACAGAGAAGCTCTGTCTCAAAGCTTGATAACTGAAGAAAATAAGGGTTACTAAAAGTGTTATTATCATCAAGTCTTCCTGAGTAAAGTCCACATTGTCCACAGCGAAGCAGCTGGTGGTAGAGCGTCTCTTAGAGAGAAGTTGTGGGGAAATGTTTGGTAAGATGTGCGCCAAGACTGGGCGACAGTCCAGCCACCAGGGAGAACGCGGAAAGGCCACTCTGGGTGCAAGGTCAAAGAAGAGTAGGGAAGCAACAGGCTTTTCTTTTTCTGAGGAGAGGGAACATCCTCTAGGAGTGCAGCAGCCCGGGGCCCTGGGAGTACCAAGACTGCAGAGATTACAGAGAAGGTTTTGGCCATCTCTTTAGTCTTGGAGGGTCCAGTCTAGACCAGTGGTTCTCAACCTGTGGGCTGTGACCTCACTGGGGGGGTTGAATGACCTTTTCACGGGGGTTGTGTATCAGATATTTACATTATGATTCATAGCGGTAGTAAAATTACAGTTATGAAGTAACAATGAAATAATTTTATGGCTGGGGTCACCACTCCCTGAGGAACTGTATTAGAGGTCATAGCAATCGGAAGATGAAAACTGCTGTGTCAGACATTCGCTGAAACGTGAGTCACAGGTGATGTTAGCTCACAGATTACTTTCAGCCCAGGAAATTAGTAAAACCATCAGTTACTTGAAAATCCTTTTAAAACAAGGAAGATAGACATCTGTTTGACGACAGCAACAGATCAAACAGGGGAAAGTGAGGAAACGTCTTTAGATTATGGGTAACACGGAGGAAGTTGTATAACACATGTGTGGACTTCCTGTTATCTCAGCCATGGCAGAGAAAACGCTCGAGCGGAGGCGTCTGACAGAGAGGTTCTTTGGGTACCGCGGTACGGATGGGCTTCTGGGACGGAACAAGCTCACCCCAACCAGCCAGAAAGCCCTATCAACACTGAGTGACAAAACTAAGATGTCAGAGACATCAAGAAGATGGCAGTTGCGTTTCTAAGACCACAGAATATCGAAAACGACTCAACAGATGCAACTGTGCTGTCAGACTTAAGATTATTACCGCAAAACCTGCCCTTCAAACAGCTAAGACCCTTGAAACAGCACTTTCAACACCGCAGTAAGGAATATCGAACTTCTAAAAACAACAGCAAGAAGGAAATTTATCTTCATGTTTTCCTCTAATAATACTTTACGTATGACCTCTAGCAATAAAAACAATTTGCTTTTGGTATTACAATCATCATAAATCCTTCAGTTGCTTAAAAGCCGTAGAACTTAGCACTTTCAGAAGCAGAAGTTACATCAGGTTGCCAAAAGCGAAGCCACAGGCACCATGTGGTTCGTGTCAAACAGAGGAGGCTGTGCTCACGAACATCAGGAAGGCTGAGTGACAGTCAGGACGGAGGGACGTTCGTTACAGACACAGTCAGAAGCAAACGCAGCTTTGCAACCTCACAGAAGGGTTTCCAGCTGCATCTCGCCTGACCCGAGCCTTCCTTTTCAACACCAGCTGTCACAAGCATCCCCAGGACTTCAAGACAAGATCACTGTTTTAAAAAAGATTTATTTTGTTTTCATGTGCATGAGTGTTTTGCCTGGATGCGCACCACAGGCATGTCTGTCCCCATGGGGTTCAGAAGAGGACACTAGGGTCCCTGGAACTGGAGCTTTGCATGGCCACAGTAACTGGGGAAGAAGTCTCCCCACCTGCCTCCAACAGCCCGTATCCCCACACTTTCCAGCTTTCTTTCTCACCTTAGAAGTCACATGACTTCAAAGACCTTCACTTCCAGCTCCACGATAGCCACACCCACGCTTCTGCCTTTAGCTCAAACTGGCATTTTATAACTTTACGGAAATGTCATTCTCAATATATATGGGTCCCATAAAGCCACCACATTCTAAACTCAACCATTCCCCAGGTGCTCAGATACCTGCTGTATTATCACTATTTTTAGTTGCTGCACTTTCTAGGTACACGTAGCTCCAGAATCATCCACGTATCCCAAGCTCACCCACGTCGCAGAGCCCCTCTTCTCTGCTCTCCACCTGGTCTCAGCACCCACAGATTTGCTCCCCATCCCATTGCTGCTGTCTCGGCTCACACCTTGCCCTTCAACAGCTGTGGGAGCCCTGCTGTGCTCACCTACTCCCTCCGCTTCCTGCCCCTGTGCCTTCACGGTCCTCAGTTCTAGACTCGGGGCAATCTGGGTTCTCGGGCAGGCGTTCCTACAAAGGAGAATAGCTAAGTATGGGAAGCAGCCAATCCTGCTCACTGTGACACTTCCTCCAGACCTGGAAGCCGAGGACACACCGAGGCGCCTGTCATATCCACACCTGCGTAGCTGGAGAACAGGGAAGGTTTCTGGACGCACTAGCTTCTGACACGGAAGGCACAACCTCAGACTTTCCTAAAGAACATGCCCAACAAAACTACACGCACAGGTTTTCTAAGATCAGCTTCTGGCGGAAACAATTTATAATGATGGCGTAAGAGCGTCCCGAGTTTCAGGGAAAAGCTATACTCACATTTCTGCTCCAAACTGGCTTTCCGAATACAATGCCCAGTGTAGCCTGACTTCAAAGCCGTCTACCCACAATCCCCTTTAATCCTCACAGCAGCCCCGTGACGTGGCCATTATTGTCATTACTTTATAGACAAGGATGCCGAGGCTTAGGAGTCGCTTACCACGCTGCAGGAGTAAGACGTCAGGAATGAAGGCCAAGCCTGTTTTGCTACAGCTGACATCTCTATCCTCTGAGGTCTGACAAGCGATCGACAAGGGGATGGGGGGGGGGGCAGAAAGCTTTTGTCATTTGAAAGGGCTTCAGAGAACTGCAAAACAGTTACCCACGTTTAAGTAACACAGTGATTTCTGAGTAAAAAAAAATCAAACAAATCCTGTTTGTTCATGGGCATATATATATGAGTTATCTGGGGCCAGAGAGACGGCTCAGAGAGACGGTTCGGGGGTAAAGGTGTTTACCGCCAGGCCTGACAGCCTGAGTGTGATCCCCGAGATGCACATGGTGGAAGGAGAGAGAGCTGACTCCTGCAAGCTGCCCTCTGACGCCCACATATGTGCCCCCCCAAACTAATAACAACAACCATAATAAATAAAGGCACAGATATAAGATGATCTCCATTTCCAATCGTAAGGAAACAAAATGGCTAAGGGAGGGGTAAGTGGCCTTGGGTGACTCAGGCCTCTCCTGTAAACAGCAATCACCACATAAGGCCACGTGTGCATGCGTGATGGAGTAACGTGAGCTCCTCCAGGTCAGCTTTCAAAGACTTCTTTTTTTCTGCACTAAATGTCCAAATTGCTTTTTGTTTACTTATTTATTTATTCTAGACTTTACAAACTCACTCCTAACCTTGTTTCTCGTTTCGTGTGAGGTATCAGCACATCCCCCCCCCTTTCCAGCCTGATGTTGGGGCGAGAAGCCAGATAGCCAGGTTATCAGAGCACCCCAGGAATCTGCTCGAGACCGAGCCCAGGACCTGCTTCCTACACTGGCACTTTCTCAACGCCCGTTTCTTACCCGTCCAGCACCAGGGACTACGGTGGTGTTCTTTCTCTTCCTTTGGCTGTGCTGCCAAGTGCCCTTCTCACCTGGCGTTCTTTCTCCCAGGCTGGCTAGGAACACTCTCTCTTTCTCTTCTGACTCCCAAGGAGAGTGGAGGGCCCCCTTTCTTCCTTTATAAGGTTTCCTGTTAGTCAATATATAGACTAAGAGTGGACTATAAACATGGGAAGAAGGGTTGAGAAATCTGAAATTTTCTCACTGTGATTTTGCTGGTGTTTAGGGAATTCTTGTCTGTGGACTAAATGATCCCAGAAGACAATGACCTCATCTGTTGTCTTGGCCTCACTGAACTCAGAGCTCTTTGGTGTACCTGATTTTGCATGGCCCAAACCTAACAGCAATTGACACATAATGAGATGACAAACAAGCCTACTGGATTACTGATTAAAAGTAGGGACACTAGCCCAATGCAGTGGCACATCCTGGTACTTTAATCCTGGTTCTCTGCAGACAGAGGCAGGCAGCTGTCTGTGAGTTCTAGGACAGCCAGGACTACAACCTAATTTAACTGATTACTGATAAATTTTCAATCCAATACCATGAAAGTTTGCCTTACAAAGCAAACTTAAGCCAATAGCGAACACTCTAAAGAAACACTACATTGGCCTTAGGAAAAACTACGTTAAGATGGTCTATAATTTCAGTCTGGGAGGGTGAGACCAGAGACTCTAAATTGGAGACCAGCCTGGGCTACACAGTGAGACTCGTTAAAAACT
Organism: Alexandromys fortis; assembly: GCF_014885135.2. Classification (NCBI taxonomy): domain Eukaryota; kingdom Metazoa; phylum Chordata; class Mammalia; order Rodentia; family Cricetidae; genus Alexandromys; species Alexandromys fortis. The sequence goes on along the minus strand of NW_026067986.1, from coordinate 827,337 downwards.
CCAATGTCGCAGAAGAGGGTTTGGTACTGAGTGGCCTTCATTTCTGCAGTGATTACAGTATCGCTTTTATAGTACGGACAGTAGTGAGGACCCATTCTTCTTGGCGCTGGTTTTGGCTCACTGCACGTGCAGCTGACTGGCAAAGCATTTCAAACAAGCCCCACATCAAGAGACAACAAGATAGCATAAAAAAATCACAGCTGCAAGGATCAGCCTCGCTTGTAGCCTTTGCATTGTGGCTAAGAGAGAAAACGAAACCAAACACAGTGATTTAGCGTTGGGCCTCCCCTCACCCCTGCAGCTGTTAAATCTCTGCTTTCAGAACTGCAATCCCATCTCAGATACACCACACTTCTTGCTGTTTCTAGGCTCCTCCCCCTTCTTCCAGACAGAGGGCTCTTTCTTAGCAGACCAGCTTCCCTTTGTTTTGATGTATAGCCCTGGCCTGAACAACCAGCTCCCCAGCCCTGACTTGTCAGGAGAGCGGAGCTTTGGCGTTGGGACCCCAGACACATTCACTTTAAATAAACAATCCATCTTTGAATCATCTACTTTTGAAATTGACTACATTTTAAATATAAAACAATCAAATTCTCCAGAAGTGTCACAAAACCACATGGCACGGGGTTACTGTAAACTCAGTCAGCAAGTGTGGGCATCACACCAACACATGGCCTCCATGATCTGCTTAAATATCCTTTCTCTTTGGGGACAATGCCAGGTCCCCTCTTCTTTCCCGCCCCCAACAAAGCCTGGACCTACAGCTTCCTTCCCCTCGAGTGCACGTTTGATTGTGGTAAAAACCAATCATCTCTGGAAGGAAGATCTGGAGCAGGGTGTAGTCATGGATCCCTAAAGTCCCTCACAGGCCCCCAACTATGATGCCAGCCTGGGCTTTTCAGTTTTTCTGCGATGCGTGTACGTACACCATGACAAATCGTGTAGTCACTTAGCGGCCACTGCTGCCTGCTCCGGACCGTGGTCCACTGGCTACCCTGCCTGCTCTACCATCTCCCCTGGCTCATCGCCACACCCAGAATCTTCTTTATGATTTCTGTAGTCAGGGTCTCACTTTGCAGCTAAGATGACCTGGAACGTCACACGTAGCCCAGGTTAGACTCCAACTTGTGATTTGCACACTCCTACTATTAAAACCACAAATGAACATACAACCCTCCCTTCCTCAGGGCTTTGGAACTTCCCATCAGCCACTGCCCTCCCAGGAGTGCTCACCCATGCTTCTCAGCATTTGTTCTCACTCTTCAGCCTTCATCTCTCATCCCTCCCTCCAGAGACGGCTCTCCTTCCCACCAGCCCCTCTGGTCACAGCCGAACCCACCTCTGTAACCTCTGTAGTCTCTGCATCACTTCTACCTCAGCACAGATGCCCTCCTTACTTCTTGTGGCCTGCATCTATCTTCCCACACTTATTCTCAGACCTCGGTGGTTTGGGCAGAAAATCCCCCCCCACCCCGCCCCCAGGCTCGCATACCTGAGCCCTCGGTCCCCAGGTGGTGGTGCCCTTTGGGAGGCTCTGGAACCTTTAGGGGAAAATCGGGAGGAAATAGGCCACGAGGGAGAGGTGGGCTTTGAGTTTATAGCTTCATTCCACTTCAGGGTTCTTTCCTTCTCTTCCCCTATCCTTTGCCCTCTGTTCCCCCCAATCTCTGCGTCCTGTGCTCCTGCCTCCTCCTCCCCCACAAAGGACTCTGTCCCTCTGGAACTGTACCGCAAGAGAAATGCTTTCTTAGGCTGTTCTTGGTCACATGGTCACAGCGACAGAGAAGTGACTGAGGCCATCGCCCCAACTCCCTTAGACCCTTGTGTTTGGGACTCGTGGAGTCTGACTGCAACATTTTCTTGTTCTCGTTGCTGTTTCTTTTTTCATCTACCTTGTATGAAGCTGTCATTGCCACAGTTAGCTCCCTCTTCAGGGTTCATGACACCCAGTCCGGCCCTTCGGTCCTTTTCCTGAGTTCTACTTAAGAGAGTAAGTGCCCTCCATCCCATTAGAGTCTATTGGATCGTCCTCAGCGCATCACACCTGATGCATTAGCAATCGGCCAAGCCTACCATTGTGTGTCTCAAATCCGTCCGCTATTCCCCCATGCTTTCTTCCCCCATCCCATTCCAAGTCGTCGGCATCACCTCTTGGCCTTCAGGACTAATTTTAATCCTTCTCTAAAATAATTTTTAAAAACAAAACTACTTTTTTTAAAAAAAAATTAAACTGTTTTTTCTTGATGACAGCCATTGATGACGGGGCAAGACGGATGTCTAAAGAGTTTCAGTTTACATTCCCTGGTGGCGAAGGGCGTTGAATAACTTCAAATATTTCTGGCCATTTTTATTTCTTTTGAGAACTGTCTATTTGGCTCATTAACACACGTATTGACCCTACAGGGTTTGGAGCTTGATTTTGGAGTTCTTTCTATGTTCTAGCTACCAATCCCCTGTCAGATCTGCAGTTGGCAAAGATGTTCTTCATCCTGCAGTCTGTCGCTTCTCTTTGCGGTGTTTCCCTTGTTACTGAGAAGCTTTTTTAATTTCCTGTAATCCCAGTGGTAATTTGTGGGATTGTTTTCTTGTGCTGTTAGGGTTTATACAGCTCAAGACTCTACACTTTTATACACCCAAAGGACTAAACCAACACAGCACAGAGATACTTGGACATCCACGTTTATTGCCTCACTGTTCACATAGCTAAGAAACAGAGCTATGTTAAATATCCATCAGTAGATAAATGGATAAGGAAAAGAAGGAACACATACACAAAGGAATTAATTGACCATCAGGAATGAAATCATGGCATCTGAAGGAAAACGGAAGTTATCACATTAATAAGCCTGACTCATAAATACTGTGTGTTTTCTCTCATATGCAGAATGTAGATGTAAACTTATGTGTTCGTGAGTGTGTGTGTAGGGACAGACAGGGTCTATGAGAGGAGGTGAAGAAGGCAATGGAATACATGCAACATAGCAAAAGGGGAACCACTTACAGGGGAGGGGGCCCAGGCAAGGAGGGACACACGCACAAGCACACGCACATGCATGACAATGTCATAACGGAACTCACTGCTTTGTATACCAACTTAAAAATGTAGTAGCAAAAGCCCCACAGTGGGCCCTGCCTGCTCGTCTCCCACACTCTTCCACACTCATCGGTCAGAGACCGACGTTTCCTCTCTCCTCCTTCCTGCCTTGCCTCTGTAGCTGCTCACTGTATGAACGCTCTTCCTTCCTTCTTTAACTACTCTCAAGGCCAGCCCCAGCCTAGCAGTTACTTTGTTACTAACGGAGACTTCATCTCGGCTAGGTAGCCTATCAGGCTTACCTCCTTGCCTGGTCGGTTACTTTCACGTGTGTATTGCCTTTACTCCAAAGTCTTCTTGGGAAGAAACGGAGGTCCTATTGAAAGACCCTCGAAGAGGACTTTCTCTCAGGAGGAGACCTCCCCGCTGCCAAGGAACAGGCTGAGACCATACGGATGCAAATCGCAAGAGGTTTATTGGGCAAACACAGGTACCTGCGGGCGGCAAGTCTTTCGGAGGACTTGCGCGCCTGCCAACTGGAGGGTGGGTTTTTTATAGGGAAGAGCAAAAAGCAAGTTTACAGAAGCAAAAGCATGGTTATCGGAATGAGGCGGGGGCATGAATGGTTTCCTCTCTCAGCATGGGTGTCAGCAAAAGTCATCCTGTTCCTATCTTATAGATATCCTGTTTTGCAGTCAACCTGCTTTGTTGATGTCCTATCTTATTGATATCCTGCCTTGCAGTCTTCCTATCTCACCCTGCTCTCTCAAGCACATGGGATGTTCTTACGAGAACAGGCTGGCTGCTGCGGGTTTTGAGGAGGGGGTCTGTAGGGTCTTTCACTATCACCCTTTATCCTAGCTGGCCAAAACGGGAATTCAAGGACAGGAGCCTAAACAATTCAGTAACTTGATGAAATAAACTATCAGAGGCCTTTAACAAATAATTAGAGTTTTGTTTTTTCAGTGTTGGGGACTAATCCGGTAGCTCAAGTACCACCACCAGCTGCTACGTCTCCAGGCCAGGGGTGACCTAGTGACAAAATTGTTGGGCAAATTCTTTCCCCGCTGACTTGCATAATTCATCCACTCTGAAATTATCACTTTAAAAAAAAACCAGTTTCTTCCTTTTTATCTGACTCTCCAAAAAGCTCTTTAAACAAACAGAACTCAACATCTGGCAAACATTAGCAGATAAACACAGACAAGCTTCAAAGGCTTCAGAGTGTTCCAGAACGAACCAGTTCCACTTCTACAACCTTGAAGACTGTAAGCTCGATTTCTAGCGCCAGTTACCTGCGATTCTCAAGGATTACACAGACGTCCTTGAGGTTCTGTGTGTCGGTATTAACACTAGGAATGAAGTCCGTGTGTTACACGTTAAGAGGTTAATTATTAAATAATTTCAAAAAAAAATTCTACTAAGAACTAGTCAATAGCTATATGCCTAACAACTTCCAATAAATGCTTCCTGAATTAAAGTCAAGGTATTAAAATAGATACTCTAAAAAAAATAGATACACTATACAACAGTGCCTACCAAAAAGAAGATTAAAGAGCTAAGAAATCTGAGCTCTAACAAGGAAAGGGCTAATGATCTCATGATCTAGATAAGATCTCAAACGTGATGACCTAAGAAATCGAAGAGGGCAAGATAATTTATATTTAATGGGTACTACCATGCCTCTATCCTATAGAGAGTTCTCAGAGGACGGGAGGTCATTTCTAGCTAAAAGGTCTCTCTTCATACTCCATTTAGTGGGTTTCTTTCTTTTTTTCTCTTTCTCACTCTCATTTTTCTTTTCTTTTGGTTTTTCGAGACAGGGTTTCTCTGTAGCTTTGGAGCCTGTCTTGGCACTAGCTCTTGTAGATCAGGCTGGCCTCAAACTCACAGAGATCCACCTGCCTCTGCCTCCCGAGTGCTGGGATTAAAGGCATGCGTGCACCACCACCAGCCGGTTGTTGGTTTCTTAAGTATGAAAGATTGAGAACAAGAATCTATAAATCAGTGGTTCTCAACCTTCCTAATTCTGGGATCCTTTAACACAGTTCCTCATGCTGTGGTTACTCCAATCATAAAATTACCTTGTTGCTACTTCATAACTGCAATTTTGCTACTGTTATGAATTGCAATGTAGATATTTTTGGAGACAGAGGTTTGCCAAAGGGGTCAAGACCCACAGGTGGACAGCCATTGCTATAAGACAAAGTAAACAAACAAACAACAAAAACTGAACCCAACAGAATGAGAGAGAGAAAAAAAAAAAAAAAGAGGCCCCAAAGCAGGGAGATTTGAAACTGACTAGTCAAGAGGTCTGACCTTGATCCCACAGGAAACCAAGCTGGGGGAAGGAGAGACAAGTGGGGGAAATTTTACCACTTACACACGGATTATTTAAGAAAGGCCTAGGATGGGGGATGAACAGCAGGGACCTGTGAGGAGGTTAAAACAGAAAGGTTACCAGTGACCTGGGCTGGATGGGTTTCCTTCCTGCTATGGGAGCCAGTGTCACTCAGCATATGCCGATCCATTCAGGCTAAAAATGGGGCTGGAGGGATGGCCTCTCGAGAACTTCCTGTTTTCGCAGAGGATGCAGTACCCACATGGCAGCTCACAGTTGTCTATCACTCTAGTCCCAAGGGATCCAATGCCCCCTTCAAACTTCCAAGGGCGCCAGACACGTGCGTGAGCAAAATGTTCACACACATTAAAAAAAATCCACCACCTCCCACAAGCTGGCTCCCACTTCCTTCACCAGCCAGACAATACACAAAGGGCAGCGTTTACTGGCTCTCTGCAAACACCCGGAAATTCTCAAACCTATAATTGGCCACAGCGTTTCCTTGAACCCTGATGTCCTCTCTCAGATCTACAAACCCAAATTCCAACCGGCTCAAATGCCTTTCTCCCTCGGTCTTCCCAGGAGCCTCTGCACAAAGCCCTCACCACCTGCTGTCATTAGCTTTGCTTCTTTATAAAATAAGTATCTCAAAGGCTTTTCTTATAGTTATTCCTCAGCCTGTCCATTCCTTACAGCAAACACACCCATTTCGACTCCTCCCTGCCTCTTGGCACACGTTGTGGCTGAAGATCTTGATTAATTAGTAAAGTTAGGAACCCAGATAAGGAAGACAGGAGAGTTGATTCTGCATCTTCACTTGGCCGTTCCTTAGTTGTATGTCTTTCAATAAACTACTTAACCTATGTTTCTGTGTATTTATTCATAAGTGAAGAACAGTACATATATATATATATATATATATATATTCCATAGGCAGCCACAGGATGGGTTTACAAGAGTACTGATATTATAAAAGCACCCACTAGATACCTTATAAAACAAAAATCACTTCTCAGGGTAGCAAACTCCTGAATATTTTGTGATAGTTGCGTAAAGCTTCACTACAAAGGCAAGGTTTTAAAAACAATCAAACATAAAGCTGAAGTTTAAGAAAAATGAATACATGCAAATTCTTGCTAAATCATCCTATATGTGGCCTAGGGGTTGGCTGTGACTTTTTAAGGCACAATTTTGCGACATTTTCTTATTTGGCGCGTGTATGTGCTTGTCCATGCCACGGTGCACACTGAATGCCAGAGGACAATCCACGGAAGTCAGTTCTCCCATTCCATCGTCTGGGTCTCAGGAACCAAACTCAGGTAACAGGGGCCATTACCCAGGGAACCTCTCCTGCATCCAGCTGTGACTTTTACAGTCTTAGTTCTTGAGAATTTAAGTTCCTACGGTAAATAGCCACCTGAACCCGTCTCCCTGCAAGCGGAACGTTTTCCCAGTGCTGCCAAACCCTCCATTTTATCCCTCCGGTTTAATCATCTTTGGATCTCATACAAAGTCGCCCTAATCCTCCCAACCCTGTCCCCAGCTTCATCTCTCAAAACTCACAGCAAAACCCAACCTAGCCAGTCACATATCGGAGGCTTTCTGTGCGCCACGCCCATGGGCTGCAACACCTACTTGTTTTCTGGGGCTGCAAGGATGAAATACCACGGACTGCACAGGTTAACGAGCAAGTTTTATCTTCTCTTAGTTCGGGGAGCCAGAAGCCCAAAATTCAGGTTTGGTTTCTCCCGAGGCTTCTCTTCTTGGCCTTGATAATGTTATAGGCTCCTTCCTATGCAAGTGTATCTTTTTTGTGTCCAGTCCTTTTTTTTTTTTTTCTTGTAAGTATACCTGTCGGACTGCATAGAATTCCCTTTTACGGTCTCATTTCAACTTAATCTCCTCAGAAGCCCTACGCAAATATAGTTACATTCTGGGGCAACGAGGGCTAGGTAGGGTTTCCAGATAAAAATCCTCAGAGGACATAATTGAGCCCATGACAGTTGCTACCCCTTTCTCTGCCCACGCTAACGCCCGTCTGTTTTTCCAAAACTGGCCCAAACCTTCCCTCCCAGCTGATGCAGTGCCCTGTGTTCCCAGTCTCTGGACACTGCTGTCATGTTGCTCAAGACACTAACATAACTCCCCCTCTCTTCTCCATATACATAAGGATATAACAGTGAAGATTATATCCTGATAACCAGGACAGTGATACAGAAAATATTTAATAAAGACTTGATGAGAAGTAAAGAGAAGAACATGGACCCTGAAGTAAAAGATATATATATAGGCTCAAATCCTGACTCCATTGTTTCCCCACGAATATAGGAAAGTCATTTAATGTTGACTCTCCATTCTAAATAAAGTAGTCGTAACGACGACACTGGAGTTAAAATAAGACTCCTCAGCCACGGTTTTGTTACACAATTAAGAGCTTTCATGTTGAAGCAAAGGTTTGACCATGGCTGGTGTGACAGCCACTTCTACCGTTCAGTGATTAAATAACTTTGTTAATATTCTTCTGCTTTAGCTGTCTATCTGTTAAGAGCCAAACCCCCTATGGTGCTATCGTGGCAATAACCAGGTAAAGGATTCCGTGGGGGTATGCAGCAAGTGCATTATTTTATGTTTCCTGTTATTGCTATTGCAAGAACACTGCAGGTCTGAACAGATATGACGGACGTCCAATGCGACTATCGCTTCAAGGTCTCAGGTTTCTTTCCAGCTAAATATAGTAGCTTAATGAGGTTCAAAAACTGGTCCAGGGACAGCAAGGTGGCCTAGAGATAAAGGTGCGTGTCACCAAGACTGACAACCTGAGTCTGATCCCCAGGACCCACACGGTAGAAAGAGATAACCGAATCCCTACAAGTTGTCCTCTGACCTCCACTGGCGCTCATGCATGAAGGCTCCCAGGCACACAGTCACAGCAACGAACACACAAATGCAGTTTTAAAAACTAGATGGGCACGGTAGCGCACAACTTTAATCTCAGCACTCAGAGAGGCAGAGGCAGGTTGATCTCTGTGAGTTCCAGGCCAGTCAGGGCTACAGAGTGAATCACTGTCGAAAGAAAGGAAGAAAGAGAGAGAGAGAGAGAGAGAGAGAGAGAGAGAGAGAGAGAGAGAGAGAGAGAGAGAGAGAGAGAGAGAGAGAGACAGAGGGAGGGAGGAAGGAAGAAAGGGAGGGAAGGAAGGAAGCAAAGAGAGAGAGAGAAAGAGAGGGAGGGAGGGAAGGAAAGAAAGAAAGAGAAAAGGAGGGAGGGACAGAGGGAAGGAAGGAAGGAAGGAAGGAAGGAAGGAAGGAAGGAAGGAAGGAAGGAAAGAGCTGGGCGGGCGCATGTCTTTAATCCCAGCACTCGGGAGGCAGAGGCAGGCGGGTCTCTGGAAGTTCAAGGCCAGCCTGGTCTACTAGAGCTAGTTCTGGGACAGGCACTAAAGCTACAGAGAAACCGTCTCGAAAAACAAAGAAAGAGAAAGAAAGAAAGAAAGAAAGAAAGAAAGGAAGGAAGGAAGGAAGGAAGGAAGGAAGGAAGAAAGAAAGACAGACAACCACAACAAACTCAAAACAAAAAATGGGAACCGGACAGATGATATAAGCAAGCTGTGGCTGAGAAACCAGCATGAACTGCGATGCTACCGGTAATCTTACATCTCCAATGTCGGCTTTAACTTATTTAGGGCAGGGAAATTAAAAAAAAAAAAAGGCAAGTTTCCCTAGTCCCTGTGACTATGATGTTACGCATCCATAGTGAACCATAAAACCCAACCGCTGGAAATGACCTTTGTGGTACATGCCCGATCCTATAATTTTTTTCTTCTTTACATAAGTACATCCAGGAGGATTTGGAATGAGCTCTTCGTGTCTTAATAAGCAGTTCTAGGAGGGGCAAAACGAGCTGACAGAGTGTATACAATTTGTTCAGGGTACTAAAGTAGGGGTTATGGGTTGATCCCTGTCCAAGGTATGATGGAACTCTTGCTAGCAAACAATGTGGAAAATTCTTTTCAACCACCAGTATAAAAGATACCTGATTCATAACCCTGAAGCAGATCAAGTGGAGATTTAAATCTTCACCAGTTACGTCAAGTTTTCTGAGCTTCACGTTATTGGCTTAAGTGGTTACGGGAACCACGCAACATACCACTCTGAAATGGTGTCTCGCGGGTTTCAAGTATTCAGATGCTGGTTGTTCCATCGCACAAATAAGAACACGGAAGACTTAAAGCACCGTCTTTCACAGAGCCATGTTACGGGAGGGTTAAAGGTCTGAGACTTGTTGGATACTACTTAATTTTAAAAATAGAAAGCTGGATAGTTGCTGGGATGATAAAGTGCTTTGAATTTTGCCCTTCCTACCACCCAGCGTCCTTCAGAATTTGTTTCCCAGTGTCTGGTCCACCATCACTAACAGGCTACATGGATATCACTGTAGCTCAGACTTTCGATAGAACAGCAAAGGGTTGAAGGCCACAAGAATTTTTACTGAGGTAGAGCAAGAATTCTGAGTCCAGTTCATTCTGTTCCGTGGTCCATGTAAGCTAGGTGAATTACCAAAGAAAAATTACCATCTTTCCTGATGCAGAAAAATGTGCAAAAGCAGGCCATCGATTTCACTACCGTAATTGTGATTTTTTTTTTTAAAGTGGGACGCAAAAGTTTTGGCAATGATAAGGACACCTGCTATTCTTATCGCTTCGACCTAAGTCTACTTTTTCTTTTTTTCCTGTTAAAAGACATGTGACGTTTGGCTCCCCGTTTACACCACAGATGGCCACCGAGAGCTTAAGGTTTATCGTCCAGACACTAAAGCCTCTCATTCTAAAACGGCAGAGCTCCAGATGGGAGCTGTCTGGCAGAGGATGGGAAACTGCCCATCTTCAGAGGTGCCGATGGGGGCGAATCCGGAGGCTAGACCCCAGCACACATCACTTTGCACAGATCCTTGGGAAACATCCCTTTCCCATCTCGGAGCGTGGAACTCCCACGAGTGACCTCCGGGGACCGGAGGGACCCAGGGCAGAAAGGGAGAAGTTGACAAGGGCAAGTCCGAGTCGCGCGCGGGAGGTTACTCACCGCGATGGCCCGCCGTCCTCGCTCCTCCGCTCACACTCGCTGAGGAGGAAGAAGCCCCTAATGCTGCCACAGCCTGAGAGCTGCAGCCGAAGCTGCCGCCGCCGCAACTACCACAGTCCGGGCGTGGCAGGGGACTGGCGGGCGGCTTCACCTCATCACTCGGCGACCTTGGATCTGCAGTGACGCCGGGTCGACGGCAGCACCCACCCAGCTAGGGAAGCTCGGGGACCCACTTTCCCAGAAGCCTTCGGGGCCCCGGCGCACGGCCCGCTGGGAACTGTAGTTTCCTTTCAGTCCCGCCTACAGCACGGAGGCTCCACCTCCCCACCGAGCTGGAAGGTGGAGGCGCGGCGGGGCGGAGCGGCGGGCCCCGACCCCGTCGGGGTGGGGCGGATCCCGTCCCGGCCGGTTACCCGGGGCTGGGACAGAGGTCCAGGCCAACTGGCCTTGTCGCGATCGTGCTACGCTTCTGCGCCCTGAGGCCCGCGCTGGGAGCGGGCCTGGCGTTCTTGCCTCGTTCGTCCTCGAGGCAGGTCCCGGGGCTTGCACGCGTCGCAGCCCCTCAGCGCCCGCCGCCTGGAGCCGCTGGCCTTGATCGCAGCCGGGGTAATGAGGGGAGACAGGCGGGCGGGGGACGGTGCAGGGATCCCCGGGGGTGGGTGACGGGACGGTGCACAGCTCGGTAGGTGCACAGCGGAAACCTGCGAGGCCTGAGCTGGGCGAGCAGTGGCCGTAGTCACAGCGCACCGGGGCCGCGGTGCCCGGGTGTCCAGCGGCGGTGCAGGGTTCAGGAGCCCAGCCGATTCTCACCTTTGGTGGTGCACGCAGGCCTGGCGACTTCCCAGCCCGAAGACACCCTCTGGCCCGAGCCCCGTCTGCTCGGATACTTCGAAGGGACGGACCTTTTCCAAAATTAAATGCCCAGGCGTCGTTTTTGTCTTCAGTATTTACATGTGGTGTTGTGTTTCCCCGTCATGGGTTTGTTTGTGTCGAATATCTTTCCTCCAAACTTGATCACGATTTGTGACAGTACCAACCTGGCACGGTGTTTGGCACTCCGTGTAAATACTTGTTGAAACCCTGAGTCATGATACTAAGTTTGCAAGATTCTACTGAGCTACCTGTGTGCATCGTTTTAATCTTTGTTAAGGTTTTATGAAATTTCAAGATCACCTTGAAAATGACCATAATTTTGAAGCTTCACAAAGAGAATTGGCAGGGTTTTGTTGTTGTTGTCGTTAGCATTTCCTGAAACAGTAGACCATTGAATGCCTAGATTAACTCAAAACCCAAGTCTTGTAAATACATAGGCCCTTTGGGGTCGTTAACATTTCAAATGAGAGTCTATTGATATGCACGTCCATGTTATGAAACAAATTAGATTATTTATAAAGCTTTATTGTAATAGCTTTTTAGGTACAACTGCATTTAGGAATACAGGCTTCTTAAATTTATATACATATGCATACACACTCATATATATTAAAGACAGGATCACACTGTGTAGGTAGCCCTGGCTGGCCTAGAACTCACAAGGATCTGCCTGCTTGTGTCTCTGCCTCTTGAATGCTGGAATTAAAAGCATGTTCCATTAAGCCTCAGCAAGCTCCCCCCACTTTTTAAATTTTTCTTTCTTTTTCTTTTTTAGCATTTAAAAATCATAGTGTAATAGTGAAAGCTAACAGCAAATCTTTCGTTCAGTTCCTTTGTCTGGTACAACCGCTGTCTCGACCTCAAAATGTCTTGTAAAATTAACTGTTAGTAGTGTGGTCTATCCAAGGCGGAAACGTCTGAGATTAAACCATCCCACAGAAGCAATTCTTTGGGTAGCAACAGTCCTAGAAGATTGTGACCTGCATCCCCCCCTCCCCCGATTGTTTTATTGTTTAAAGCAACCAACTCAGTAACAACTTGCTGATCCTGAGTGAAAAGGAGGGGTAGAATCACACTAACCACAAAATGAAGTTAAGCATAGCATCTTTCTGCCTCAGGTAAAGCCAGCAGCTAAAGGGTAGGGGGCACTGTGTGGATTCCTAGTGGAGTCTTCAGTGCTCAGCGCTGTCTGGCTCACAGTGCCTAAGCCTGTGGCGTGAATACAAACTCCTTGTGTGTGGTTTCTTTTATTATTTAGATATCTTTTCAAAATAGATAATAAAAGTAAGCTTTTACTGTCTCACAAGTAAAATATTTCCAGTTATTCAGATATTTTTTCTTAACTTGTTGCACTTGTTTTTTTGTTTGTCTTTTTTTTTTTTTTTTTTTGTGAGACTGTTTCTACTGGTAGCCTTGGTTGTCCTGGAACTAGCTTTGTAGATCAGACTGGCCTCCAATTCAGAGATCCGCCTGCCTCTGCCTCCTAGTGCCGGGATTAAAGGCGTGCACCACCCTCACGTGAGTTCAAGGCCAGCCTGGTCTATAAGAGCTAGTTCCAGGATAGACTCCAAAGCTATAGAGAAACCCTGTCTTGAAAATAAACACGCACACACACACACAAACAAAAAACAATGTATACATTTATTGATCTCAGTCATACTGGAGAGCAGGCTGTGCAGGAATCGCTGCCTTTAAACCGCCCCCCACCCATCATAACTTGACAATAATGCTTGCCTGAGAACAAAATAATCTTAAATTTTCTCCTCCTTCTTCCCCTTTCTATACCTTTGGCTTATAGTGGATACCCTGTGAAAATCCACATCTTCCCTCAGCAGTAAAATTAGATAATATTTTATAACACTTATGGTCTCATTTTTCTTGGCTATTTGTAGATACCTTGATCAAATATGGTATTTGACTAAACTGAGATCATGAAACCCAGTTTCAAGAGATGATGTTTAGAAGGAACAACCACTACACATGCTGCCCTCGCTATCGGAGAAGACCCAGAAAATCATGGTGGTGGTCTTGTAGCTCCTTGAATCTGAAGACATTACCCTGCTAAAATTCCAACTCTTGTTAAAAACGGACAGGAGTTGTTTGCATAATAATATACATAATAGAATGTCTCTCAACACATTCTAAGTTGAATACAGTTGAGGATTAAAAATCAAGGTTAAAAGAGTCAACCTATGAAAAACGTCATTTTTTACATGAAAACTAAGAAGTCTCTTTTTGAACATGTGGCAGCAAGAACTTTTCATTTTAGCCCAGCATGAGTCCTGCTTTGGATTTGTGACTTTTAGGCCCCAGCTGAGGTAGTAGGCAGTTGATTGGTCAGCGTTCTTTGGAGACTCTCAAAGTCTGCGTGTAAACGCAATCACTAAAGATCCCGAGGATTTGTTTGTAAGCGGCCGCACTTATATAAGGATGGTCCGAAATTGCTTCTCTATGTAGCATTTCTGTTTATACAGGACGGAAAAGGATAGGAGAGATGCAGTATCTTCAGACTTTGGAGATAGTAAGAAGCTCTCTTTAGCTTTCTGCCTTTTGGGAGCCACGTCAAGGCTTACTAAAGACAGCTCAAGGGTGTCCCTAGCCTAAGCTGCTGATAAGTTACGTCATCTAGTTCTTCGAGAAGTGTAAGTAAGTCTAAGCAATTGTGCTTTTGTTTTTATAGTAGGATATCTCGGCGCCTTGAAGATAAAGCCGAACTTGTCTTTGTTTGAAATAGATGGAATTTTGTCACTTCCTGTGAACTAAAGCGATTCAATGTCTCTTTTGGTAAGTTTTGTTACAATTTTATGCCACCGGAGTAGTGAGATCGAGAACAAAGGACAGTCATTCAGGTTTACTCACTGGGATGTTTTGACCTGAATGATGTGTGGCCTTGAGGATGATGTAAACTCTCAATAATAAGTTTTGTCTTTTTCAAAAAGAGTTTCTCCTATACTTTCTTTCTAAATATGCTCATTATTACAATTCTTTGTCCCAAACTGAATTTTTCTCATATATTTTTCTTAAAATCTAGTTTTTGTTTGTTTTTGTTTTTTCAAGACAAGGTTTCAGGGTAGCTTTGGTGCCTGTCCTGGAACTAGCTCTTGTAGACCAGGCTGGCTTTGAACTCACAGAGATCCGCCTGCCTCTGCCTCCCGAGTGCTGGGATTAAAGGCGTGTGCCACCACCGCCTGGATTAGAGTCTAGTCTTATCTCATAAACTATGCATTATCTTTTAAAACTTCAAAGGATCCCTTTTATAAATTTCTTTGTGTCCCAAGGCAGGTAAGACAGGTAAGATAGCATTTAAAATAAACCTTTGACTTAATCAGATAAAAAAATTGAATCGTTGCATCATATAAACTACAGATGGAATTTATTTGTTTGTATATTAGATACATGACATCTGTTTTCAGTTAAGTAGCTTGGGGACTTTCTGTCATATACAATATAGTATTTGAAGAAGGGGTTTGATATTAAGACCGTGATCCTGCTCTTTAAAATTGTGGGGCTTAGCAGGACGGGCAGCAGCTTCCTCATTTGTGTTGGCTCGTGGTTGCCAAAGATTAGGGCAAGTGTTCAGACTCATGCCTGCCGTCCTACCCTTCCAGGATAGGATAGGAAGTCAGGAGACTATAGCTTCAAAGCAGCCGTGGATAGTGGATAGTGCGGAAGTGAAAAACTAAAACCACCGAAACCCTGAACACATACCGACCATCCTTCATAGACCCCTGTGCTAAAGGGATTTTAGGATTTACAGTTTTATATCCTTTTGCCAGGAAGATTGGTGATGCCCTTTTCAACAGTTCCTTCATCTGAGTGATGAAGACTCTGAAATCCGGATTTCTAAATTCAATGTAAAATAATTAATAGATTGGCCTAGCTGAAAAATACTAGTTTGATTGTTGAGAAGTTTTGGTATATTCTACAAAAACCAGAATTTGATTTCTTTTAAGGAACTGACAGTCTGGTGTTGGCAGAAGGGGGTGGACTCTGAGGCTCACTTGTTGCTGTCTTTCAGTGCTCATACGTGTGAGGGTTGATGAGGTGCTTGATATCACTTATTTTGAAAGTCTCATAGAATGTGCTTATACTTTCCTTTGGGCTTTTTCCTTCCTATCACGTGGTCAGTATCATTCCACTAATTGTTGATGGAACAGACAACATGCAAACATTGTATTTCGTTATAGGTAATAGCTGATAGTAGAACCGTGTGTTGATATTCAGGGAATTGTAAATTTTGGTAATAGAAGAAGGTCTCTTAATTTGCTTTGAGTTGAACACGTTTGCCACCTTAAGAAACAGAATTGGTTACAAATATATTCAATGTGTTTATAATTAAATAAATGGTTTAACGTAGGGAAACATGGTTTCTACACTCAAGAAAATAATCTGAGAAAAAAAATAAGAATATTGACTACAGCAGAGTAATGTTTAGCTAAATATTCAGCTGACAATCTTAAGCCAGATATTCAGGAAAGCTAAGACAAGCAGTTAAACTTAGGATCATAACCTCAAGTGAAGGCAAGGAGCAGAGATGGCATTACACACAAGTGTGAGAGAGTGATGCCTGCCTTCTGTGCACCCGGCTACTCTCTGCCCCCTCCCATGACCACCTCCACCTGGGCTTCCAGCCCTGATACCAGGTCTTGTTGTATATGCAAGCCAGTACCATGCGTGTGCCATGTGTGTGCCTTGCTTTTCGCTCACCGTATGCCTCTCTGACTTCCAGGATTGTTTCTGTGCTTCACGAACCCGAGTCGAATCTCTCAGACCTGAAAAACAGTCTGAAACCAGTGTCCATCAGTACTTGGTAAGCACGTGGCGGAGCACAGCTACGTCCCTCCTGTGCCTTCTGCGATGCTCCTCATCCCGACACCTCTGCTTTTCACCGTTTCTTCTTCTGCGTGCTGGCCTCCCAGAGTCTGTAACTGACCTCTTAACCCGCCCTCTCCGGACAGGGTCATCTATCCCTGGGGTTTCCGTGGCGGGTATTCTGAGAGGACCGCAGTGATCACCGGTCTGTCTCTTTCCTGTGCCCTGGGATTATCTACAGAATACATCCAGTTAGATTCCCCGCCCCCCCCCCCCAGGGTTTCTACTGATTTGAGTGACACTTTAATCTGCTTCCAAATCTCCCAGCCCTGTGTCTCTTGCTTTGGTTAATGAAAGCCTGACTCTTAGTCATGCGTACTAGGAACTTTGGTGCCCTCTTCACGCTTGCTGCACCCGCCCCTCAAGAGCGGGAGCACAGCTGCTCACTCCTGTCCACCTGGCCTCTTGGGTAGAGAGTCACTGCCTGTGGTCCGTGCACACAGGCAGCCTCTCCCGCAGTACTCACGCCAGCCCCCAGCACTGGCTCAACACGTCTGTTCATGCCACCTTAGCATATACAGAGACTCTCAATGGTATGGGATAGGACCAGTGTTTGAGTTTCCTCCTGGGTATATTCTCCCTGCTTGAAATACCATGGTTCCTGCCTTCCCCCGAAATTTCATCTCGTCCATCAAGAGTTGGTTCAGATTGCATATCTGTAAACTCTTTCTTCTCCCTAAGATCCTTTTTATTTCATAAAGTAGTTATTACTGCGTGGTCTTACAGGGACTGGGGTCTGCCTCTCTTCAACCACAATGTGACCCCCATGTGAAGGTCATCCTGTCTCACCCATCTTTGTCTCTCTGAAGCAGTATCTGTCATATTAAGTAATATTTAAAGGGACACACTGGTAATATGTGTCTGAAATCCTTACTCTGCTTATTCCTTAATTTATGTAACAGTTTTTGTTATACAGTGAAACCTGCTGTGAAAAGTTTGTTACAGCGTAAGGTAATTCCAGTTATTTTTGCTTATAATTTTTCTCAGGACCGACGCTAACCATTGTCATTGTTAGTCGCCATCCGGTCCTCAAGGTGTAGTAGGAGGGTGGTTTCCAACCCTCCATACCCTTCAGACGGAGGGAGCTTTGTCCTGGGACTTCTCTCTATGCCGTTACGAAACCCAAAACTGGAAATTTCCATGCTGGTATCCTTCAGACCTCTGTATTTTAAGTTAGACAAAAACCTTCAGTAAGGGGAACGGAGGTGTAATTTGAAGTCTCACGTGGAAAGACAAAGTGGAGAGGTTCTGTAATGTAAACTGAGCCCGGCTGAAAACTGGTCCTAGGGACTGGGAAAGGCGACCTGGGCCCTCCCCGAGTCTCGGCTGAAGGACACTATCAAATGTTTCCTGTTGGTGGTTTGTCTCTTTTTGTCAGCCCGGATAAAATGTTAGATTGAGAGCCGGGTGGTGGTGGCGCACCCCTTTAATCCCAGCACTCGGGAGGCAGAGGCAGGCGGATCTCTGTGAGTTCGAGACTAGCCTGGTCCACAAGAGCTAGTTCCAGGACAGGCTCCAAAACCACAGAAAACCCTGTCTCGAGAAAAAAAAAAAAAAGTTATATTGAAAACATACAAATCAAGTATTTTGACACCTGACATTTGCCTCCCGTTATAAACTACAAAATTTCTAATTATGACTTTGTTTTCCATGGCTTCCCTTACGCCTAATGATACTAAAAGTACGTTCGTCTAAACAGCGCAGCTAGTTAGAATATACCCTCGGTGTGCTGACTAAATCCAGTTTCTGACTCTGAGATAAAGAACAGACCTCGCTACATGGTTTAAAAACCAAACCAGTGTACAGTCTCTGTTAATTCCACCTACTGGGAATAAGACCATTACCACAGTTTAAAGCCAAATTTGAAGCAAGCTTTAAGTAAATACTGGCTAGGTGGCTGGGCTCTGTTTCCTGGGAAATGACCTTGAATCAAGGTATCAAGGTTTGTAGCGGCTTAAGTATTTTTCCAGCAGATCTAATCTGGGGCAAGCAAACATCCTGACGTACCTCCTGTGAACCTCCTGCCCACAGGTGATTAAGCATGTCAGTGCAGACGGGTCAGACAGACTTGTTCAGGGAAGTGAAAACCTGTGGCTTGTTATCTTCCCGACCAACAGCCTCCAGAATCTCAGGAACGATCTGCAGTGAGCAAGAGGCTCGCCAGTCAGAGGCATTTTTGTTTCTTGGAGCTCTTAGGCTTACAATGTAACTTTGGCTCTCTATTTTCTGTCAAGTTTTTTAGAGAGAACAACCAGATTTTTCTTCCCTTTTTGTTTTGTTATTTGTTTTGGTTTTTCAAGACAGGTCTTCTCTGTGTAGCCCTGGCTTTTCTGGAACTCACTCTGTAGACCAGGTTGGCCTCTAACTCACAGAGATCCGCCTGCCTCTGCCTCCTGAGTGGCAGGATTAAAGGCGTGCGCCACCACGGCCACCCAGCTCAAATTTTTCTTCTTAAATTAGGCCTTTTGCATCTTCAGGAAGTCATTAAAGAGCCCTCTGGGGTAAAGATGGTTGTGGCTTGAATATGAAATACCCTGGTAGCCTCACGTGTTTGTGCACTTGGTCCTCAATTGCGGTACTGGTCGCGACTTTTAGGAGGTAGAGCCCTAAGAACGAAATACATCACTGGGGGTGGACCTTGAGGTTTTACAGCCTGATCTCATTTCCTGCTCCCCCGGAGCCAGGGTCCTGCTTCTGCGGCCCTGCTTTTGCTGCCACAGTGGACTATCCCTTTGGATCTGTAAGCCAAATAAAACCCTCTCTTCCCCGGTTTGCTTTTGTATTTTATCACAGCAGGAGATAAACCAGGACAGGGAACCCGCTGCGGTTTTGCCCCTCGGTTCTCTGGTCATCGCATCACTAAGATAAGTGAGGTTAGTTTGAGATGGTTCAGTCTCTGTGAACCATGCTGTTTCTTGTGACCTCCATGACTTTTCCTCCAGGATTCCAACTTTTAATTTGACCTCAGCTTCTTCTGGACAAATGCATCAAACTTGCTACTTTGCAGTCTTCTACTTTTTGAAAGTTGAGTCTGTTGCCAGGTATGGTGTCTCACGTCTGTACTCCTAACACTTGAAAGATGAGAGGAGGGTTGCCACAGGTTCAAGGCCAGTCTGGGCTAGGGAGTGAGGCCTTTCCTAGGGAGAAAAGGAAGGAAAAGCAAACTGGATGAGGGCTCTTGGGTGAGCACTTGGTGGTTCAGTACATGCTCACACTGAACAGAGGTTGGTGTGGAAGGAATCGAAGTTCACGGTCAGTTTGGGCCACAGCGCTAGACCCTGTCTCAAAAACAACCCCAGCTTTTGAATGCTTGCTCGTAACATTTGTACTCTGTCTTGCTTTAAGAAGACTGTTTCCCATATGCCGTAGATGGAGGGAATTAGAGGCAGCTGATTTCAGCCCATCATGCTGAAACATAACATTTTTCTTTTAAAAAAATATTTTATGTGTGTGGGTGTTTAGTCTGCATGTATGTCCGTGTACAACATTCGTGAAGTGCCCGCAGAGGATAGAGCCTTGGATCTCCTGGAACTGGAGTTACAGACAGTAGTGAGCTGCCGTGTGTGTGTGTGTGTGTGTGTGTGTGTGTGTGTGTGTGCACTGGGAATTGTGGAAATCGAACTCCGGTCCTCTAGAAGAGCAGCCGATGCCCTTAACCACTGAGACATCTCTTGCCCCCTGCCATTTTTTAAGTTATGAAAACAAACCTTGGTGCTTTGCGTCTCCAGCCTTCCTAACAGACCTACGGATTGGTAGCACTTCAAATTGTAAGTCACTGTTACACAGTCTTCCCTCTCTTGTGTGTCTTCACGCCTGTCTATCCTAGTACTTCCTGTTCTAAGTTGACTTATGGTGGCACCCCACCCTCACACGGGGCTTATTTTCACTCGTGAGTTAGAATTTCTCTTCCACTGCGATTCTTCCTGGATACCATCCATCTCTATAGACGTCTAGGAGTTAGCACGATTCCTAACACTTAGTAATGCTCTTTCCCTCCTCGCCTCTCTGGGGGCTGTAACAAGACTCCTGCCAATTGCTAGTTCCTGTGAAGGCTTCCAAGTGTCCTCTGGAGTCCCGGTGTCCTTTAGGGGCTCCTCCTTGCTATCGTATTATACCAGTGGGTTAGGCCTCTTCTTTCTGCTTTGTGTGTGATATTTCACTGACCCTATATTTAGATGCAAACTTGACTCGGACTCCAAAGCACCCCAGGAGACCTCTGCTGCGGTACCTTCAGTCAGGAGGCCTGTACCCTGAGCTCCCATCTCCTTGGGCTTCTTTTTCCTTTTGACCTTGCTCTTCCTTCATTTCGTCGCGTGAAGGGCTTTCTCTGCTAACAGACGGTGGTGTGGAAGTTGTCCTTGACTGTTGACACAGCACAAACCTCAGACTGAAGGCAAGAAGGCAAACCTGGACTACCTCCCCTCCCCTGTCCTTGCAAGTCCTCCCTTATGTTTTACAGTTGTCATCCGCTCTTGGGCCCATCTAGAAGTTTTGCAGGAGAATGAGGTGGAAAGTATCTCTTGCTGTTTATAAATCTGCTTTTCCTGCGTCTCCCTATTCAGACTGAAATCTCTTTGACATCAGTTAGTGTGTGGTAAATTCCTCCCAGATCTTAAAACAACCTTTCCCAGTACCTTCCTGATATGACTGTCAATATTTCCTACTGGAATAGCGAGACCAAACTGGGAGACTCGTGATGTTTATCCTTTTTTATTTTCATCCTGAAAAAACGCAGGTTGATGAGCCAGCTGCTTCCTGGTCACCTCCATCCGCCAGAGCCAGTGAAGCGATACGCTCCACCGATGCGTCTCACTACGAACTGCAGGTGGAAATAGGTAATGCTGATTGTTCTGTGGGCGTCTCTTTCTTTACTGTCGCCTGCAGCATAAGCTAGATTTTAACCGGGTCTGTTAGATGAATCTAATGCATTTTATCCAAAAATAATCTCATATTCTAGTTTACTCTTCCACTGAAGTACATTTAGAAAAAAAAATGACATTAGATAATCTAATTACTTACTTGTATCATTTTTTTAAAGAAAGCTTCTAGTTTTATGTATTTAATTTTTACAGGGTAGAAGTTTAAACCAAGTACTAAAAGTCTTTTCAGTCATGACACTTAACCCAAATTACTTGCTAATTTATGTTATTTAATTTATATATTTTATAATTTTATATAATTCATATTTTAATCTAAATTTTCAGTTGTACAAATCATTCTTATTTAAGTACAGAGCAAAACCAGTTCCTTTTTATAGGTTTAAATTCATGAAACATTTGCTCCGCACATTCCGGAGTATTTATTAACCACTAAAAACTGGTAGCCATGTTCGGTGTGAGGATGAACGAAAGCTCTATGACTTGAGGTCCATCCTCTCTGGCAGATGAATACATTGAATGGTGCTTTTTCATTCACTGGAGTGCTTTGGAGTGGAGCTATATGAAAGGAACCCATCTGATATAGACATTGCTAATATTTTCAATGGCTTATCATTTTCTTCGTTTTTATCTTTGTATTTTACAAAATATATTCACATGTGTATTTTTTACATACACATACACTGCTTCCTGGTAAGAACATTTCAGTTCCCAAGTAAAATTTTAATAATGATAAAAGTGAACATAGAGCAAATGACTAGAGCTCGAACTTCTTACTGACACCCCAACCTTCGTCCAGGTTTGTTGGGAATTATGGTGCACTGACCTGTGTGTGTGTGTGTGTGTGTGTGTGTGTGTGTGTGTGTGTGGAATGTCTTCCTCCAAGCTCCCAGGTGCCTTTCCATTGCCTGCTCCATAACCTCCTTTAAGACATGGAGTCTGAGCCCCTCCGAGCCAGTAGAAGGAAAGCGTGAGATTTGCGAACATACGGCATGTGACCCTTTGTGCAAAACCTGTCCAATAAGTTACATAACTCTTTTAGTTATCCCAAAGACGTTTCCTTAAGACAGGTGACCAGAAAATCAAGGAGGGAACTCAAGTTGACTGGATGGGAAGGTAACAATGATAGAAGTAAAAGAATGTTTAATTTTTGACATAGGAGGAGTTAGGGGGCTAAATATGACCAAGATACACTTCTGAAATCCCCAAAGAATTAATAAAAAATATCATTTAAAAAAGTTGTGAGGCACAGTGTGTTGAAGTAAGGGTCATGTCTGGATCACGCTATTAGTGGGCAGTTTGAGCCATGGGCATCGAGATCTGGGCTTTACCATGGAGGACCTCTGACAGCCACACCGTGCTGCCCAGAGATGGAGGACCCCGCCTTCCCCAGCTTGCGGGGTAGCTGGGAATGGCCTGGGTTGTCATGTTGGTGAGTCTGGCGTTTAAGTTCTAGGCTGTCACTATGGTGCTGAGAGTGTTCGAGCCTTTTTGTTTGCTTGGTGTATTTCGAAGAGCAGAGGGTTTTAAATTTTGCTGCAGTGCACAGCATCGACATTTTTTTCTGCTTTGATTGTTACCATGGGCTTTGTGTCTGATTCCAGGAAGAGGATTTGACAACCTGACCTCTGTTCACCTTGCACGGCACACTCCTACAGGAACAATGGTCACTGTAAAAATCACCAACCTGGAAAACTGCACCGAGGAACGTCTGAAAGCTTTACAGGTAACGATGTAAAGGCAGGAAGTGTTGACTAAAATGTCTGTGTGTGGAGGCTGCATCTGTAAGGAATTTTATCCCCTGACTGATAGTTCTCTTAGAGAAAGTAGATTTAATAAAATGATGCAGTTCCAGATTGGGTAGAATACATGGAAGCGAGGTGTATTACCTGATAGAGCAAATATATTCGAACTTTGGTAGACACTGTGAATTCCTTCAAGGGAATGACATATTCGGTGCTACGCGGGAGACTGACTGCACCCTCAGCCAGTCCAGTGACAAATGGCCGCACCGTAAAACAGAGAGACAGGAAGACACGGGAGTTTATCTTCTATCATTTAAGCAAAATTAACCTCAGAATTGATCAATTTTAATAGGATCACATTGCAGCATATAAAATTATTTTCTTGTTTTCTAATAGTTTTTCATGCAAAGGGGGACATTTTTTATTTTGCTGTCATCTCAATTTTTAAAATATTGATATGGTGATAAGGAGATGCCTTACCACGTAAGGCTGCTTATTCCAAGCCTCAGGGCCTGAGTTTGATCCTTGGAGCTCACGTGTTGGATAGAGAAGACTGACCTGCAGGATGTCCTCTGGTCAACTGTGCACTGTGTTATGTGCATGCCTTCCCCAATCAATCAGTCAATCAATCAATCAATAAATGTGAAAACACTTATATGTGCAGATAGATAGACACATGCATACATATACATACATACATACATACATACATACATACATACATACAATAGAAAAAAAAGGACAGGAGAAGCTATACGAGACTATTTACAGTGAGTCTCTCCATGGTGTGGTGTTAACAGTGACTCCCCTGTCCTCATTTCTGTATTTTAAACATTCCTACAACAAAAACGTAAGTCTTTAGGTATATTCTCTTTGGGGGCAGACTAAGTTCACATTCCTCTTTCACGGTGTGTTCTGGACAGGTTTTCTAACATAAAAGCACCGTTTACAGCACAAATCAGTGTTACATATTTTTTGGAGCAGCCGTGAAATTTAGAAGCAGAGGCCGCCCTGCCCCCTGGAGTGTTAGCCGCAGTGACTGCTACTGTGAAGTATGGTGACTTGTAAATGTCTTCTCTCCTGTCGTTTATTCCAGAGAGCGCTGGTTCTGTCTCACTTTTTCCAGCACCCCAATGTCACAACGTATTGGACAGTGTTCACCGTGGGCAGCTGGCTTTGGGTGGTTTCTCCATTTATGGCCTATGGTAAGGAGATGGTTTTAAATAAAACAACGGATTCTTTAACCTTGATGCTATCATTGTAAAAACCGAGTGGTGTCTTGTATCTATCTACTGCTTTTAATTTATAAATTTAGTGACCAATTCTATATTTCATAATATATATTCATAATAGATAAAATATTTGTATTTTTTTAGTTTTAAAATAGAATGGGTGTGGTGATCCGTGAAACCACTGCTGACTCTCAGAGTCCCACGCCTTGGCACACACTGCCCCTCCTTCATGTTCTCTCCTCTCTTAGTAGAGAAGAGCTCTTGTTTTGCCGGCAGAAGTAATTTCTCCACCCAAGCACCCTATTCTCGTTTCTGCTTCACTGTACCGTGGACATCCATGATGTCACTGTACCGTGAATAGCCATGTGTGGCCGGCTCTCTTACTTCTGCCTCTTGGAGGAGGTAATCATTTATGCTTCCTATGTTGATATCCTGAAGTGCTTAGATGGCACCTTGTTCACTAAGTGTGCTGAACTCGTGAGGAAATGGATTCCGGAGCTTTGGTCACTAGAATAGCGCTTGTGAATTACTTCTAGGTTTAAAATATGATGTACAGTATGCATTTTTATTCAGCAGTACTGAAAAATGTTCTCTTACCTTTCAAAAAGTCACACTTGTATGTGGGGTATGTGTGGGAGAGACTGTGGTTGGTTGAAACCCAGGGCCTTGAGCGGGGTGGACAAATGCTCTACCTCTGAGTTATGTTCCCAGCCTCTCCTACAAAAACAAACAAACACCACACAAAAACCACAGGAGCAAGGGGGAGTGGGATTAAAAAATAAGATTAAACATTTCAAGCCAGACTTGGTGGCACAGAATTATAAGCTACTGGAGAACTGAGACAGGAGGATCACAAGTCAAGGCTGACCCTGAGCTGCAGAATAAGTTCAAGGCCAACCTCAGCAACTTAGACGGGATCCTACCTTAAAAACCCAAAGATATGTAGAGGGCTGGGGATGTAGCGCAGTAGCGATACGTTTGCCCGACATGCGCGAGGTCCTAGATCCAAGCCCCTGACCGCATTGTGGTGGTGGTGATGTTAATTCGTGAAGGATATGTTTGCCTGGGAAAATGTCTGGACTCAGAAGGCAGCAGACGTGTGCTTGTCTCCCCATGATTGAAAAGCGTATCTAGAACATTCCCAGCTTCCGTCTGAATGTCAGGGCTTTCTTCCAGGCTCGGCAAGTCAGCTCCTGAAGACCTACTTCCCTGAAGGGATGAGTGAGGCCTTAATAAGGAACATTCTCTTTGGAGCAGTGCGGGGGCTGAGCTACCTGCACCAGAGCGGCTGTATCCACAGGTACTAGCTGGTTCACATCCACACCTGAGCTAGAGGTCATCAGGGAGAGCAGCTGAGCCTTAGGAAAAGGAGAGGTAACCCTGGTGCCCACCTCACGCCTGTTCACACTGCAGTAGCGTGCTGGTTTGCTTGTCTTAGTGGGAGGCAGGGGCGCTGAAAACTCACGCCCAGATTATGAGCTGGGATTTTGTTGTCCTTTTTGGGGAAACGACGAGCCTCTTCCCCTGCTCTCCAGTTAATGTCACGTTTCCGTGAGTAATCACAGCCCTTCCCCGTCTGACTGGTCTCAGGCCTGAAGAGCACCACGTGCCAAACACCAGCTCCCCTGTGCCCTTCTGGACCCGTTTCTCATCAGAGACTAATTTTGGGTAGACGTGCTTGCCGTAGTTTCCAGCTCCATAACGTTGGGTGCTGTGCCGCTGTTCCTCAGCGGCGTTCTGGCTGAGGATTCCAGACAGACTGGATTCAAATTGAGATTTGCTTCACCTCACCGGATTATTGGCTGTGCCACTGTTAGTGTTCAAAGTTAGTGCTTTAGATGGAAAAGTAAGACATGGACTATAGACAGTTAAAGGAACTTCAATGTGGCGTATATCTAAAAATGACGTTATCCCATAGACGCTTCTCTTGTATTTCAGTTAACCCTAAATAATAATAGTATGCTTCAGTGCACCCTAAAATAGCAAAATTCATGATTCATCTTCATTTCTTAAAGAAGTCTCCCAATTCCAAGCTTGTAGCTTGTGATCCTCCCCCCCCCACACCCCCCATTCCCGTACTGCGTACGTACCTAAGTGAGCTCCTTGACTTCTTGGAAATGTCACGTATTTTACGGGCACACTGTCCACCGCCGTTTTATCCAGGGTGTTTGCTTCCTGAGGGAATGTAGGGATGTGTTCTCGCCAGACTTTTGTTCACTTTGCGTGGGCCAGGTTCCTAGTACTTAGGACTGTTTCTTTTTGTTCTAGGAGTTTTAAAGCCGGCCATATCCTCATTTCTGGTGATGGCCTGGTGACCCTCTCTGGCCTGTCCCACCTGCATAGTTTGGTTAAGCACGGACAGAGGCATAGGGCTGTGTTTGATTTCCCACAGTTCAGCACGTCAGTGCAGCCGTGGCTGAGCCCAGAGCTACTGAGACAGGTCAGGTGTTGCTGTGGCATCGGGTTGTCTGTGCGTCTCACGTGTCTTTGAGTTTGACTAGGGGACGACTGTGTCCTGGTTTTTTGGTGAACGGCTGCCACGAGACCTTTTCTCTTTTCGAGACTGTGTTAGGGATCTTAAATTGTGAGGGCATCTGTTAGGCGGACCTTGATTTTGTGCTGGGGGGGGCTCCTCCGTTGTCACCGTCCTTTGTCAAGAGGACACCAGTACACCACTCTTTGCTATTCATGCTAAGGCCTTCGTATTGTGTTCACAGGATTTACATGGATATGACGTGAAGTCAGACATTTACAGTGTTGGGATCACAGCGTGTGAACTCGCCAGTGGGCAGGTACCTTTCCAGGACATGCACAGGACTCAGGTAATGGAACTCCCTGAACTTAGCTTTGACGGCTTCCTTGGGTCTAGATGACTTCCGTTGAACATTTTGTTGTAGACTCTAGAGATTGACTGTCATTTTTATCTAAATGTTTCCCCCTAGAAAGCATTTGAGAGTGTTCCCCTTCCTCCTAGATGCTGTTACAGAAACTGAAAGGCCCTCCGTATAGTCCGCTGGACATCGGTGGCTTTCCGCAGTCGGACTCCAGAATGAGAAATTCCCAGTCCGGGGTGGACTCCGGGATTGGAGAGAGCGTGCTGGTCTCGACCGGAACTCACACAGTCAACAGTGACCGTCTCCACACGCCAGCCACGAAAACGTTCTCTCCGGCCTTCTTTAGCCTGGTGCAGCTGTGCTTACAACAAGACCCCGAGAAAAGGTAAGCTTGGCCATCTATAAACAGCGCAAAATGTGTGTGTTTTATATCTTAGAGTGGTTTTGTGGTGTACCCTTCCCATAGAAGTCACATCTTTTCATCAAACACTTAGCCTAGAGACTATCAGTGCTAAGAACAAGTCAGTGAGAAGCAAGGGTGAGGAACACGGGTGGAGTTCAAAATCACAGGCGTTGGGCATTGTTTGTAGCCACACTGCACCCAGTCACGCTGCCTTCAGTCGGTGGTTCTTAGCGTGTCCACGTAAGGCACTGTTGCTATTGCTGCTATACATAGCCTTGTAAATGCTGATACGCTCCCGCTGGCATTTTAGAAAGAAGATACCGACTCTTACCTTTTTTAGAACCTTCATCCTGGCAGGTTCCTTACAAATAGTTTGCGTACAGTAAAAATTGAGTATGGGTTAATATAAAGGTATTTCCAGAATTATTTCTTCTACCAGTCAAGGCTGTTGCTGAGAATTACTGCTAATCTGTCCTTTTCTGTCTAACTTTTTAACATTGCGTTTGTCAGTTCTAAGCCTCATTTCTAATGTAATTATATACATGAAAAAAATGTATGTTCTAATATTAGGTTTTATTTTCTAATAACTCTTTCAAAAATTTCAGGCCATCAGCAAGCAGTTTGTTGTCCCATGTATTCTTCAAGCAGGTGAGCTGATCTATTGTCCATGGTCTTAAATATTTAAAAAAAAATTTTTTTAAAGGCCATTTTTTGTTGACTTTATAGAGTTTAGCTAATAACGTTAGTTCCTATAAAATAGAGTTAAAGCAAGAAAACATTTTAGTAGTTTCACTTATTTTATTGTTTGTCTGTGTTAACTTGGATGTCGTGTTCCTGCATGGTGGGGGTCAGAGGATAGCAGTTCTACCATGGGGATCCGTGTGGACCGCAGGTCTTAGGTGTCATGGCAGATGCTTTTAGCATCTTTGCCCAATCAGCCATCTGCTGGCCCTAATAGTAGAATATCTGAAAGAGTTTTATTCTTCAAAACCAGAAGAGTAAAAGCAGCCTATCATATTACAAATTCCATATTTCCATCAACTGACTTACCTACAAATGATGACAGGGCAGAATAATTCTGATTAAAAATTAGTTTATTTAGCTTTTAAGTCTCCCTGTTTTCTGATTATCAGAATCGGAGGCATTTAAAGGAAAATAATTTTGAAGTTTTATAATTTCTTTAAAAGCTATTTGTTGTGAATAAAATTCATGCTGAGTCTGTGCCCACATCACTATCTTAAGTTTCTTTAACAGATGAAGGAAGAAAGCCGGGACTCCATTCTCTCGCTGCTGCCTCCTGCTTACAACAGGCCGTCCATGGTGCTGCCGCCAGCATCACCGTGGAGTGAGCTGGACTGCGAGTTTCCCGATGACAGAGACCCAGACTGGGAATTCTAGGGTCGCCACCTCATGTCCTCTGTACTTGACAGCTGCTCCTTGCTGCTTCTCTCCTGTCTTGCTGGGGACAATGCCAGATCTATACTTGAAAACTCCGTTGGTGCACTGGAGACTCGCCCGCTCTGTTCATGCGGTACACCCATCACCTCTGCTCAGATGGGCGCGCCTTCACGGTCCTTCACGATGGCAGCGTCAGAATCATCCGTCCCTTCCTCTCTCTAAGCTGTGACTGGAACTTTCTGGATCTCAGTGTGATTTTTGAGCCAGCTAGGTTTCTTCTACATTTTGCTGTCCTCTGGGGAATGAGCCCTTCCTCCAAGGACGGTGCTTCCGAGAGCATCTTTTCTTCAGACTCTCTAGCCTTTTTTTTTTTTTTCTTTTTGAGAAGGGAAACTATTGTGCTGTCCCTGTTACATATGGTGACATCAAACTGAGCCTGGGCTCCCATTAAATAATCCACTTGAAACATGAAGAGAAGACACTGTCTACATTTCAAATGGGGGGAGGGGGGCTAATGTGAAACATGAAGAGAAGACGACGTCTGCATTTTAAATGGGGAGCTAACATGCCACTTTTCTACCTGTGTAAATTATATATTCCGAATTCATGCACCCTGTGGGAGCTCAATAAAGATTTATTAGACCGTACGTATCTTTTATATATTCTGTGTGACTTAACAAAGCTAGAACACATATTCTAATTTGGTTTGCCAAGAGAAGGTCTTTTTTTTTAAAACTTGAGTTATGTAACCTAATAAAGTGTAGGCAATCTTGAGGAGATACAGAGACAGAGGGTGTTCTGGTCTTTCATGTTTATTCCTGTAGTGGGGTAAACCATGCGGTTGTTCGTGACCTGGCCTCGTTAGCAGGAGGTGTTATGCGTCTGTTGAAATAAGAGCAGCGGGGCTGCGTCCCCAACACCCCTGCCGCTTGGCTAGCTTATGCCCGAAATAACAACACACAAACTGTATTCATTTAAGAACTGCTTGGCCCTTGAACTCTAGCCCTTACAGGCTAATTCTCGCACCTGGACTAGCCCATTTCTAATGATGTGTGTAAGCACCCCAAGGTGCGCTTACCGGGAAGATTCTAGCCTAAGTCCATCGTGGGTTGCAGCTGCCTGGGAGAGCAGAGCATGGCGGCTGTCCGGTCCCTCTGGAAGCAGCGCAGAGTCTGACCTCACTTCCTCTTCTGCCCAGAATTCTATTCTGTTTACTCCTCCCATCTATGCTTTAACCTATCAGGGCCAGCCAAGCAGTTTCTTTATTGCTCAGCCAATGAAATCAACAGATTGATATGACACGCCCACATCGTGCGTCAATCACTCCCCTGCTGCTGTGATAGAATACTGTGATCAAAAGTGGCGTAAGGAAGAGCTGCAGAGGGCTAGCTGTCCACCATGACAGGCAGCAGGAGCGGAAAGAGACCGCATTTCAGCTCCACACACAGGAAGAGAGTGACCTGGAAGTGGGGCAAGTGTGTAAACTCTGAGAGCACCCCCAGTCACATTCTTCCTTGAGCGAGGCTCAGAGTTCTAAAAGTTCATTAACCTCCTGATAGCATCACCGACCCCAGCTAACCGGTCAGATACATGAGCCTGTAGAGTACATTTTCACCCCAAATACCACGCCGTCTCAAAAATGGTGTCAGTTGTAATAATGTCTGTTGGTTTCTTAATCTATATGATTATATACATAGCAAGTGACTATGAATATATTATATTGGAGGTGATTGTAAAATGATTAAATAGGCAGACAGAAGCAATTCTGTTTGTGTTTGTTGGCTATACCCCTGCCTCAAGAATGAATGTTAGGGAAGCTCTGTGCCAACGTCCACCAAGACCTGCTGTGATGCCAAGCGGAGCAGGAAGCGGACAGGAGCGTGATGGGAGCTGTAGTTCATTTCGCTTAACACCTTAGCATCGCCCCCTCTGGGAAGGTCCTGCGTGTTTACGTAACCTGCCAACAGTGGGCGGGGTCGTCATGAAATGTTGCCTGTCAGATTCTACTGTCGGAATATTGGGAATTAGAATGTGTACATGTTTGCATGTGCATAGAAAACATGCAATATCCACACATATGTAAACGTTTAAAGAATTGGATCACAAAATGGTGGAGGCTGACAAGGGTCTGCGCATGAGCTTAAGGTCTCAGACAAGACAGCCTTGAGTGTGTCCAGGGGCTGTGAAAAGCTGAACCCCAGCTTAGAGTCAGACAGGAGGACCTTACTTTTAGGGGGGGGGGGATGTCAGAATTTTTGTTGTATGGAAAACTTCAGGGATTTCCATGGTGAGATGTGTTAGAAACACTGCCCGCAAGTGACAATACTGTCATAAAATTTTAGTGAGGTGCAGGAATTTGAGATTTCCTTCCTGGGAATGTACCCTTGCTGAAGTCAGACCCGCGGTTCCTCTTTACCATCGCTCAGTTGCCTTCTACCCCCCAATTCGCTTCTCTGCTCTCCTCAGCCTCACTGGAATTGCTACTCATGTTATACCGCGTACCTTTTGGAATCTTGGGCAGAAACATCCCATATACCTTGTTCCTTTCGCATCCAGGGCAGAAACAGCTAAACTCTGTTGTTTTTAGTTCTCACAGCTGACCTCACTCCTGATCCTCTTGGCAGCAGCTGGTTCTCTTTAAGACCCGGCAACAGCGCTTCCTTTCTGCGTGATTGGAGCACGTCTTGTTTTTGCTAGCTCTGTTCGCTCTTCCTTTTGGCTTCTCAGCTTGCATCTATCGCTCAATAAAATGAGTCCCTGCATTCTTTCTGACCGGCCCAGGGAAGTGCAGACTGTTAAAGCTGGAAATTTAAAGTTTAGTTGCTAAGCTCGGACAGCTGCGAATGGGGAGCTGGCGAGCTGAGTGGGTAGGGATTACCAAGTACTGCAAACGCAGGGAGGTTAAAGACTCTTTCACCCCCAAAGGGACAAGCTACGCAAACTTTGCTAATGAACACCAACCGTATATGCATTTCTTTAGTTCGTTCTGGAGAAGTCTATAAACAAAAACACGCTTACATAGGATGTGTTTATTTTTCATTTTAATCGTAATAAAATGGTCTCACAAGATGAAACTTAGTTGCTGACTTCTATCACACACGGGGGATAGATCTCCAAACCATTTTGTGAGTGCAGGAATTATATTCTGACTGGTGGCCTCACATATCATCCTATAGTATCTAGCATCTGGATAATATCACAAATGAGCGGACGTTTTTCAATATTCTCTTTTAATTTTCTTTTGGACTGTATTTTACGTATCTCGTACTGTGGGTTGGTATCGTGTATATGAACTAAGCCCGCTGAAACCATCCGAGGACTTGCGAATTTCCCGGCGACACTTTCTCGGCCTTTGTTTGGCTCTGGCGCAGTGAAGGGTCGTGCACAGTGTTTTGCCTGGTTGTGGGGATCGTCTGGACTCTTGCCTAAAAGTCTGGCTCTTGATTTTGAGTTTTTAGGATGTTTGACTGAAGGCATATGTAAATCGTCGAATCTATCCAAACAGTCCTACATTTTGAAACAAAGCATCAAAGGGGTAAGTTAGGCTTCTTGAGAATACATTTTCACATGATAAGAAGTAATGCCTGTAGGGTCAGCAGTTAAGAAATGAACGCCCTGATGTTTCTTAGGCAGTCTCAATGCGCGCTGTACACCCAGGGCTTCCCATTAGATGCTCCCTAAGGAGCTCCCTCAGGAGTGGTGATTGTTTTTCATCTTACCTTTTTAGAGGACTTGCTTCCAAGGGTGAAAGATAATGAAAATGAACCCACCCCTAACTAAGGAGCTGTCCTCTGGGGTCAGACCCAGGCAAAGTAGGCCAGCCTAGTCTCTAGTCTCCAGTTCTTTTCCAAACTGTCTTTCCCATGGCCTCAAATGTAAATTATAAACTTTGATATTTTTTACTTTTATATCATCTAAACTTTTATCTGTCTCTAGAAGTCACTTTAATAACCATCTTTGTTAGTGTATATATATGTATATATATCATGTGTATATACATATGCAGATATACAACATAACATTCTAAGACTGTAATTGTAATATTTGTATGGGACTGAATATCGGTATATAGTCCAAGCTGGCCTCTTACTCTAAATCTTCTTGTCTTGGTCTCCTGATTGGTAGTATTCTAAGTGTATATCACCACACCCAGATCGATCATTATAATGTTTACATTAAAAATCATTGGCCAAGTGTGTTGGCTTAGTCCCCATGCTCAAGGTAGAGGAAGAGGGTCACCGTGAGTTCAAGGTCACCAAAATAACAAGAGGGGGAAAGTGACAGTTGTCTTCTTTGCACGTTCTATGGCTGTGTTTTTAATATGAAGAACAATCTAATGTGCCCCTAAAAGGGTGCGGAGCTGCTGGCGGTGGTGTCAGCTCATTTCTTCACAGAGTAGTTCTCATCCCACTGGGGAAATAGCACGGACAGCCACTCACAGAGATGGGTGTTTTGATGAGAGATAAGGCAGGTGTGGCTAATTATAGGGTCAAGAAAGTTGGGTAGGACTAGTAAGAATCTGGATGACTACAGAGATCTACAAAAGACTACAGCCATCTGCAAAAGGAATCCGACCTACTTGAGTTTTTGCCTGGTTTTGGAGATGGCAGGAAGATACTCTTTTTCTTTCTTCTTGAAAAAGATCTTACACTCTAGCCTGCATAAACCTGGTTTGGAACTCACTGGGTAGCTTAGGCTAAAACTAAACTAAAACTTGAGATCATCTGGCCTTTGGAGTGGAAAATAAGAAGCTAGAAGCCAAAACCCTTTAAGGAACTGTCTCTCCAGGGTCAGGTCCCTCCCAACAGCAGCTTTTCTGTCTTCTGACTGATTCATTTCAGAAGTTCTTAGGTTTCAGGAAATAGAAGGACATCTTTGTGATCATTTGACAAAAGCTCTAGTGCCATTGAACTCACTTGTCCATTAGAGACAAAAGTTCAGAAACACTTAGTCCTACTATAAGGAGATAACTACAAGCTGTCCTCCCTTGCTCTAACAGGAAGGGTTGTGAGTGCTGAGGAGATGGCTCGGTTGGTAAAATGCCTGCCATGCAAGCATTAGGACCTGAGTTCAGTCTCCAGAACTCATGTTAGAAAACAAACAACAAACCTGGGCATGGTTGTGAGCGACTGGAATCCCAGGGCTGGGAGGGGGGGAGGGAGGAAGGAAGGGGGGAGGGAAGGAGGGAGGAAAGGAGGGAGGGAAGGAGGGGGGGAGAGAGGGGAGAGAGAGAGAGAGAGAGAGAGAGAGAGAGAGAGAGAGAGAGAGAGAGAGAGAGAAGAGGATCCTTGCCAGCCAGCCCATCAACCCTAATCATCAAGTTCCAGACCAATGAGAGATCCTGTCTCAGACCAAACCAAACCAAAAGACCAAGTGGATAACACTAAGAAGCTACAGCCAGGATTAATGTCTGGCCTTCACAGTATGGGCATATGCACCAGCATACATACACACACACGCACATGCACAAAGGGTTATGAGATCATATATGCTTTTATACAATTTGACATGAACATAATTTACTCATTTGGGGAAAAAAAGTCTCTAAAGGGCCTTGATCTTCTTTCTTCAGAACTCAAATTGAATCTGTTTCTTTTCTTAATACGCACATGCCTGTGTATACACAGATACACTAGCTCAATACTAAATGACTATATTTAGATAGAAAAAAATCTAAAATTAAGAATATAAATTCTTATCCCACCACTAAGAAACTGTCAGAATATTTATATTACATGTAGCATAGAGCTATGTCAGCCCTGCCACTATAAAGTTAATAGCTTGCTTTACTGCATAAAAAGTATCAAAGTAACTTCTGAAATTAGACTTATTTTCCCGTTCAAAGGCAGACTAATGTAATCAAGTTGTTGATTTAAGATCGGTTTCAGATCTTAAGAGTTTTCCAAATTATGATTCATGTGCACTGCACGAATTAAGGGAGAAGAGCCATGATCCAGAGAATCAAAATAAATGCCTGCTGCTTCTATATTTTCTTGCTTTAGAATGTACACACAAAGCCTAGCAGTCATGGAACAGGAATGGTTAAATTGGGAAGAAATCGGGAGAGTGGGATAGAGGAGGAATATGGGGACCTTTGGGGTAAAAAAGTCGCATGGAGAGCTGTCTGCTTCTCTCTCTCTCCCCTCTTCCCTCCCCATATAATGGAGTTGCCTTATGATATGATGGGATCTATAGAGGGATAGCAGCCACAGCTAAATGCCACAAGTTAACAAATTAAAAGCCCAATACCAGGAACAAGTTGCTGCTTTTGGAGTTATTTACTGGTGAGGTCCTATATACCTCAAACATTACAGGCTGTTGCCAATGCTATTTGCCCTCCAGAATTTGATAAGACCGTATTGCTGAAGATACCACAGACATGAATCATGGGACATGGAGGCATCAAGATGGTACTGGCCTGGAAGCCTCATCCCTGTTAGCTGGGTCCACAGTGCTGGGAGTACTATTCACGCTACCGGAAGGGAAAACAAACAAACAAAAAAAAAAAAACATCAGTCAGTCGTACCCAGCTGTGAACCCTGTAAAAGCTAAGAACCACATCTGCCTGGCACAGCATGCCTGCGGATGCCACAGCAGCACCGACATCATGGGAGTAACCACACACTTTCTGTTTGGGTTTCAATCCCACTTGATGGACAGAACCTGTAGCTGGCATCCCTGTCAGGCCCAGAAGCTGTTATCGGGCTATCAGTGACTGTTCTATCCAGAGATTGGTGCCTCTCTCTAAGCTCATCAAAGAAGCCTTTGTAATTCACTGTAGGTGGTGACTAACACAGAGATCCACAGCTGGCTGAGGTACAGAGAACAAGAGGCCGTGGACCGCTCAGCCCTAAATGGGACAATCTACATCACATCCCCTCTTCCTGAGACTCGGATCATTGCAGAGGAGGGAGCAGAAAGAGGGTAAGAGCCCCAGGCAATGGGTGAACACACAACGGGACACAAGGGACAGGTGCTTGCATTTGAAAGCACAGTGGTTGTGGTAGCCTGTGTGAGGGCAAACCAGACAGAAGACCCAGCGTGGAGAGGGTAGGCTGGAGAAGCCTCACCCCTTTTTCAAGGAGATGTTGCAGATGAACAGACAGCTTCCAGGAGAGAGAAGTCAGTTCTCTTGAAGAATGTAGCCCCTAGTAAGCTGACCATGCTCCGTGTCCACGGTTCACATGTCCAATAGTGTCTGGGCAGCACAGATGGGACTTGATGGGGCTTGGGAAGAAGACACACGTTGGGTAGGTAGAGAAGGAAGCTGGGCCTGAGGGGAGCTGGGCAAGTGAATGTGAACAAAAACACTGAAAATTTCAAAGAACTAACAAAACCTAGAATTTAACTCCCGAGATCTCAGAAGATGATCGAGCCAGGAGGGTAAAGGGCCAAGCAAGTAGAGCTAAATTTAAGAGTTTCAACTAGTAATCCAAAAGAGTGTACGTTGTACATATGATTCTAATTCCTAGCAGAACGAGAGCTTCCTACTTCTTTACTAACCAAGACAATCCAGGTATCTGAAAGAGCCATGTATACAGTTCTGTCTCTGGGAGAAGAAAATCTCAGTTATGTTTCCGTGGTACCTGGCCTCCCATGGTTGTGTAGGCGCAACATGGCACAGTACCCTAGGCTAACCTCAGTCAGGAGGGCCATCTAGCCAGGCTTCCAAAGACACAACCGTGTGCCTGGGCTTCGGATTTGTTAGCCGCGAGGGCTTTCCTAGAAAAAAGAACACCGTTTTCTAAGTCATGTCCCAGACGAGGTACCCTTTTCCTGCTTCATAAAAGACATTCTGGTTTTGTAATTGTCTTTTGAATCAGTTGAGATATTTGAACACAACAGAACATTTTTAAAATACACAAGTCTGTATGGATATCAGAGGTACACACACACACATACACACAGACACACCCTACACACACACACACATACACACACACACCTTCATTTAGAAGGTATACGTATTCTAAAGCAAAATTATAAAACTTTACAGGAGGAAAATACTTAGGAAAAGCATGATTACATGTATAGTTCTCCTTGCAGTCCAGTGAAGCAAAGTCCTTGGGACAGACTTCCGGAGGTGAGGTCTTGTGGGCAGTGTGGCTGGCAGTATCCTAACTAGCTTGTAAAATGACTTCTTCGGTTTGACGGTGTAATCTCTTCTTTTGGATCTCATGTTTTCTCTCTTCAGTACTTCTGGGAAGAAGGATGGCCGGGAGTTTCTCCCATCTTCTTTGTTTTCTAATGGCGGCGATTCAGAGATCTTGGTGCATTTTTCACGGCAAGCTTCGTACGGGTTTGTATAAAGAGTTTCCATTTCGTTTTTGAATTGTGCAAATGTTACCAAGTGTTTTTTATTGTTGTTATTGTTTCCTTTCCACTTTTGACAGTACTTGTCTAGTTTTGATTGTTTCCCACTCTCTGTGTTGACGTAAAGGAAAGTGTTATTCAGCCAGGTAGGGAAGGGGAGTCTATTTAAGTGTTCATTTTCTCTTGACATTTTGGAGGTAGGAAGCTTTAGATAAGGCGGCAATCCCGTATCGGGTTTTTCCTGAGCAAGCAATTTACAGATGTTATTGCTCTCCCTTTTGTCAAGTGACTTCGCTCTTAGTGTCTTTTCAAAGCAAAGTTTTGATTGAATTGGTTTTGATCGACCATCCCAGCTGTAGGACTCTTGAGTCTCTGCTTTGTAAACAGAGTTTTCTGCTTGAGGAAGTTGCATGAAACCATGATCTTTCTGGTGTTTCTTAAGTAAGAGATCTGCAAGTCTTTCTGGTGATTTGTTTAGTGGATTTGCCTGGATATTTTTATTGGGATGAGTTTGTACTTTTATTACTGTTTTAACTTCCCTACTATAAACATGCTTATGTTCCCAGAATGCTGGTGGATTTTCTTTCAAACTGTATGAGAAAGAGCCCCCCTTTTCTTCCTCTTGGGTCAGTTCTTTTTCTCCGCATGGATCTTCGAGAAATGTTGGTGACATGGGATTTTGACAGACTTTTGAATATTTCTTTTGCTTTTCTGAATCCTCCCTCATAAAGTAACTTTCATCTCTAAGAGGTAAATCTGGTTTTGTGTAGTTTAATGACCTTGAAAATGAATCAAGAGAATTAACTTGCTGGCTGATCCCCTCTAGCTGTTTTTCTGTAATTAGTCCTGATTTCTGAAGTTTTTCTATAAAGAGAACCTGGACGTATTTATTCAAATCCGTTTTTAGACCTAATAATTCATTTTCTGGTAAAACATTGAGGCAATTTTGTAGAGATTCACTTAAAGGGTATTTCATGTTTATTTTAAGCTTTGAACCCAAACCCCCACCGGCAATGTCTTGTTCCAGCTCAGGCAAACACCTTGGGGTGCTCTTACTTCTCAGCGAGGACATGCTGGGGCAGAGAGCCATGCTATCTGCCTCATTGAATAAATTGCTCCCTGAAAGATTCCTCAGGAAACATTTTTGGAGAATTTCATTTAGAAAAGATCGGAGTTTTGTTTCTAAGTGTTTATCTATGAAGTGATGGTTGAAACTCTTCATAAAAGACATGACTTCCTTGATGGTTTCCGAATACTTGTCCTGGGGAGGGCTTGGCTCTTTGGCCTCTGCTTTCTCGCTCATCTGACCCAGGTTTCCGTAAACTTTTGGTAAATCCTCCTTGGTGATGTGGCCCACCTCCGAGAGCCTTTCTATAATGTAATGCTGAATGTGCTTACCTAACTCGACCTTCAGAGTTTTGACTTCTGACTCTGACAGTTTCTCTAGAAGCCCACACAGCTTCGGATCCAAAGTGGCCTTCCTGTCTTCTCTGTCTGCTTGAATTTTTTCTAGGTGTTCTGCACCGTGGGGCGCAGAATGTGAAATTAGTCTGTCAAGCTCTTTCTCTAACTGGTTATATTTGAAGAACGCCCTGAAGATATTTTTTAGGAAGGATTTTAACATTACTGCATCTATGTCTTTAAGTTTGCCCATGAAGCTGCTACTTAAAGTCTCCAACGTGGAACTTAGCCCAGTCTCCTCTGTATCCAGATGGTGCTGCTGCTCGTTCAGGAAATCTGACTGTTTGTCTACTCTTTGGTAATGAGCTCCACTCACAAAGGTTTCTGTGGGCTGAGTAGTAGGCGTAGTCTGTCTTGAAAGCAGCTTTGTTTGGCTTTGGACGTTAGAATGCTGCTCTGTCGGGTTCTGCACCTTGTCCTCGGGAGAGGCCGTCTGTCCGTCCAACAAAGAGCTCTGGTTCTCTTCTTCTAGTTCTGTCACGCTGATCATCCCAGACTCCAAGAGAGTTTCTACGGGAAAAGACTGTAAGATTCTGCTTATACTGGATTTGGCTGGCGACAAAGGAACTTCATTGCTGTCTTCTTCATAGTTATCAATCTGTGACGACGAACTTCTCTCCGAGGAAGCGAGCAGCTGTTTCTGCAGGGCCGTCTGTGCCTCACTCAGCGCCATCCCTGCCTCCAGGTGTGATAATAGGGGCCCAGTGAATATTTGCTTAATGATGTGTTCATAGACACCACCATTTAAACCCAGACTGGAGCTTGACACTTCATTTACTAAATGCTTTGTTTTAAAGCTGCTCTTTCTGTTTGATGGAAAATTTATTTCAGCAGCCTCTAAGGGTTTGCCAGAGATACCTTCTATGTCTGAAGATGTTCCCGGTCCACCTTCCGGAAATACACCTTGAGGAACACTTTTAACCACGGGACTTAGAAGAGCCTGTGAATTTAGAATGTCTTTGGATGAAAGCCAGTTCTTTATGTCTTGGACCTTTTCAAACACTTTGTCTTCCACCCCATTTGAGGGCCTGTCGCGCACACTTAGAGACAGAGAGGAGCTTCCCCGTATTGCCTCAGCACTGTTTGTGCCGGCATCCGGCTTAGAAAATAACTCGTCTGAGAGGTCTTGCAGATTCCTACTGAAAACTGATTTGAGTGCTATGGATGGTCTTCTATTTTCAGCATTAGAGGTCAACTTGGTTGGGCTCGAGGGGTGATAGATGTTTACATTTTCAGGTGAGGACGATTCTTTTTGGTAGTTTGGGAAAGGTACGTTTGGCAGCTGCATATCCAAAGAGTACACTGTGAAGACAGCAGGATCCCGCACTAACTTATCCCTTGAAGCTGGAGTTCTGACTGTGTTGGGAGTCAGATCTGAATGGGCGGTAGGGTTACCACCTGGCAACTTGTTCTTACTATCTAAAGACTGTGTTGATATGATACTAAGAACTCGGGACGATGTGCTAGTATCTGAAGACTTTTTGGCAGTATTGCTAGAATCGTGGCTTACAATACTAACATCGGAAGGCTTCGTCAGAATGTTACTAGGATCCTGGGACAACGTATTCTTACTATCTGAAGACTTTGTTGAAATGATACTAGGATTATGGGGAAACCTACCAGGGACTGAAGTCTGTGATGAACTGGAACTAGGAGCACTGGATATCCTGGTATCTGAAGGCTTTGCCATATTGGAACTAGGGACACTGGATGGCCTCCTATCTGAAGGTTTGGCTGTATTGGAACTATGTGTACTAGACAGTCTTGTGTCTGAAGGCTTTGCCGTATTGGAACTATGAGCACTGGAGAGCCTGGTGTCTGAAGGCTTTGCCGTATTGGAACTATGAACACTGGATAACATCGTGTCTGAAGGCTTTGCCGTGTTGGAACTATGAACACTGGATAGTCTCGTGTCTGAAGGCTTTGCCGTATTCGAACTATGAACACTGGATAGCCTGGTGTCTGAAGGCTTTGCTGTATTGGAACTATGAACACTGGATAGCCTGGTGTCTGAAGGCTTTGCTGTATTGGAACTATGAACACTGGATAGCCTGGTGTCTGAAGGCTTTGCCGTATTCGAACTATGAACACTGGAGAGCCTGGTGTCTGAAGGTTTCGCTGTATTGGAACTATGAACACTGGATAACATCGTGTCTGAAGGCTTTGCCGTATTGGAACTATGAACACTGGAGAGCCTCGTGTCTGAAGGCTTTGCCGTATTGGAACTAGAAGCACTGGAGAGTCTTGTGTCTGAAGGCTTTGGTGTATTGGAACTATGAACACTGGATAGTCTTGTGTCTGAAGGCTTTGCCGTATTGGAACTATGAGCACTGGATAGCCTGGTGTCTGAAGGCTTTGCCATATTGGAACTAGGGACACTGGATAGTCTTGTGTCTGAAGGCTTTGCCGTGTTGGAACTATGAACACTGGAAAACATTGTGTCTGAAGGCTTTGCCGTATTGGAACTATGAAC
Organism: Alexandromys fortis; assembly: GCF_014885135.2. Lineage (NCBI taxonomy): Eukaryota > Metazoa > Chordata > Mammalia > Rodentia > Cricetidae > Alexandromys > Alexandromys fortis. The sequence goes on along the minus strand of NW_026067986.1, from coordinate 786,405 downwards.
ACTGGATAGTCTCGTGTCTGAAGCCTTTGCCGTATTGGAACTATGAACACTGGATAGCCTGGTGTCTGAAGCCTTTGCCGTATTGGAACTATGAACACTGGATAGCCTGGTGTCTGAAGGCTTTGCCGTATTGGAACTATGAACACTGGATAGCCTGGTGTCTGAAGGCTTTGCTGTATTGGAACTATGAACACTGGATAGCCTGGTGTCTGAAGGCTTTGCTGTATTGGAACTATGAACACTGGATAGCCTGGTGTCTGAAGGCTTTGCCGTATTGGAACTATGAACACTGGATAGCCTGGTGTCTGAAGCCTTTGCCGTATTGGAACTATGAACACTGGATAGCCTGGTGTCTGAAGGCTTTGCTGTATTGGAACTATGAACACTGGATAGCCTGGTGTCTGAAGGCTTTGCCGTATTGGAACTATGAACACTGGATAGCCTGGTGTCTGAAGGCTTTGGTGTATTGGAACTAGGAGCACTGGATAGCCTGGTGTCTGAAGGCTTTGCTGTATTGGAACTATGAACACTGGATAGCCTGGTGTCTGAAGCCTTTGGTGTATTGGAACTAGGGTCAGTTGACAGTTTATAATCCGTATCTGATAACTTTGTTATGGTGTAAACGGGATGATCACTGATGAATATTTTCTTCATATCGGATGTCTCTGTTGTGCTGAGAGTAGGGTCGAGTGACCATGTATTCTTCCTGTCTGCAATCATTGTGTTGGTGGTGGTATGTTCGGGAGGCAAGTTACTTTTCTGGTGTACCAAGTGGGTTGTGGCGAGGTTAGGATCTTCAGCCCAGGGTGTGTGAGATCCTGCAGACCTTGAATGTTCTGTGTAAGGAGGGTCTTGGTCTTCGTGTTCTGCGTCGTCTGCACTTGAAATGCTTGGAGATCGGTGTGCGCCTTGGCCTTTCTTCTTTCTGAATGGCATTTTGCTGTTTATGTTCCTTAGGAAAGGATCAAGACCACTCTTGATGAGTTTCTGAAAATGTAATATAAAAGAAGAAAAGACAGTCCTTAGCATCTATTAAAACAAATTTAACGACCTTTCTGCTCAGTCTTTGTAGAGCAAGTTGTCAATTGATCGAGCCTCCCACCTGTTTTAATAAAGCGAGAGAAATCAACTTTATTAGGAAATATTTGAAGTTTGAGTGAAAATAAATTTCAGTAAAAAAACATTTAAATTCCTAATTCTGACACTATACCCCCCCTCTTTTTTTTTTTTTTGCTACTTGGAATTTTTCTGGTGAGGTACTGGCATTGTTAGCTTTTAAATTTATTTTTTTTGTATATTTATTTATTGATCTACTTATTTTTGAGATGAGGTCTTCCTATGTTACCCAGGCAGGCCTGGAATGCCTGGGCTTAAGGGACCCTCTGTCCTTAACTCACCCTGTCTACAGTGAAATCGTTAACTACTTGAAAGTAGTTAAATATTGTAAATACTTTTTTTAACGATGACATTTAGTTGTGTCTGCTGAGAGAATAAGTGGTTGACACCAAAGTCAAAATCTCCTCCACTATAAATATTTACCACGTAGTAGTCATCTGGGAATTTTAAAAGATGCACACAGGCAGTAAATGTCCACGACATTTTTCTTTAAAGATCATTTTAGGGGCATATATCACCTGGATTTAAGTCTGAGTTCCAACAGTGAAGGCCTCTGCTCAGTCCTTAATATGCCACAGTAGAAGGGTGCTTTTGAGTATGCAGAGATGATTAAGAAAATAACTTAAAGAAAAAAATCTCTGGCTTACAGTGAAATTTCAGTGCAATCGCTATACTCAATCGAGATCTATATATTCAAACGTCGGAACAATCTTTAAAATGAAATGTGTCTATTTAAAAATAAATTTCAATTCGTGTGGTTTCTTTTCCCGTGGAGAGCAGAAGAGGCTGGTATGTCTGGAGCTGGCATTGTGGGTGGTTGTGGGGGGCACCAGAGGTGGGTACCCAGAACCAAACTCTGGTCCTCTGAGAGAGCAGCAAGGATTCCATCACCCAGCTGGATGGATAGCTCACCTGTTAAAGGTTTCTAAAATCTTTTTCTTAAAAGCCTCTTATTCAGTCTCTTTGTGCAACGTCTACAGTGTTAGATCGAAAAAAATGCAAAACCTGAAACAATCAGCTTAATATTTCACTTCAACTCAGCTTAAAGTGCATTTTAGTGATCATAATTTATTATAATTATTTTTCAAGTGCTAATATATACTCAGGTGATATATTAAGAATGCCCTGGTGTTTTTGTTTTTTGTTTTTTGGTTTTGTTTTTGTTTTTCAGAAATAGATACTCTAAGGTTTCATTTTCAAATTGAAATTGATTAGGTCAAAGGAAGCTTGGACATACATATTTTAGAATGTAATCCAGCTTTTCTAGTGACTAGTTCTGGTTTGAGAAATACATATGTTATTTATGTGCACTGGTATATACACATATATTGCATATATGCATATGTGGTATTGGAAAAACCAAGCAATTGACTGTAATTAGTACCAAACTAGGATAAAAGTACTCACCTGATATTTTGGCTTGAATTCTCTAGAGTCCACTCTGAAAACAGGTGTAGTATACTCTTTCTGCACAAAAGCCACCTTGCAAAAGAGGAAGTTTTAATTTTAGACAACTCATAATATAAACATATTTTCCAAGATCATTTTACTCTCAAGAGTCCCTAAAGGTATAAGCATTCTTCTTTAAAGCTAAACAAGAATTCTGTCTCATGTTTACTTTGCTTTAGAGATTTGTAGTGTCCTTCTTTACCTGGCTTGAGGTTTAATTTGTTAGACATAGCTACTCCTCTTTGCTTTCATGTTCCATTTGCTTGGAATATCACGTGCAATTGCAATCGTTTTAGTCTGTGCATGTCTTCGCCACTGAGGCTTGCTTCTGGCAGACAGCAAACACTTAAACCTTGGTTTTCATTCTGTCAGCCAGTCTGCATCTTCTAATTGAGTTAAGACAATTCATCTCTAGGTTCGTTATTAAAATCCACATACTAAGCCTGGAACTCGAGTCATAGGCATTTTCAGGGTCCTTGGATTCTGCCTACATGCTTGTAACCACTGAACTATTATTTCTCCAACTTCCTCAAAAATACTTCTTACTGGATCTTTGTGAATCTATTATTTTGCCCTTCCTTAACTTAGTTATTTTCAAACACCGAGTAACTGCGGTAAACAAGGCGCTCTCTGGAGTTCTAACGACGGGGAACAGGTTAGTATTAACCAGCTTTCCCGTGCTGTGTGTACATTTGACTTTGAAGGCCTCAGTGGCTTTTATGATGCTTGCTTTCAAACAGCACGCTTCATTAAAAACGAGAAATGCTCACTTAACTAGGAGGTCTAAGGGTCAGGCATGGTTGGTTGTGGCGGCTGCTTGCAATCAGGACTCTTCCACGCCTCTCCATGTTGGCTCTCACAGGCATTCCCTCTTTACTAGGTAGAAAAACAACCCCTACCAGCTACCAATATAAAAGGATGAGGCTTTTAAACATTCTTTTTTTTTTTTTTTTTTTTTTTTTTTTTTTTTTTTTTTGGTTGCGAACCTAGCCTTTAGCTGCTAAGCCATCTCTCCAACCCTTTCAACATTCTCATCTCAATTATGTGCTACCCGTTTTGTCCTGATGGCAAGATAAGGGTCAAAGATTGCTAGCCCTACTAGAGATTGGGGTTGTGATGGTGCCGTGGGTGTTGTTAGGCAAAAGGTATGTTAACCACTCGGGTAATTTTATTGAATAGCATCGAGACAATGAGATTCTTTTGTTATACATAAAAAAACCAGGTGGTTTGGAAGCTAAACATGGTCTGGGGACACAGCTGAGTTGGTAGAGCACTTACTTACTTAGCATGTCTAAAGCCCGGGGTTCAGTTCCCAGCACCACACACACACACACACACACACACACACACACACACACACACACACAGAGAGAGAGGTAAACATAAAAAGCATATAACAGAAAAATCCAGAATACTGACGTCATCTTGGGAAGAAGAAACGCTTTCTAACCAAGATATCAAAACTAGACAGACGCTAACAGCCGTGGAGGAAAAGCTGCTGCTAAATTTGACCCCATCAACATCTAAACTAAATCCTATAAATAAACATCACAGGTAAGAAAGCATTGTATTTTAAAATACAAAAATGGCTTTCTCGTGTCAATAAATGAGCATAGAACCTTATTTGTGAACACAGATGATGTAGGCAGTCACGTAATAGAAACACACATGAAAACTGTTCACCCTCGTTAATAACCAGAAAGTGAAATTCAAGCGTTTGTGGAATGTTATTGTTAGCCATCAGTGAAGAGAAACCTAAAATGTAGAGGATGATCTGGGGATTCTCCCACATTTGAGCACACGTGCGGGTTAGTGTGTTGGGGTTAAAGGATAAATCGGCAGTGTCTGTTGACATTACATATGCTCATGTTCCCTATTTCTTGTCTTGTGCTCTCTGCTCATATATGGGATAAAAGGGTGCTTAGTGTTCAACAAGTGCCTATAATGTTTCAAATTCTTTAATGTTTCTTGAAATAGGTCATAGCATATGGTATAATTACTCAAAGTTTTATGGTGATACAAACGGAAGAATACGGAACTGAATCTAGGTATTTCTGCCGGATCCCTCGTGATTACTTGCACAAAGCCTGCACGAGATTGGATCTACCGACGCCCAGGGCTAGAGCTAAGGCTGGAGCATAACCCGCGATGACCGCTGGGTGGCTGTTACCACGAGTACCACGGACGGTGGTGTCTTTCAAGCTATCCGAGGGGGAAGTAAACAGTACACTCAAAGGGTTTAACAGCTATTAGAACCAGAGATCCACAGTTAATGTGCTTTTGAAGCTTAGTGATGACTGCTTTCCATGGATGAAGGAGAATCCCCGGAATTCCATCTCTAGTGGTACTTTAGCAGGAGACACGCTGCCAGCAAGAAATCAGCGGTAGCCATGGCTGGCTCAGCAGCAAGGCATTCTCCACCTTAAGGAGCTGGTATCATGCTGATCTGAACAGGGACCGTTTCCCATGGCCCTCAGTTTGCTGAAGACGCTTCCCGGTTGCCATCCTTACCTTTCGGAGACTACTGGTAAGGTCCGTAGGATGTCTTTCCCAAGTTTGTCTTATCTGGGTGGGCTGTAGTTCAAGAAAGGTTTCAGAAGAACAAGTTAGCATCTGTTTAAAGCCATAGGTGGGATGACTGGGCTGTGTAGGCCATGAAGAGACACTTAGCCCCACCCCCTTTTTTTTTTCTACTAAAAGGAACAATGAGAGGTAGGTGATATGTGTTTATTTATTCATACTTAGACTGCATTTATGATCAAAATAAAAGTTTACTGTCGTTAAAGAACATTTAACTACTTAGAAGGTGAAAGACCAAAGGGTTAATTAATGGGACAGATGGCCGTCATTTTCTTGGTGACTTTTCTGCTTGCTTAACTGTTTCTGGGTATGTACAAAGAGTCAGATATTAAGAAGCTCCTGGGACTTCACTCTTTCTTCTAAAATTATAAAGTTCTTTTTATGCTGGACATACCTTATGTGATGCTTGTTTATACCAGACCATATCACGTTATATGAATTATATGATACTTATGCAATCAGGATGAATCCTTTGACAGTTAAAGTTTTTATGGAGTGGAACACTTCTAAACATTCATTCTTTATGGGGGCTGGAGAGATGGCTCAACTATTAAGGGTACTGGGTCCTCTTCCAGAGGACCTGGGTTCAATTCCCTGCCCTCACATGGTGACTCACGACTGTCTGTAACTTCAGTTCCAGAGGCTCCAACACCCTCACACAAATATGCACAGACAAAATACCAATGCCCATAAAATAAATAAACATTTAAATATATTCATTCCTTGCTTTGAAAGTAAAATGTGCTATGTTTTCATTTTGAAGATGCTGACTATAAAACTCTTTTACTTGAAAAAAAATTGGACCTAGCAACACCAGTTATGGAGGCAGGGGGATACCTATGAGGCCCCACTCCTCCCTGAGGAGACAGGCAGACAGTTAGGGGTCACTAGAGAGGAGACATTTTCTCCTACAGTAAGGTGCCTACGCCCCTGTGAATAGCCCCTCACTGGCTCCTGAGACATGGGAATAGAAGGGGGATCAGTAGAAAAGGGACAAGGGATCAGCAGGAAGAGGAGGACAAGGGCTGACAAGAGTGGGCATGGCCAAAGACATCACAGACGCGAGTGGGGAGAGAATGAAACCATCGCTGCAGATCCTTAATATACACTGATCGTTTTTTAGCCTAAGTGTTTTGTTTACATTATTCTACATCACACCGCGTCATACCAATTTCTCTTTGTCATTCCCAAATACCGTCTTCTTTGAGTAAAATGAAATCCCCATCCCTTCCAGCCCTCCATATATCTGACCTTGGGAGCAGGATTTAGGATCCAGTCAATGCCAGGGCTTACACGGAAGTTAGCTGAGCCACATCGTCGAAGTTTTTAATTTCTGAAGGGCTCAAAAACCATGAAGGTGCGATTGAAAGATGGCCACCCGGATGAGCCGGGCGTGGAAAGGGGCACAGCCAGTCCTTCCTGGTTCAGCTTTGTACTCCAGGCTTTGGTCTCAGAATTGAGCATTTCTTTAGCACGCCGTCCACTTAGGTTCATTAAAAAGTACTCCTTTTTCAACATCAAATTACTCCCAAGCTTGTTTTCTCATAGAATCCTGAGGATTTTGCAACTTGCTTGTGAAGCTTGGCTGTTTATGAATTTGTTCTAGAACTCTGACATGCCTTCAGTTTATAAATCTGTTGCCCCGGTGATAGATTCTTTCAAACTTCTAAGTCTGGTGCCTGTAAGCTGCCTTGTAGGCTGCCACTTGAACTTCTCTTGGTAATGGGGAGCCTGTGTACCCCTTAACAGGGTCCCCCAGTAGTGGCATCTAACACAACTGTTGCCTCATTTCACAACGAAGGCACCATCACTATAAAGGTAAGATACAGACTATCCCACAAGAAGTCCTTTCTACAATCACATTTAGTTCCTTCCTGCGTCCATACACAACCACCAATCCGTTCTCCTTTTCATAACTGTACCGGTTCAAGAATGATAAGAAAGTAGAATCATAGAGCCTATAGCGTTTGATAGCAGTCTACTTTTACTTGGCATAATTCTCAAAAATTCAAAAAGGCTATTGTTTGTGTCGATAACTTTTCCCCTCTCACTACTGACTACTGCTCCGGGTTTACTTGAGTTGGTGAACACCTGCTTGTTTCCGAGTTCGAGCTATAAATATGGCTGCTGTGCGCAGAAGTTCCCAGGCTTTTTCCCACAACATGTAACTCTTAATCTCTGTAGGGTAAGCACCCAAGAACCCAGTTCCTGGCAGGGACAGATTTAGTTTCTGTCTTTCGTTTTTGCTTAAAGAAACTATTCGTGTTCTTTAGGCGCGACAGTGACATTTTCCACTATATTTTCTCCACATTTCACTAGCATTGAGTTTCATTCTGTTTTCAATTTTAAACAAGACGCAGGCCACTCTTCATTGACGCTTCTGTCTGTGGCTGTCCCATTGTCCCAGACAGCTAAAAAGGTCTCCCCTCTTCGTCCCACCGCTCCGTGCGCCATTATCAGCCATTTCAGTGCACCTGTGGGACTATCCCTGGCGTGGTTTTGTAAACGCATTTTATTTATTAGAGTTATTCATTTTACTTTTTTTTGTTTGAGAGTTCGCCTTGGTGCTTTGTTGTTGCTGTTGCTTGTTTGTTTGTTTCTCAAGACAGGGTTTCCCTGTGTGATAGCCCCCCACCCAAGAGTGCTGGGATCAAACACCATGTGCCTTCGTGTTTTTATGTGCACCATGTGTGTGCTTGGCGCTCAGAGAGCTCAGGAGAAAGCATCGTGTCCCCGAGAACTGGAGTGAACCACCATGCGGGTGCTGGGACTTGAACCCCGGTCCTCTGCGAGAGCAACCAGCGCTCTTCACCTCTGAGGCACCTCTCCAGCCCCGCTGGTGTGTTTGTTATCTCCAGCTGATCTGTGTTACTCCCGCCTCTGAAATCACACTCCTCATTCCTTACTATATACTACAAGTTCCTATGTCGTTCCTTTTAAAGATTATTTTCAAATATTCTGGAGTCTTTTTCTCTCTACATACATTTCCGGAGTGATATTTTATCTACAGAAGCTACAGTTTCAACCGAATGTGTGTGAAACCTTTGGAGCAGCTTGTCACGCACTGACCTACTTATTTAGATGTTCAATGTCTTGGCTATCCTGGGTTTTTTATTTTTCCGTATAAAATTGATTATTGTCCTCTCAAGATCTGTGAAGAATTTTGATGGGAATTGCATTGAATCTATAAATTGCCTTTGGTAGAATTGCCATTTTTACTATGTTGATCCTCCCGATCCAAGAGCAAGGGAGATCCTTCCATTTTCTGGTATCCTCTTCAATTTCTTTCTTCAATGCTTTAAAGTTCTTGTCAAATAGATCTTTTACTTCCTTGGTTAGAGTTACCCCGAGATATTTTATGCTGTTTGTGGCTATTGTGAAAGGTGAAGCTTCTCTGATTTCCCTCTCTGCTTCCATATCCTTTGTGTATAAGAGGGCGACTGATTTTTTGGAGTTGATCTTGTATCCTGCCACATTACTAAAGGTATTTATCAGCTGTAAAAGTTTCTTGGTGGAGTTTTGAGGGTCACTTATGTACACTATCATATCATCTGCAAATAACGAAAGTTTAACTTCTTCCTTTCCAAGTCAAATCCCCTTGATCCCCTTATGTTGTCTTATTGCTATTGCTAGAACTTCAAGCACTATGTTGAAGAGGTATGGCGAGAGTGGGTTTCTGAGTTTCGTGTTCCTGAGTTTAGTGGGATGGCTTTGAGTTTCTCTCCGTTTAATTTGATGTTAGCTGTCGGCTTGCTGTATATAGCTTTTATTATATTTAGGTATGACCCTTGTATCCCTAGTCTCTCCAAGACTTTTATCATAAAGGGATGTTGAATTTTGTCAAATGCTTTTTCAGCATCTAATGAAATGATCATATGGTTTTTTTCTTTCAGTTTATTTATATGATGGATTACATTGATAGATTTTCGTATGTTGAACCAGCTCTGCATCTCTGAGATGAAGCCTACTTGATCATAATGGATGTTCAATGTCCGCCCCTCGTTTTTTACTGTATCTCGTACATGTTTTTATTAACCATTCCATCTTTTCTGAGTTATGTCACTGTACATTATTTTTTCTGGACGTTTTTGTTAGTGGATGGAAGTACTATTGATTTCTGCACAACCGAATCTGGATTCATTGGCTCTTCTGTGCTCCCTTACTAGCTCCCTGATTCCCATCTAGGCTACCTGATGGTTTCCGTACAGACTGTGCCGTCTGGGAATGCAATCTGTTTCCTCCTTTCTATTCCGCATGCTTTTTATTTCCTTTTCTTGCCGTGCTGCGATGACCAACACTTCCTGCATCCCACTGAAGACAACCATTAGCAAACACTTGGCCTTGTTTCAGATCTTTGGGGATAAACACTCACTATTCTCTTTCACTATTCAATATAATATAATATAATATAATATAATATAATATAATATAATATAATACGTGAGCTTTTTGAGAAAGTTACCTTTTATTAAAAGCTCGTTCAGGATTTTCTATAATGGCCGGGTGTTTCTGAAAAGCCCCTCCCATATCACTCTGGGTTATTCAGTTCTTAAAATCGGTTGGCACACATATCTTTAACGCTCCAAGGACTCTTCAGGCTGTCTACTGTATTATGGTTGAGTAGGGAGTTCCTACCCCATGCTGCGCTGAGACATTCATTTCACTGACATCTGGTCAGTGCCAGTGATCCCAAGATCGTATTATTGCCTAGTGATCTCGTAGCAGTCTTGGGTTTTCGGGCAGTGAAACTGCACTCCTCAGACTGAATACCCATCGTTAAATGGGATCTGAGTATCTTCAACTTCTCAAGGCAGGCAGGCGGGAGGTGGTTGGCTGCGTGCAGACTAGGATCAAATCCTGACATCCCTTGTGATGTTTACCCAAAGTCCACTCCAGGGTCCTCGCCTGCGATTAAAACCAGTAGAGATTCCCGCTTCATGAGCATTAAATAAATGCTCATTAACAGCTCAAAATGGTGCCAGTGTTAGAGTGTAACCTCATTAAATGTTAATTCCCTGGGTCCGCTGCACAGTAGGTATTCCCATACAGGTACCGTGGACTCTGTCAGCTTGCTCACAGCTAACAGCAGAAAGACTGGCGCCTAATCGTCTTCTAACTTGGAATCTCGGCCTCCTGTCTCGGCATGATCCGTACAGGAGTCGTGCGCTTCCTCCTAATACTCACACGGACCTGACGCCAGCTGGAGTCTTTGTGCTGTTTTTAGATGCCTGAGTTAGATGTGAACACCAAACGTCAAACTCTCCAGGACATTGTAATGGCGTCCTGGGGAAACCAGGGTGAAGATCAGAGCCAGGAATGTCCTAAGGAACGGAGGGCTGCCGACTCTAGGGTCATTGCACATTCTGTGGCATGGGGCCCAGTACGTTCCCCCATCAGACCTACTTCCTACGACAGAGAATTGGCTTGAAACGCCGATGCCCTTGTGATCACTGAATGCTGTGAGAAAGAGCGCCTCTGCTTCTTTCGCGCTTGGAAACTTGCCCTGCGAGCGTGGTTCTTCCCTTCCGAACGCAAACCCGAGGTAGATGAAATTTTCTTTCTTATTGCCTTTCATCTAGATATTCCTTTCTTGCTTGATCCTTTTTCCAAGCCACACAATTCCTGTTATCTTTCTGGAGTACTTACTGCGGTTACCTTGACAATGCACGTAGACAAGAGAAAAATCCAAACAGTGAACTTGAAGTATAAGTGGGCAATTGGGACGAGCAAATGGCCTTTTCAAAAGTTCATATCGTGGGAGATGGGCTTATAC
>NW_026067986.1:744602-774495 GCF_014885135.2 Alexandromys fortis | reverse complement strand
GCCACCGCCTCCCATTTCCCTCCCCCTACCCCAATCAAGTCCCCCTCCCTCATCAGCTCAAAGAGCAACCAGGGTTCCCTGCCCTGTGGGAAGTCCAAGGACCACCCACCTCCATCCAGGTCTAGTAAGGTGAGCACCCAAACTGCCTAGGCTCCCACAAAGCCAGTACGTGCAGTAGGATCAAAACCCAGTGCCATTGTTCTTGGGTTCTCAGTAGTCCTCATTGTCCGCTATGTTCAGCGAGTCCGTTAACCGGCTCTTGATGGCCGTTCAAAAATGATCAATTAAAACTATCGTTGTGACACTCCTAATTACCTTCTTTTGGGGGGTACCTTCATGACTTGTGTGAAAGGTGGCTTGCACACATCCTTTGGAGCTGGGCCCCATTCTCTGACAGACGTTTGGGTAATTTCCCATTGTGACTTTGCTGCCCTTACCCGATCCTAGGCAGGCAATCTATATTCGAGATACCTTTCGTGAGTAATTACGTGTTTCGTTAATAATTCAATTTGTGATACCAGAGAAGCGTCTCCTGCAGGAACCAAGAGGAGTATAGAGTAGGGGAGTGGGATGAACGTAATGAATTTATTTAATGAATAAATTTCAATGAATTATACGGCTTGGCCAGAATGCGTGCACACAAATTCTGGGACCCCAATTAAATGTTTTCCTTTATAAGAGCTGTTCTGATCATGGTGTCTCTTCACAGCTGTAGAAACCCTAAGACACCATCAACCCAAAAGTCTAAAGACCAAGGTCTTGTCTAAATCAGACTTGGGTGAGATTTAAAACATGATTCATTCTGTGGCGAATTTCCTTCTAACTGTAAGTCTGTGAAACAACTCGCCTGCTTCCAAAACAAAATGGCAGCACAAGCATCTAATGAGTGTCCAGTCCAAGAAGAAAAAGCATCAGATACTAAGACTCCAGAAGAACCTCCTTTGACCTCATGCCCCATTTTCTGGGTACTTTGGGGTGAGGGCTGGGACCCGATGGCCTCTCTTCAGCCTAGACAACATTTTTCCTAGGCTCATGTCTACAGTTCTCCTGTGCTGATCTTGTATGCTGGCCGCTATAAGCTTTTCTTGTTCTACTCTGCATTGCCCTAAGCGGGATCTCTGTGGTGCCTCTGCCGTCGGAACCAGTCCCTACTGGTTCCCCTCCCCAGGTATCCTGCCAACTGTTTACACCTGCGTACTTAGTACTCCAAGGCTTCTATCCAAGTAGTCCTTTGGCCTCGTGATGCAGTGGCATAGACTATACTCAGGGTGGTTGAGTCATGACAGGCGTGACTGAGGAGCATTGTTGTGGTGGATGGTGGGAAGCAGGTCTTTGTGGTGGCACAGAGAAGCGAGATTCTGCAGATTCCTCTCTGGAAACCTTGCTGTTAAGGTCTTCCTTCACTTGTCTTGAAACTCTCTGGGATGCCTTCGGAGCTGTTTCCCAATTATCCCAATGAGGAGAGAGCTTTCTGTTCTCTATGATCTCTTCTGTCACCAAACTTGCCTTTCTTTCCTGATGTGATCGGATTACAAACATCCCGAATCTGGCCAGTCTGCTTCCCTTTGGACTGTAAACCCTTTCTTTAAGTCATCCCCTCCTTTAGCGTTTTGCTAAATTAAGTCGAGTAGCCATCCAGCAACTTCGGGGATTCGGCTTAGAAATCTGTCAGATGTTCTGGTTTACTAGTTGTTAAATTTCGCTTTCTGCGAAGCCCTTGGGCCTCACCACGTCTCAGCCACGGTCTTTCCCCTTCATAGTGTGGGGTCTTTTCTCTGGTTTCTACTATCGTTTCCTATCTTCAGAGGAAACTTATCCGGATTGTCTTCATCATCGTTATCTCTACTGATATCCTAATTACAGCCACTCGAGTCACCTCTTAGAAACCTCAGACTTTCTGAACAAGTTTTGCTCTTCTGAGCCCTCACCAGAATTCCCCACACCAGTCCTTCTGTGACATCTAGACCTTTTTATACCGTGTCCCCCTGACCCCAATTCTTCATTTCTATCCCCTGTCCCTTTTAAAGCAGCTTCCACGCCTTCAGGTACTTGTTGGACTAAAAGCCCACTCACCCATACCCGTATTATATCTTGGTCTATCTTGCATGGTGATAATAAGATATATGGGACCGAGTAATTGAGAAGGAACAGAAATCTGTATTGCTAGAAGCCGGGAAGCCCATGGTTGGGGGCCACATCTAGGGAAATGCTTCTCACTACATCCTCCCGTGGCAGAGAGCAGAAAGGCAAGGAAGGAGGAGATCACAGATCCCCCCAAAGAAGCCCACTGTGTGTGTTATCCTCATTAGACCCTTACACTGTCACACTGAGGATCACACACATGGTTTTGGGGAGACCCCTTCCAGTCCTATCAGTATCCCAATCTCCTGAGTTGTTTTATTAAGTCTGAATGATTTTTCAAACAGTCATTTGTTTTCTATAATAAACAACTCTTTCATTGTACCTTAAATTTTTTTTTACCATAATTTAAAATATTAGCCTCTGAAAGCAATGTCCTGATGGATGTGGGAGAGCCTAGCTTACCCCACCCTGAGCTGGTGGTTCTAGGTGAGAGAAGGCAGGCTGAGCAAGCCGCGAGCAGCATCCCGGTGAGTGGCACACCTCCGCGCCATCTGCGGTCGCTCCTGCCCTGATTTCCTTGGATGTGAACGGCAAGCTATAAGATGAACTGAGCCCTTTCCTTCCCAAGTTGGCCGTGACGTCTTATCCCAGCAAGAGAAGCCCTCGCTGACAGTTTGTCACTCACACTCGGGTTTAATTCTCTTCTCCGCAAGCCCTTAACTGAAGGCTATTCTTTGCAACCCACGAATGTATAAAGGAATCAAATTACTTGCTCAACTTCTGTCTGCAGCATGAACTACAGGTATCTTATTCTGTCTTCATTTTGATTGATTACGGTTGCCTCTTCTGAAGGAATATGGAGTCGCTGCGCGGTTCTGACTGCTTCAGTTGTTAGAAGATTTCCAGGTACCACTTTAGCTTACTTACGCTGTGCTGGCTGCTGTAGCTCCTTGGGAATCTCCCGTTTCCTTCAACCAAACTTAATTCCTCCGGGGGGCCTCTGGAGCTCTGATTCACCAGTTTGTATGATCTTAGTTTCCCATCTTTTTCCTGGATTACTTGTTAAATATATGTGTTATTGCTTTTTGGCTTACGGGTATATTGACTGTGTCTTCATAATGATATCACTGAGAAAAGAAGCCTTTTGAAGTAGGAAAATGAGTTCTATAAGGTAGGCAACTGCTTTGGAAACAGATAAATGTAGTAAGTGACTCTCTAATTCCATCGGAACATATGTTCAACAGAAACCATCCGGGACTCCCACTTTTAAGCTTCTGTATTTTGTTTTGATTTCCCACTGTTACTCAGAGGCTGTGTTTTTATAAGGAGTAAATAGTATAATTTACACCTTGAAAGAAATCGTGATACTCATTTTATGACAGTTAGTGTTCCAAACGTCGATGGCCCAATATTTGAAAATTACAATTTATAAATAACTTACCTGAAAAATGAGGAACTTTTTCCTTTTTATGCTTAGCCTAAAATAAAAATGAACAGAGAAAGTTGATAGAAAAAAATTAAATATCGATATAACTTAAAAACAGCATTATTGGTGGCAATAAGTGAAATTGTTAACACGTGACTCTATGTTTTATTAAAATAATTAAATGAGTGCAATTATGGGCTGTAAAATACAGGCCTGGCTGAAGCATCGTACAAATAGACTGCTAAGTAGCAAAGTCTTCGTATAAAAAGAAAATAAGTGTTATTACATTTATTACTATTTTCATTTTTTCAAGTCTAAGGAAATAAAAAATAATAATTTGAAGGATAAATAGAAGCAAACCAAATAGGAAGTAAAATGTACATCAGAAAAAAATGCTTAAAGAATTGATCCCTCAACTGAAATAAAACGAAACAGTCAAACCCTGATATTGCAACTATTTTAGATTCTAGAATATAACCCAAAACTTACAGCAAATCGGCAAACAAGGGACTGTTTAGAGAGGGGGGCTTTTTCTTTAAAAGGCGACTTCTGTATCTCAGGAATCCTGACTAAAAAATTAATTAAAAAGAGGAACAGTCTTTGCAAAATTACTTTCAACCAGTCAGTAAATGTATCCTTCCACGGTCAACAACAGCTTTTGAAGGAGGAGAAGAATTGGTTCCTAGAGTTTAAGTACCCAATTTTTAACAAAAAGCTACAAGATGTATCTGAAATATGGCCTATTTGAGAAAAAATGAGTAAATAGATAAAATAATAAATCACAGAGAAATATAAAACAACCTACCAAAATTAGAAAACACCTCAGAAGCAGCCCAGGTTTTGAACACATAGTAGGTATGTGTTTTATGCTTTCCTAAAAATGCTCAGAAATATAAAAAGAACCAGGGACTCAGAAGGCAGGGGGTAGTGACACCTACCACTCTCCCGTCAAACCTGGAGGCCAGGGAACCCACAGTCATCTCAGAAAGAAAAGAAATACTGACCAGATTATACTATTATTATTTTCAGATTTTCAATTTTTTTTGCTAGCTTGGGTTGGGTTTTATTGAGTTATCTCTTGATGTTTGTTTTTAAAAAATTAGGATTTGTTTATTTCATGTATATGGTGAGTTATCTGCATGTACACCTCTGTGCCAGAAGAGGGCCCCGGATTTCATTATAGATGGCTGTGAGCCACCATGGGAATTGAACTCAGGACCTCTGGAAGAGCAGCCACTGAGCCACCTCTCCAGCCCCTTTGCTATTTCTTATGCCATCATTACATATGGTTTTCCTCTCATTCACATTTTGCTTTGCCTTTTTATTTTACCCCATTCTCTTTAAAATAAAAACATATAAGGTTTTAAGTGTATGCATGTTCATCTGTGCCCCGTGTGCTTGCATTTCCCACAGAGCCCCAAAGAGGGCGTTAGGGTCCCTAGAATGTGAGTTACAGAAGAAGGTTATGAGCTGCTAATGTAGGTGCTGGGAATTGAACCCAGGTCCTCTAGAACTGCAACAAGTACTCTTTTTTTAATTTATTTTTATTTTCTGAACATAGTTTTCACCTGCATGTGTGTTTGTGTGAGGGCGTCGGGTCCCATGGAACTAGAGTTGCAGACAGTTGCGAGCTGCCCTGTGGGTGCTGGGAATTGAACCTGGGTCCATTTGGAAGAGCCGCCAGTGCTCTTAACCTCGGGGCCATCCCTCCAGCCCCCACAACAAGTACTCTTAGCCACTGAGCCATCTCTAAAGCTCTTCATTCTTTTTTATTTCTTATTTATAAATACTGTTAACTTTAATAACCTTTAAAATCCCGGTTTATCCTATGTAGCCTTGTTCACTTACATCCACGCCTTTCAGAGGCCGTGAATAAAGCCCCCAGCTGCTTTACTGTAAGCGACTGCTTCCTCTCATCTATGTGGAACCGGAGAAGACTACCACTAAGAAAGCATAAAGCAAAACAACAACAAAACGGCAGGGGAGAATCGGAAGGCATATCCGTTACAGCAGAAGTGCAAATTACAATTAGAGACACACACAAAGAAAATGTGAACGCAAGCTCTTAACTCCCCAGTTGTCGAAATGTTGAACAAGAAATTTTAAAAAAAAATCTATTTTTGAAAATGATCAGTTACTTCAAAGGGGACTTAAACAGATAAAGTAGGGAAGTCAGTTCAGGACCTGCATACAGAAGTCGGCAACACAGATGAGAAATTTAATAACCTGGAAAAAAAAAAAACTTAAGCAAAGGAATTTAAATTCTGGTGGTGAGGGGCGGGCACGGGAATCAAAGCAGATATACTAGGAAGAACAACAACAACAACAACAAAAAAAAAACCTTCAGTAAGCCAAACTCTGTTTTGTTGAGTGAGCCCTCCAACCGAGTCAGCAGTAAGAAGAAATCCCTTTACATCACTCTACCTGATATAGCGGGGAGAGACCTAGCAGCACCCAGAGAGAGAATCTATTGCTAAAATCTGAATTGACCCGAGGACCTGAGGTCAGGGAACAACCGCTATCAAGGAGCCTGTATTTGGCTTGTTCCCAGACTCAGGGTGGGCAAAGGCTTCAGGGAAACAGCTGTGGAGAGTGTGAGGGTTAGGTCCTGAGAGGTCAAAGCCTGTAGGCTTAGCTCAGAAAGGGGAGTGCACAGGGAAAGACAGCCCCTCCTTCGTGGGCGGGGAGCAGGCAGTATCACCCCAGGACGGGAATAGCCCTGGTTTTGACTCTGAACCCGAGGCCAGTGGTGCAATCACATCTGGAACAACTTACCTGTACTCACTGCTGTGGAGCCCAAGAGCTGAAGTTGCAGGGATGCAGTTGGTACCCACAGCTGCATCCATAAGGCAGGTGATTGGCACTTAGGAAGTCTTACTATAAGACAGCCTCTGCCCTCACTAATCTCCACGCTACTGTTGCTTCCCACATTCCCCGCGCACTTGGGAGACCCTTCGGTTACAATGTTAGCCCTGGGAATTATCATTTGGGGAGTCTTGGGAGGATCAGAGAGCCTGCCTGGCCCACAGAGAGAAAAACTAAATGTGTCCCGCAGAGGCCTGCGGTATACAAAGAAACCCGACCAAGGTGAGGACAGTTCTGTGGGCGGCAGTTACTATGGAATACACTCTCCACAGCAGCATAAACTGTAGAGAGGACACGGGAATGGTGTCCAGAAATTTGGCGGAGCTCCAGCCAACCTCCGTGTAACCGGCAATCTCCAAGCTTTGAGGACACAGAAAGCTGTTCTAATACCACATCCTTTTTTGTCTCTGACTTTTTTTGTTATTTGTTTTCTGAAACAGGTCTCTCTCTGTGTCTCCGTTAAGTTTCTGTCTGGCAGTCCTGTCCATTGGTGAGAGTGGGGTGTTGAAGTCTCCCACTACTGGTGTGTGGGGTTCGATGTGTGATTTAAGCTTTAGTAATGTTTCTTTTACAAATGTGGATGCCCTTATATCTGTGGCATATATATTCACATACATGTAGGGAATTCCTACAGCTGATAAACATCTTCTGTAATGTGCAGGATACAAGATTAACTAAAAAAAAAAAAAAACAGTAGCCCTCCTATAGAGAGGGACTGGCTGTTTTGCTTTTCTGACCTTCAGGTTTTAACCCCAATATCTGTCTCTGAGTTTTCACTAATCATGCTACATGCATATTCTAATATGGTCCCCAGTGGTAACGCTTCCAAAGATTCAAGCAGTCTGGGATGCACTGGAAGTAAATCTAGACTAAGATTAAGCCTAGATCTAATAAAGTCCTGTGGCTTTTGCTTTTCTGTTTTAGAAAGCATGTTTTACACTGCCATGTAAGAAGTTCGGTTGTCTTGTTAAAAGACTTAGAAGAAATCCGAAGGGAGAACGTGAGGAACGATCCCTGACATTACTCGACTGAGGGACAGAAAGAACGGAGCAAGTGGGGGAGAGAATTTTACACTGCGGGAGACTACCAAAGCAGAAGACTTCAGACCCTGAGCCTGTCTCGTGGAAGAGTCAGCCAGTCCTGCGAGTGAACCATCGTGAGTTCCAGCCCAGTCAAGTGTCTAAATGATTTTAAGTCCATAAAACATCTGAGTTCTGGGGATGCAGAACTTCCCTCTAAACACAATCGATTCCACGGATTATTTAGAGATGAGGAAAGGTTGTTTTAAGCCACTCATGTTTGGGTTGATTTGTTACGCAGCTGATCACATGCCAACTGAACAGTGGAGAAGTCGGACTGAACATACAACATACATTTGAGAGCAAACTATAAACCATGGGAAACAACAGACGTTTACGTGGTTAATATCCTTAAGTTAAAATGGATTCATTTTAAAGTCTAAGAAAAAAAAAACAAGTCTTCAAAGGAAATTTAGACAAAGGACACATAACCCATTTCCTAACAGCAGGAAATTAAACATGTCTGGTAAGCACAAAAATTTTCATTATTATTTAAAGGACCGTTAATCCTTAAGTACTGTTGTCAAAAATGTAAAATAGCATCAGAGAATATTCTGCATCTTAAAAACTTCTGAGAAAATTCAAGTATAATGTTTAAAGTGCTAAGTCCTTTTATGATGTGTGTGTGTGTGTGTGTGTTTGTGTGTGTCTGTGTATGTACATTACGCACACATTCAAAAAACCCAGTTAGGCTACCTGCTCTCATTTTCTAGCCTCTGACATGACATTCTGGTCTCCCAGGCCCCAGCACTTACCAGGAACTCAACAGATTCCAGTCTGCCCCTCGCCAGGGACGCTCCTGCCACCACAGGTAACCCAGAGATCGAGAGTTTTGCCAGTTACCTGGATAGAACCCTCCGGTTGCCTGACTGGGACCCTCCACTTGCCCAGCTGATTGGCCTTAAGACCTGGGATCAGAACACCCTGCCCAGAACAAAAGCTCCTTTCAAGCTCCTTGACCAAGATGCTGAAGGCTATAAAAGATTGGAAACCTGGGAACTTTTCAATACCAGGCAAACAGGAAACTGAGATACCAAACCTACTATGGATGTGCCCCTCTTGAACACTGTAAGTCCTTCTGTTAAAAGAGGAGAGGGGACTGGAAAAGAAAAGACAACTCTGATGTGGGATTCCCCTGTGTATGCTGTGAATATCATTGGCTAATAAAGACACTGGCTTGGCCTAATAGGGTAGAACAGAGCTAGGTGGGGAAAACTAAACTGAATGCTGGGAGAAAGAAGGGTGAAGTCAGAGAGAAGCCATGTAGCTGCTGCCTGAGGTAGATGTGCTGAAACTTTGCTGGTAGGCTATGACCTCATGGTGATGCACAGATTAATAAAGATGGGTTAAATTAAGATGTAAGAATTAGCAAATAAGAGGTTAGACCTAACCTCTGAACTATGGGTGCAGAAGGAGAGTACCACAGCGAAGGCACAGACAATATTCTTAATAAAATCACAGAAGAAAACCTAGAGAAAGAGAAGCCCATCTAGATGCAAGAGAACTACAGAAAGCTAAATAGATGAGACCAGAGAAAGAAAATCCCCGTGTTACATCATAGATAAAACATAAAAAAAAAATACAGAATAAAGAAAGAGTATTAGAAACTGCAAGCCACAAAGGTCAATATACTTACATGGTCAGGTTCATGAGAGAAATACTTGATTATTCTGCAGCAGCTGTTGAAGCCAGAAGGGTCTGGAAAAATTCCAAGTCTTGAAAGACGGCTACTGTGAGACCCGACTATTATACTCGGCAAAATTATTTATTAAAACTAAAGTTGAAATGAAAACTTCCCACGGTAAGAAACAGAATAAAAGAACTCATGAGTACAAAGTCAGCTCAACAGAAAATACTAGAAAGAACACATCAACCTACAGAGAGAGAGAAACACACCCAAGAGGTCACAGGGAAAAAAATAAGCAATGTCGGGAGAAGGCAACCAAAACAACAGCACAAAATCCATGAAACGACGAGAGTTAATATACAGCTTTTCAGGAATAACTCTGAATATTAGTGGTCTCAGTTACCCAATAAAGACATAGACTAAGGTTGGGTTAGAAGTCAGGATCAGTGGGGGCTGGAGAGTTGGCTCAGCAGATATGAGCACTGCTGTTCTTACAGAGAGACAGGTTCAGTGCTTGCACCTACAGAGTGGCTCACAACAATTTAACTCCGTTTCTGGGGTGGGGATGGGGGGTCTGACATCCTTTTCTGGACTTTGCAGGGTGAGGCACATACATACGTGCAGGCAGAACACTCGTACATAATATATAATATATTAATATATATCACATATATACATATTTGTATATACATGTGTGCGTGTATGTATACACACACACACACAACACCACATATATATACACATACATTTTTAAAGGAAACAGTATCCATCTTTTTTCCCCTTTCACACCGCCGTTCTGCGCCATCAATGGCAAATGATGGTTAAAGGTATTCCACGCAAACGGACGTAAGAAACAAGCAGGCATAGCCATTCTAGTACCTGACAAAACAGTCTCCACGCTGTAACTAGTTGGAGGAACTAAGAAAGGAAACTATGCCTTTATTAAAGAAAGAAGCAGCCAACAGGACATTCCAATCCCAACAACAAACACGGGGGCACCCGATTGCATAAAAGAAACACGTTCAGATATAAAACCACAGACTGACAAGGTGACACTGGGTGATTTCAACACCCTGCTCTCACCAATGGCCATCTAGAAATAAGATACACAGAGGAAGTCCGGGGTTAAATGACACCATACACTAGATGGACCTAACATAGCTACAGAGTATTCCACCCAAAGTCTAAACAATAGTCATTCATTTCAGCAATCTGTGAAACACTCTCCCAAACTGACCACGTATTAGGACATAAAGCAGTCTCGCCAAATACAGGTAAATGAAAAAAGCATCCGACATTCTTTTTACTTCAAAGGAAGACATCTAGACACCCAACAGCGGTAGAAATTGCAGAAAGCATACAAACTCATAAAAACTAGACAACTCACTATGGAAAGATAATTTGATGGAGAAAGAAATCAAGAAGAAAAATTTTAAATTCTTAGAATCTAATGAGTGGAGGAGGAGGCTGCTTGTTTGTTTCCCTGGCTGCCCAGACTCCCAAATAATCACACAGAAACTATATTATTTAAATCACTGCTTAGCCCATTAGCTCTGGCTTCTTATTGTCTAACTTTTACATCTTAATTTAACCCATTTCTATTCATCTGTGTACTGCCATGAGGCTGTGGCTTACTGGGCAAAGTTCCGGCGTCTGTCTCCAGTGGGGCTACATGGCTTCTCTGACTCCGCCTTCCCTCTCCCAGCATTCAGTTTAGTTTTCCCTGCCTAGCTCTATTCTTTTGCCCTATCACAGGTCAAGACAGTTTCTTTATTAATCAATAGTATTCACAGCATACATAGGGAAATCCCACATCAAATGAGAATGAAAACACAATATACCAAAATATACAGGACCTAATAAAGCCAATCATAAGAAAAGATATATGACATTAAGTGCCTACTTCAATAATTTTGAGAAAACTCAACTTAAGAACTTAGTAATGAAGCCTAAGGCCTTAAAACAAGAATAAATAAAAAAAAAACAAAAATAGAACAAGAACAACCAAAACACCACCTCCCAAAAGCAGACAGGAAGCAATAATCAAAACCAGGGCTGAAATGAAGGAGAAAGAAACAAAGAATACAACCCAAAGAATTGATGAAAAAGATTTGATTTCCTAAAAGTATTAACAGGATTGACTAACCTTTAGCCAAATTAAATAAGAAAGAGAGGGCCCAAATAAATAAAACTGGAGTTGAAAAGTGAGACATTATAAGAGACACCCCAAAAATTTATAAGGACAAACTTTAAAAATTTTGTATTCCATCAAACTGGAGAGTCTAAAAGAAATGACTTGAGATTTTATACACACACACACACACACACATATGGACAACTAAAGCTAAATCAAGATTAAATAAATCATTTATAATAAACCCATAGCATCCAATAAGATAGAAGCATTAATTGAAAAATCTCCCAACAAAAAAAGAAAAAGCCAAAACCCAGGACCAGATAAATTCAACACAATTTTACTAGACCTCCAACAACAAATATCAAGATTTCCTAAATTATTCCATAAATCAAAAAGGAAGGAACATTTCAAAGTCTTTTTAAAAAGCCATCATTACCCTGATACCATAAAAACCAGACAAAGACCTAACAAGAAAGAAAACCGTCGTCGTCTAGTGTGTTTGAAGAAGATGGGCGCAAAAATTCTCAATTGAAAGAACCTGCTAACAGGACAGATTGTAGGTCGAAGGTTTTGTGGCTGGGTTGGTGTCTCAGTCCTGCTCCTGGGAGCCTTGCCTGGTTACAGAATATGGCCATTTCCAGCTCCGTATCCCCCATTGCTAGGAGACTTTGCTACGGTCACTCTACCAGAGATTCCAGGGTTAATGGTGGTGTCTAGAACTTTATGGGCATGGCCAACCCATGACTGGTCCAACCTGAGGTCTATACCACAACAGGGAGCCCCTTTCTGACTCTGCCTGGACAGCTAGAAACCTGGACAGCCCAGAGACCCAAGGTAGAACCAAACACAACTGGTTTCCTAATGGTATCCTGCTATACTCCTAGATCATTGGCTAGGCCAACTCTCATCAGAGAGGCTTTAAAAAGCTAAAGCTGTTGACCTGGTGAGGAAATTATGACTACTTTCATCTAGCTGTCCTTCATGCTTTCCATTTTCCAAACGTTTCTTTTGTTTTGCTTGTTTTTTGAGACAGGGTTTCTCTGTGTAACAGCCCTGGCTGTCCTGGAACTCACTCTGTAGCCCAGGCTGGCCTTGAACTCACATAGGCTCACCTGCCTCTGCCCCCTGAGTGCTGGGATTATAGGCGTGCACCGCCACCACTGCCCCCCAAGCCTTTTCAAAACTTTTATGAGCGTGGGTTATCTTCACATTGAGTAAAGAACATTATTCCAAGTATATTGCTTTAAACTGTTGACCTGAATAATTAAGTTCCCAGCTAGCGCTACTGAAACAATTTTATCTTGAAATTTTGGATGGGGATTTAACGATGGCTGTGGGTCCATCAGAGGATGAGGAACAGAACCGTTCAGAGTATTCAGAAGCAGAACCTTAACCGAGGTCTCGAACTCGTTCTGGTCCTATGCTGCCTTTTAAAACCGCCCTGCCAGCAACAGCCATGCCAAGGGACCATGACTGCCAACCAGGAAGCGGCATGTGGAGAAAGGCTTGCGTTTACATTCAGAGTCTGAAACAAGGGGACACCCGAGCTACGTTTTCTAATTTAACAGTTTAAAAAAAATTTTTGACTAAAATAATTTCCTAGGCTTTTACATGTCCTTTGAGTTTATATTTGTAATTGTGACATTTTCAAGAGAAACACACAATAATTCATTTGTATTACTGACAGTTTGCTTTCCTCTCAAAGGATTTTTCCCCCTTAAGTGATCAGTACACACAGAGTAAGAACATTAAATATATTTAGAGACATTTCTACTTAGAGGCATTTGAATAATTTTGAATTTATTGGTATTTAATTGACTTTTTAAAATAATGATTTGGGGTTTGCCTATCTCAAGTTTTGCTGCGGGCGAGATGTGTTTAGTTAAGCTTCTTGGATCCTGCCTTTGAAGCCACTCTTTCTTTGCAAATCTCAGGAACCCAGACTAGCCCCCACCCCTCCCCTCCTTTCAAGTTAAAACATTTGCTCTGCCACCTCATTCTTTTGGAAAGACGCCTTAACTCCTCCTCCTCCTCACGCTCTCCGGGTTTATGGGTAAACTCGACTTTACCTCCTGCAGAGATGAGGCTACTCTTAAAATGCTGGGACGTTTGGGGATTAGACTGTGATCCGGTGGAAACACCACACTCTTCCTCTCTTCGTAGGGCACGTCCCACTCCGGAGCTTCTTGCGCGCTGCGTGGTGTCTCATCTTCCTCTATTATCTGCAGGGTGTGGATCGGGGGCAGCGGTATGTCTCCCGGTGTGGACTCCACACTTTCAGCAAGAGTGTGCTCTGAGAAATCTTGGTCCACCAGTTTCACAACTGGTATTCCCAGGCCTTCCTTATCGCCCTTGTCCACAAACTACAAAAAGAGCAAGACAGTGAACTTAAATCGCTATTCACTAAGGAGCATTCAAAGTCAATAAATCAATCCATTGTATAGTTAATTTTCACTGTAACTGTCCTTCCACTTAACAGGTATCCCATCCCTTCATAGAATCATGGTAATCAGACATTCTTTGGGGGCTGGAGAGGTGGCTCAGTGGTTAAGAGCACTGGCTGCCTTTGCTGAGGTCTCAGGTTCGATTCCCAGTGCCCACCTGGTGGCCCACAATCTTGATAACTCCAGTTCCAGGAGAGACTGAGCCTTTTTCTGAATGAGTTTTGCACATGCAGGCAAGACACAAAATAAAATAAATCTTAAAAAATAAAAAGAAATTATCTTACCTCATGTGAAATATGTTCAGATTTTCTGTGATGGGAACCTGTTTTAAAAAAAATAATGAGTACTCTGCTTTATTTAACATTGTTTTACTTACATACAATTTTCCTCCCTTTAAGTAAAGGGTAACTAAAGCAGCTATTCAAACATGAACCACTACCTTAGTGAAAACAGGCTAACAAATCTCGAGGAAGACTGCTTGAGTTTAAGGCCAGCTAGCCTGGCCTAAATAGTGAGCTTTGTCCTGGGGCTAGCTCTTGTATACCAGGTTGGCCTCGAACTCACAGAGATCTGCCTGCCTCTGCTTCCCCAGTGCTGGGATTAAAGGTGTGCGCCACCACCGCCCAGCCCTTTAGATGTATTTTTACTTTAGGTGAATTTTTATTTTACGTGTATGAGTATTTCCTGCAGGCATGTCTGTCCGCCACGTGCAGGCGTGTTGCCTGGGAAGGTCAGGAGAGGGTGTTGGATCACCTGGAACTGGAGTTACAGACGCTTGTGAGCTGCCACGTGGGTGCTGGGAACTGAACCCAGGTCCTCTGCAAGAGCAGCAAACACTCTTAACTTCTGAATCATCTCTACAGCCACATTCTCTTCTTTTCTTATTCTAGCCCAATTTGTCGATTGTATTTACCTTTTTAAAAACTTAGCTTCATTTAAAAAAAAAACTACTATGATCTTTATTTCCTCTAACTTTGAAGTTGGTTTCTGTTCTAGTTCTTAGTGGTATGAAGTTCAGTTGTTTATTTTGGGTCTTCTTTTAAAAATAAACATTTTTAAACTTTTAGTTGTGTAGGAGTGTGTGTGTGTGTGTGTGTGTGTGTGTGTGTATGTGTGTGTGTGTGCTGTAATACTGGAGGCTTCAGAAATACCAAAGAGAGTCAAGTCATTAGACACTCCATTGCATGTCTGAAAAACAGAATACAAAAGCCTTCTGGATAAGTGAAAAATGGAATTCAGACAAGCCCCACAGTGAGAGAAGTCCTTTTGCTTTCCTGTCTGTGATACAGAAGAGGAAGTCTGTGATTATCTTACACCTAAAGCTTCAGAGTTGGAACCCTGGAGGGAGATCAGGGGCAGAGTGCTGGCCCCGTGCATGCAGGGTCCTGGGTTGGGGTTTTAGCTTGGCAATCAAACAGTGGAAATAGTACTAAAAAGAAGCCTGCAGAACCGGTATCGTAGGTTGGAGACCCAACTCTACTAGTGCAGTGACAGAGATATGAGCGCGCACACACACACACACACACACACACACACACAACACACACACCGGTAAGTAGAGTGTGGAAAGACGAGTAAGTTGCAGCCAAACCCTTGCAACAGGAACTTTACACTACATACGTTGAAGATGTATAACCGTGTGTTTAAAGTACAGTAGTTTACATCAACTTGCTTTCTAGATAACTTTGAGAGAGGTGTTTGGGAGACTGTGTAAACACTAATTAGATCTCTTACCTGTAATTTATGGTTAAGTTCTCAAATTAAATACTAACTGAATTTCCTCCAGCACAATTCTACTCCCTTTCTGACTGTCTCTTTCTCTTTGTCTCTGTGTCTTATCTCTCGCCCTCTCTGTTCACACACACACATCTCTTCACACACACATCTGTTCACACACACACACACACACACACACACACACACACACACTCTACCTCAATGGTTCTACAGTTTCTTCTACCTCAAGAGTTCAAAATGCTTCACAAAAGTATCTTATAAATATCACAGTTGAGATTTAAATTTTTCCTATCTTGAAAGAAGTGAAGAACCAATAAATTTTTTTTATAACTCCTGGTGTTTGAGAAATGACTCAGCAGTGAGAACATTGGCTGCTCTTGCAGGGGATCCAGATTCAGTTCCCAGCACACAATGGCAGCTCACAATCTCATGTAACTCTAGTCCTAAGAGAAATGATATTCTCTGATGGTCTCTGAGGGCGCCAGGAAAACACTTGGTACACAGACATATATGCAGACAAAACACCCGTACACATAAAATTATTTTAAAAGTTAAAAAACTCTTAATGGGGGTCTAAGACTTCTCTTTGACATCCTTAAAAAATACCAAAGTAATTGGCACAACAATAAAATGTTACTTGATCTATGACAAAAATGAAATCAATTTAAAACAAATTAGTAACTTTTACAATATAACACCTTGCTCTAATTATCTTAATAATAAAAATTAACGTGATTTTTTTTTTACCATGTGATATACTTCCATACATATCTTCGAACAGACTAGAACTTCCTTCAGATAGTTCATTCAAACTAGGTTCCTAGACACACAGAGAAAGAAAGAAAACATGTTGGGCAAAATACTTGAAGAACTAAAATGTTTTTCCTGTTTTCATGATTTCTGTTTAAAGAATACTTTATTGGTTTCTGTCATAAAACTCACATAGATGAGAATATAAAGTTAAGGCAATTTTTAAGACACATTTTCCCTCTAAGTTGGCAGAGGCCGAGACGGAGCTGGTGAGGATCTGAATCCATGGAGCTTGACTTCGAGAGGGGTTGCTGCTCCCGGGAGAACTCCGAGAGCTGGGGGGGGGGCATGCATATCATTTGAGTAACAAAAGGAAAACAAGAGGGACGCAAACCCCAACGTTAATTGAACAACTTCAAATAAGCCAGTGGGTGCAGGAAAAAATGTTCACGCCTTCCATCATTAGAGAAATGTAAATTAAAAATGCCACAAGTCAGCACTTGGAATTCACAATCACATCAAGAGAATCAGGTCTAGAGGTGATGACCACATGGGAAACGAGCAGGCGGTCAAGATTCAAAACCACCACACATTTTTCTATTGGAATGCAAGATAGCAAAGCAGCTTGTCAAAACAGCTTGACAGTTTTTCGAAACCTTAAACTGGGAACAGCCCGTTTGATCCAGATTCTGTTCCTGGGCATTCGTGAAGCAAAATTAAAAGCATTTGTTGGCACAAAGACATATATAAGGAAGCCAAGTATATGGGTCTACGTCCAGGATCTCAGCCCTTGGGAGACCAAGGCAGAAGAATTCCAAGTTTGAGGTTAGTCTGGGCAACTCAGCAAGAGTAAGTCCAGCCTGTGTAGCGAAACCCCATGTCAAGGAAAACAGCGAACGTTTGTACGTGAGCGTCCACAGCAGCACCCTTCACCAGAGCTCAGTCGTGTATAGAGCCTCGATGTTCATCAGGGGACGAACGCATAAAATATATCTAGAAACAAATGGGATGCTGATATATGTTATAACAAGAAAACACGTGGAAGACATTACGCGGAGAGAGAAGAGCAAGCTACAAAGGACCACGTATTTACACATAATTCCACTCTTGTGCAAATGTATATGAAGGAAAATGAGTCGGCTGCTGCCGAGGGCAGGAGGGCAATGGAAGAACTGGGAAAGTATTGACTCGTGGCGTTGGGCTACTTCTGTTTAAAAAGAGTGAGAATGTCCTAAAATGGATTGTGGTGATGGGTGTGCAACTTGATGGACAGGCTGAAGGCCACTGAAATGTACACTTTAAACTGGCCAATTAATTAAACCTTATAAATTCGGAATAAACACTTACTGAATGGCACATTGTTAATACAGAGAGGAACATGAGCTGCGAATAGCATTTTACTTAATGGCAATGAGCAATTATCTGATAAAACATTTTAATTCATCAAGGCGTGTTTCTATTAAACAGTGGATAACACACTACACATGATAGAATGTGTTTTGGCAATTACCTCTGTGACTTTGGAAGCCACTTTTGGAGTAATAAGGTTTCTTAAATACTCAGATTTTTCCATCCATGTTTTTAGATTTTTATATTCCTCTTTCATTTTTTCCAACCTAAACAAAAAAAATCAGCTACAGATGAAAAACTACAAATGACAGAGGGATATATATATATATTATATTATATATTAAAACCCACAGAAGAATAACAAAATATGACCCATTCATAAGATGTTCCAAAAGTGACAAATTAACAACATATTCTCTAAAGAAACAGTTAAAAGAAATGATTACAACAGAATTAAGGGTCACGGTAATGGCAAGAGATTAGGGAAAGAGAAGCCTCTTAAAGGCGCATAAAAGACATTTCTGACCTTAGTGATAATGATGTATTTCTTACACAAATAATCACTTTATTATCGTTATCTAAGCTTTATAAACACACTTCAGAAATTATTCAATAATGTATTATGTATTCTCAGTATTTTAATTTGCTTATTTTGGTCAGTCTGGGATGCAATAACAGGATACCATGCAGTGGGTGGATTAAAGAACAGACATCTATTTCTCATAATCCTGATGTGGGAGTGTCATATCAATCTGTTGATTTCATTGGCTGAGCAATAAAGAAACTGCTTGGCTGGCCCTCATAGGTTAAAGCATAAATGGGAGGAGAAAACAGAATAGGATGCTGGGCGGAAGAGGAAGTGAGGTCAGACTCTGCGCTGCTTCGAGAGAGACCCGACAGCTCTGCTGGAGCAGAGACGCCATGCTCAGCTCTCCCAGGCAGCTGCAACCCACGATGGACTTAGGCTAGAATCTTCCCGGTAAGCGCACCTTGGGGTGCTTACACAGATGATTAGAAATGGGCTAGTCCAGGTGCGAGAATTAGCCTGTAAGGGCTAGAGTTCATGGGCCAAGCAGTTCTTAAATGAATACAGTTTGTGTGTTGTTATTTCGGGCATAAGCTAGCCAAGCGGCCGGGGTGTTGGGGACGCAGCCCCGCCGCCGCTCCATATTACAACATAATCCTCAGGCTAGGATGTCTAATGCTGAGATACCAGCTCTCCCAGACCCCGGTGAGGGTCTTCCTGGTGGCCATCATCTTCTCTCCTCATAGTGGAGGGAGGGATATTAGGTCTTCTCTTCTTGTAACTTTTATAAGGGCATTGATTGCATTACAAGGGCTTCATCCTCAATCCTAATCTAACCTAATCCAGTTATGTCCCCAAAGCTCCACCTTTAACTGTTGTTAAATCAGAGCTTAAACCTTTAACATATTAACTGAGGAGGCAGCTCAGTGACGGAGCGTTTGCCTAGGACACCTGAGGCTAAGAACATTGATTACTCTTCTCACTTGAAAACAACTGACATTAAGATTAGTGTGATCCAAGGCGGGGCCTCCGTTCCCAGAAAAATTAGTGTTTTTCAGGCTCTCTCTTCCTTCTAACTCTGGAATAGGAGCCAGTGGTGGACAACTAGGGCGTGGCATTTGGAGTCACGGTCCGTCACGGCTCATCGGTGGCCCAAGTGGAAGTCTGGGTGTTATGGGGTTCATCGTCTTTGGGATACGCTGAACTCTGGCTCTTGTTGCTTCATGACTGCATGCCTATCCTAGTTCTGCTCAGTTTTTTATCATCTTGGCTGTCACCAAGTCCCTTGAAAATGATTGCCCCAAACAATGGACTCAACACCTTTAGACCTCTTTTATAACTCACTGCTTTCAAACATAATTTTAGAACATATTTCACCCAGACTTTGTTGTCTGTTGTTGTACAATGAGATAGTCTGAAGGAACCTATGAGAGTTTACGTAGAGAGTGAGTATGTGCACATACTAGCTCTCTGCCTCCATAAATCCATTAAGGTGAGCTGCAAGACCAAAG
Source organism: Alexandromys fortis (assembly GCF_014885135.2). Classification (NCBI taxonomy): domain Eukaryota; kingdom Metazoa; phylum Chordata; class Mammalia; order Rodentia; family Cricetidae; genus Alexandromys; species Alexandromys fortis. Next base: position 754,961 of record NW_026067986.1, on the reverse strand, counting down.
GACACACCTTTGTCCTCTGATCTGACACACTGTGTTTTGCCAAGATTCACTGAATGTCTACTGTACGCTGTGTGTTCGCTAAGTACCAAACACACTATACGATGGTGTGTTTCAAGGAACATATTATCTTTTCTCAAAAAAAAAAAAAAACTTAATTTAACGGTTAAAGACTGAAAAGGGTAAACAAATATTAAACTGTACGTCATGAAACGTATTCTGTCAGTGTCATGATGCTGGATCTCTTCACCAGAATTGGGAGCAATAAATGTCTGCAGATGAAGCCATGTTGTGGCTTATTTACAGGGGTCTGGGCACTTTAGCACAAAGACCGAGGGATCAGAAGTCAAGGCTGAGGATTTGGGCAGAGAGGGAGGAACTATACAAATCAATAGAAATTCCATACCCGAGGGAGAAAATAACTAGGGCATTCAAGCTTGTGTTAGCTCAACTGCAGATTAAAAAGAAAGGTTGAGCCAGTGGGGTAGAATATTAGACAGAAGGGACCGACAGAGAAGGGTGAGGAAAAATCGCATGAGAGACAGCGGGAAAGACTCGCATGAAGGAAGCCTTTTGCTTGCTTTCTTACAGGTGGGTTTTCACCTCTTTCCCTATCATAATAAAGCACCTTACAAGGGACACATGAGACGGCATCACAATGAGTACCCCTAGGTCAGTGAAAAGCCTGAGGTCAACGTAAGAAGTTCGGAATGGCGCAGACTACATGGAAACAAATGGCATGTGTGCTGTTTACCTTTCCCGGGGTTTCTCCTGGAGTTTTTCGAGTCGCACGGCGTTCGGGTGGCTGCTTTCAGCAGCCCCGACGGAAACGTTAAGTTCTGGGGATAAGAAGGCTGGGTATTCGACTCGTTGCGGGGTAATAACATTTCTGAAAAAACTGTAGTAGAGTCACACGCCAACACTACACAAGAGTGCATCCCTACAGTCGGTGTGGTAGCTGCTGTTTTCAACTGTTCTTGTACCGGCTCACCCACTACCCCGGACAAGAAGACAGAACTAAGGAAGAAGGCAAGAACTGGAATCCTGGGACTCTCTTGCCCTCTTGGTTACTCATCAAGACCGTGGGCAGTAGGGATGGGGAAGGAGACCCAGAGGAAGGAGAAATAAAAAATTCAGGTCTTTTGGCCACCATTTATAGCCAAATCTGCCTTCAGAGTCCCCCATCCTTTCAAACACCTAATTCTATGGACTAGATTTTATGTCTGGCACTGTATTCGTATGCCTGTCTGTATTGGTTGTCTCGTTCCACCTGCATGGCAAACCCACGGGATAAGAATTACTGAATCCACTTGACATACCAGAAAGCCAGGAGTGAAGAGATTTTTTTTTGTTTGTTTGTCTGTTTTTGTTTTTTAAGGTAGGGTTTCTCTGTGTATCCCTGGCTGTCCTGGAATGGTCTACAGAGCGAGTCCCACATCCCAAATCTAATTTCCTTGATTCATTTCGATTTTTAAAAACAAATCCTTTTTCTTAGACAGCTTTCTCTGGTGCATATTTTTCTTGACGTGTATTTTTACTGTTGAAGTTTTAAGGTCATTTGGAATACTATATTTTAAGCTACATTTCCTTTGCTAACAACACATGTTTTGTGGGGGGAGTATGGAGTGTGGGGTGGTTGGTGCATGAGCGTAAAGGTGTCTTATTCTTTCCCTCCCTGCCTTGGTCCCTTTTGCTGAACCTGAAGCTTGCCGTGTCAGCTGGCCTGGTCAGCAAACCCCTGTCTCTGTCCCTCAAAGCTGGGGGTTACAGGCACCTGTAGCCATGTCTGGCTTTATGCGTGGATGCTGGGGACCTGAACGCAGCTTGCAGGGCATCTTCCCAGCCCCACTAATAACATTTTAAACACAGTTTTTATTGTTGGTTTTTTTGTTTGTTTGTTTGTTGTTTGTTTTACAGCCCATTTGGAAGTAACAGTTGGCGTGGTGTGGGGTGGGCTAACAATGACACCCTGTAGAACAGAAACTGGCTACCCTAGGCACGTGGATCTTGGAAGTTCTTCCTCTATATTCCGTGAGGAGGATCTTGATGGCTGATTTCCGCATTGTGCCACACCCATTTCCTCTCATCTCTAGACCTCAGTTCCTTTCTCCAGGGGGCACCTAGAAACTCAGGATCTCTCCCATCTTTTTGTCTGTTGGCTTGTTTCCCACAGGGTTTCAAGTAACCCCCTAGACTCCTCATCCTCCTTCCTCTGCCTGCCGAGGGTTGGGGCTCCAGGCTTGAGCCACCACACCTGGCTCTTTTTCTCACCTTATCAAGCAAAGGAGTTCGGTGCTCCCCTTACCTTAGGATCTAGGCGTCCTGGCCACGCTCTCGGGAATTCTCGAGATAACTGATACGTTCCGTGGCACCTTTGAAATGCCATTCGCTCTCAATGAAGTAACGAAATCAAAACACTTACGTGACAGGGTCTGTCCTTTCTGGAGGAGGGGCGATCTTCATAAACATGGATGGCTCGATGATTTTTTGAAGAGGTTTTAGCTGGATAAAATTATATGATTGTGTAATTCGCCGTGACAGGACTAACAGCCCAGCCCCCCCCCCCAAAGGCCTATACCATACTTGAGTGGTGTGTGTACAGAGAAGAGGAAGGAAGAAAGGAACTTAATTTGTTGAACATTGAACATTTGCCAAGCATTGCACACCTTCAATTTTCTGTAACCCTTCTGATAGAAGTAGGAGGTAAGTGTGAGTATTCTATAGATCACACTAAACAACAGTAATTCATTCAAGGTTACAAAATGTGCAAAATGGGGCAGCTCTACGTTTTCAGTGAGGTCTACACACGAGGCAACACTTGCCTAGTTCCAGCATGTGTGTGCTCAGTTGTGTCTGGAGGCGTGTGCTGCGCTGCGTGTGTGGTCCAGAGGATAACCTCGGGCCTCTCGCTGGCCCGGAGCTCATCAAGTCGGCTACAGTGGCTGACCAGCAAGCCCCAGAGATCTTCCTGCTTCCACCTCCCCAGCTCTGGGACTGCAGATCTAGAAATCACCTCTCCCTCTAGGGATGCTCTCACATGTTATATTGGACACAAGACCTACTTCTAACGTTATACTCATTAGCTATGGCCGCCAAACATAATTTCCAGAAATAACGGCTTCTCATAAGGCGTGATCGATGCGCTCAAACAGAAGACATGTCTTGAAAAAGCGGAACTAACCTGATGTGAAAATCCATAGCCAAAGGTTCCATAGGAAAACATGAACTCCACCTCCACCCTGCAGATAGACTGGAAGCAGAACGCTGTTGTTAGAGAAGTGACCCGACATGACAAGGTCATAAACGTACACTTTAGAAAAGCCTACGGTGACCCTTCCGGGTAAAAAAAAAAAAAAAAGACCAAAGCTTCACGTACAAAGAGAACTCCAACAGAGTTCTGTTCAGTTCCTAGAACGTTACAAGCCTTTCACCTTAACACAAGGCTGGTGATCAAATGTATAAAATTTTAATTTAGAATTATTAGTAGGATTACCATAAGATATTGACTTATGTGTACATATTTTGGTTTTTGTTGATGGAGGAGTTGAAGACAGGGTTTCTCTGTGTCACAGACCTGACTGTCCTAGAACTAGCTCTTGTAGACCAGGCTGGCCTCGAACTCACAGAGATCCGCCTGCCTCTGCCTCCCAAGTGTTGGGATTAAAGGCGTGCGCCACCACCGCCCGAGTAAGGTATGTATTTTATTTACGTTTATAGGTCAAATGATTTACTCACAGGCCTTTCCTATCTACCCCAGATCAAATGAAGACTGAGACACGCAACCTCACCTCTGACCCCAGGTTGGCCGTGTGTGAAGGGAAAAAGAGGCCCCTGCTTTGTGGCTTTATATACGTCCCTCAACCCCGTTCTGGACAGGGGACAGCAGGAGCAGCTCCGGCTGATCATCTGATAAAATCACTAACATTTAGGTGCGTTCAGAATCAGGGACTGCCAACACTTTTTCAGAGACTTGGTCCGCGCATGGACAGCGGCCGCTGACATTTTACATTCTCGTCCAGTGGTTTCTAAGCCTCTCTCTCACAATTTACTAATAGGATCAAATTCTTAAAACATATTTATATATGTATAGATGTAACAATTAAAGAAAAAGAGACCATGAATTTGAGAAAGAGCAGGGGGGAAGCGTGTGTGGAAGGAGTTGGAGGGAGAAAATGGAAAGGGGGAGTGACTTTATATTATAATTTTTAAAATTATAAAAAATATAAAAAAGCTAAGTTGAGTCTGAAAAACACGATGCCAAAATTTTATATTAAAAAATGAAGAATTTAAAAAAAATGAAGAATTTGTGAGCAAATGTGATAATTTCTCTATTACACATATTTTTACTAATTCATATAGCTACGGTTAATGTAGTGAAAAAAATCTTAAAAATTAGGCAGTAAGCCATCAGATTAAATTCTCTGCACTGTCGGATACCACACATGGGTAATCTGAGGAAGGCTGGCGCGGCTCTTACCGAGTTTCTGTGCTTCATCTGCAGGACTTCTGTGAAGCAGCCTTTCTGGAAAAAGAGAGGTAGAATGATTCACGCCCGTGTCTGTAGTTTATCTACAGCATAGTAGCATACAAATCCGGCCGTTGTTTTAAAATATACATCAGCTCGACAGCTGAAATACATTATTCATACAAATACAATCTCATCTTAACTAAATTAACATACAAATATAACGTCTGTTCACTGGAAGAGAAACCCAGTTGTGAATGACAGGAATAAATGTAGACATTAGCAGTTACCAGGGCAGAAACGTTTCTGCTTGCAGACTTCCCTTCCTGGGCATCAACGTTTATTCTGGCTAAAAGCGAATCTCCCCACGACAAACTCTGGAGAGGTGGAAGGACCTTCACACCCGAGGGCACGGACAGGCTCTGGGAATCTTTGCCGTCCCTGATCCGTGGTTATCATCTGTGGTTATCTCCACTCTCCTATAGGTTACCTTGCCCAATTCAACGCCCGCCTGGGCTTTATTCTTCTTCCCGAGCATCATCACTGCTTCCAGTTTCACAGTTAAGAACCGTACACACAGGTACAGCCGGGCGGTGGTGGTGGTTGCCTTTAATCCCAGCACTCGGGAGACAGAGTCAGACGGATCTCTGTGAGTTCAAAGTCAGCCTGGTCTATGAGAGCGAGTTCCAGGACAGGCTCCACAAAAGCAGAGGCACTTCCCAAATCCTACACACCACTCAAGGTCAGAAAGTGATGCAGACTCCCCCACGTTCTCCTCAGTTGCCCCAAATTACATGATTCTTGTGTGGGAATTCTAAGTTTTCTTATTTTAAACCCCATGCTTTCTGACAGCCCTACATTTTTTTGTATGTTTATAATGAACTTTGGTTCCAATGCACGTGGTAAACAGAAGGTATCCGTCAGATATCAAGAACACCAGCTAGACTGTATGGCACCAAGATTTTTTAAAAAGGTACTTTTTACTTTTTGTTTTTTTATTCGTTTTGGTCTTTTTTGAGACTATGTCTCACATAGCCCAGGTTGGCCTTGAAGTCACTGTGAGGCCAAGGATGACTTTGAACTCATAACTCTCTTGTCTGTACCTCCCACCCCACTCCCCGCAAGTACCGGGATTACAGGTATGGGTCCCCATGTAGCTGGGGGGAAAATGTATATTTTTATACATACCTGTATTATTTCGTAAAGATGTGCTTCAACACTGCCCAAGGAGAGGGCGGGTCTTTCTGTACTTCCTCCATCTTGCATTAGCTCCAAAAAAATATTATTCCTCTCATCATCTTGACGTCTGGGAACCTCAATGCCAAAATGTATGGAAGGAAGTATTAAATTTCGGGCCTGGATTTCAGACGTGACTTCCAAATAAATACTTTCGTAAGGCATACTATATATATATATATATGGTACCATGGGCATCGCTAATTATCAATTTTATGCATGTTAGTCTTGTGACTTTCTAAGTTTGTCATTCTACATATTCTAAGGTCAACAAAATCAGGACTTGTTTATGTCTAACATTAATTATGATCTTTTGAATCATCTATTGCCCAAATTGTCCTTTTAACTATACATTAAAGAGGTGCCCTCAACACTCTACTGAAGTCACGCATAAAGATGAAGTGTGACTCAGGTAAATTAAGCAGAAGCAACAATGCTAGAGCGATCATAATGCTCGATTTCAAATTATCCTAACAGAGCCATAGTCACAAAGACAGCATGGCCCTGGAACAAAATAGGCCTTGATCAGTGGAATCAAATATAGGGCCCAGACAGAAGGCCACACAGCTACTTGATTTTCCACAAAAAATATACATCGGAGAAAAGACAGTTCACCAAACAGTGCTGGAGAAAAACGAATACCCGTGTGCAGAAGAAATGCTCAACATTTTTAGCCCTCCGGGACTGCAAACCAAAACAACATGGATTCAATCTCACTCCACTTAGAAAAGCTCTCCTGCAAAAAAGCCCAAATCGGGGGGATTCGGGCTAAGACCCTACTGGCAGGAATGCAGAAACCTGCCAACATGTTTGCTACCGCCTGGTCCAGTTACACCGGTGCTGATATCAAAGAATCCAAGTCAGCACACTGTAGAGTTAACCTCCACACCTGTGCTGATTCTGGTGCATCAGGCTAGGAGCCCAGGGCTGAAAGTGAAAGGCTGTCAGAACTGTAGCATGCATACACAGCAAAGTTTTATTCGGTCACACAAGAATGAAACTGTGTTGTTTCCAGGGAAAAAAAAATATGGGACCGGAGATCACCATGTTGTTCACAGAATGCCAGGTTTACAAAGACCAATGCTCTCTCATAACGGGGATTTAGGGGGAAAGAAAGGGGACACAAAAGCAAGAGGAGAGTTATTAGTGATTTAGAACGAGGAAAGGGGAAGGGACAGGAAGATGAATGAGGATAATGGAGTGGTTAATATGATCCAAGCATGTTCTTCACGTGTATGAAAATGTCAGGGAAAGCCAGCCCTTTATGCACTTGATAGTCTAATAAAATAAATTAATTTAAAACTATGTCTAGTTTGTTGTTCTTTTTGCATTCATTTGCTCATGTATGTATGTACGTACATACGTGTGTATGAATTTAGGCCAGAAGGAGCACATGTGCCCCAGTACACATGCAGAGGTTACAGGACAGCTTGTATGAGCTACTCTCTCCTTTTACCGTGGGACACCCAGGAATCAAATTCCAACCTGTAGGCTCGGTGCAAGTGCCTTTAATCTCTGGCCCCCACGTTACTTTTTAAGAATTCAGGGCTAAAAATGACCTTTCCTACGCGACAATTAAAATAAAGTTTACAAAGACACTTGGAGCAGAGATGAAATCCTTTAGAATTTCTGTAAAACTCAATGTAATAATTTTTTAAAGAAATGATTGGGCTAATTAATGAATCCTGTAGCTATATAATAGAGTTTGTGTGTGTGTGTGTGTCTGTCTGTCTGTCTTTCTCTGTGTGTGAAAGACAGAAAGCAGGAGGGAAGGAGAGAGATGTTTGGGGTTGTTACAAAGACTGCAGTCTATTATGTGACAACCGTAGGGGATCTAGATGAGGCGAAGATGTGAGAGGAGAGAAAGGAATCAGAGAGTGAAAACAGGAAGGGTGGAGGAGCGGTGCTCAGGAGAGAGGAGGGGCAAAGCGGTAAAGCCTTCTATGAACATTCTAGAGCCTCACGCAGCAGCACACTGGGGAAGAAGTGCACCGGGGGGCCGGGGCAGGTGTTCCCACAGGCCACTGCAGGGGGCACGATGCTGCAGAACCCAGAATGAAAAAGCACAACTCTTTTTTTTTTTTTTGAGACAGAGTTTCTTTGTAGTTTTTGGTGCCTGTCCTGGAACTAGCTCTTGTAGACCAGGCTGGCCTCAAACTCACAGAGATCCACCTGCCTCTGCCTCCCAGCGCTGGGATTAAAGGCGTGCGCCACCACCGCCCGGCTACTACTCTTAGTTCTTGTCTGCCTTTTTTTTTTCCTCCCCAAAGATGCAAGTACTTTAGAATGCTTGAAACCTATAGCAACACATCATTCTACTAAGAAGAGAGTTTTCCCATTACCTGTACAGAAAAATACTTCACTTCGTCAAACCTGAGTACAAGGTTCTTTTCGTTGTTGGTGGCTTTCAAGTTCCGGAGTTTCGTGCATTTCGTGACGTGATTTATACAGATACGAATGAACAGGTTGATGTGTTGTTGTACAATGACTGAGAATAAAATATTTAGGAAACAAGTCCGGGTGCGGTTGATCAAACAACGCACTGTAAAATCTATTAGACAATCCGGGCCAAAATGTCAAACTCAAGCACGCACAGAGAGAAGACAATCTCGGAGGATATTGAACAATGGGAAAAACTTTCATAATTACGGCTTTGACTCTCGTTGCTAGGCACAGTGTCATCAGGAATGTTTATGTGTCTCTACACACCTCTCCTTATTTTTATCCTTGCATTCTCGCTGTAATTTCTTTGCAACTTTTCTATATATTAATTTTAAGATGGCTAAGTATATATAATCTACAACTGGCATTATTTTCCAGATCTAAGGAGATATAGAAGTTTTTTTAAAACAAAATTTATTTATTTATTATGTATACAATATTCTGTCTGTGTGTATGCCTGCAGGCCAGAAGAGGGCACCAGACCTCATTACAGATGGTTGTGAGCCACCATGTGGTTGCTGGGAATTGAACTCAGGACCCGAAGAGCAGGCAATGCTCTTAACCTCTGAGCCATCTCTCCAGCCCCCATATAGAAGTTTTTAAAATCAATTAGTTTCTTTACATCCTGACCAAAGATCCCCCTCCCTCCTCTCCTCACATCCCCTCTCCCCCAATCCACTCCTCCTCCCCTTTAGAAAGGAGGAGACCTCCCTTGGGTATCAAGCAAGCAAGGCATAGGAAGTTGCAGCCAGACTAAGCGCCTCCCCTTGTGTTAAGGCTGGGCGAGGCACTCCATTATGAGAAACAGCCTCCCAAGAGCCAGCCAAGGTGTTGGGGGCAAATAAGAAAATAAACTAAGAATAACTGAATCTTAAGATAGAATTTACAGCACAGTGGTCTACTCTAATTCTCTTTGTTAGTGAATGGGTCTCCATCCTGATGGTACTATATTGCTTTCACTGTACTTTATGAGTTAAAAAAAAAATGCTTTCCAGATTTGAGTTTCTTCAAACATCTCTATAGAAAATTTTTTTAAAAAAACTCCCTTTATACAAAAAAAAAAAAAAAAAAAAAGGAAAAGCAATGCCATAACAAGAGTGGCTTTAAAATAAGTGTAGATGAATACCGTTGCCCACACCTCTAATTCCAACAGGGTTGAGAGTTCAAGGCCAGCCTGGGCTACGTAGAAAGACACACTCCCAAAGAACCAAAACAAGGCACAAATTTAAAGTAAATTCTTTTTAAGACATTTGAGTAGACTTACTGCTTACATGTAAATTCGCATTATCTCTTAAGGGCATACCATGGTTTTCCTTTAGCTTACGTGGTGATTGAAGGAAATCACAGAAGGCCAAAAATCTTTGTGTTAAACTTCTACACTGAGAAATGGGATTTATTTTTGCTGTCCTTGAATCTGAACAGGCATTCATGACCATATTAACATAAGTGCAATGAATGCAACTGAAATCGGCATTAGGATGCATGATAGAGACTTTCATCTGAGAGTGAGAGATTAGAGAGCATGAAGAACTATGGTAATCATGGGTTTGTTCTAAATATGTAATATTCTGTAAACTCAAAAGGAGTTCAGGAGGAAGAGAGATCCATGAACAGAACAAGCTTTTTTTTTTTTTTTTTTGAGACCAAGTTTCTCTATAGCTTTGGGGCCTGTCCTGGAACTAGCTCATGTAGACCAGGCTGGCCTTGAACTCACAGAGATCTGCCTGCCTCTGCCTCTCGAGTGCTGGGATTGAAGGCGTGCGCCACCACTGCCCAGCTCAGACCAAGCATTCTAAACCATCCCACCCGGCCAAGTCCACCCTTGCAGGCTTCCACCCTGAAGAGCAGGGCATCCTTGTCCTTTTCAACTTCCAAACAGCAGCCAAAGCGAACACTTTGAAGAAGTACCACCTGGAGGGCGAACAGAGCATTTGACAATCAAATGGTTAGTGTTTCAAGCTGCTCTGTTTCCAGGTAGTTAGTGACTGCAATAAGACACCGGAGCAGCAAGGCATGCTGATGCCGTGGTCTGCAGACCAAAAGGATACATCTGTGAGAAAACTGTCGACAACTCTTTATGTGAACAGCCAGGCAGCCGACCTGCAACAACCGGAACAAAACACAAAAGGCAAGCACGTTTTTTAAAAGTTAATTTCTTGTGTTTCACGGTGAAGTTTTTAAATCTTTATTTATTTTTTTTATTTTTATTTATTTATTTA
>NW_026067986.1:685002-743668 GCF_014885135.2 Alexandromys fortis | reverse complement strand
CCCGGCCTAGAAAAAGCTTTTTAAAATACTGCTTCTTCTTTACAATTTTCTATTACATCACTCTCTCTCTTCTGATTTTCTCCTTTCCCCACCCCACCTGTGTGTGTGTGTGTGTGTGTGTGTGTGTGTGTGTGTGTGTGTGTGTGTGTAGACACGTGCACAATGGCATGTGTGGTGGTCAGAGGACAGCTTGCAGAAGCTGGTCCCCTTCTCCCACGGTGAGGGTCCTGGAGTTCAAACGCAGGTCCTCAGCGTTACCAGGTGGCTAGTGCCTTTGCCCATTTGCCATCTCACCACCCAAGCAAGGTTTGTGGCCACGTGGAAACTATTGCTTCTGAGGTCGGCGAGGGGCACGGAGGATAAAGGGGACAATGGAGGATAAAGGGGTCAATTTTTAAACCTTCGGCCAATCTGTAAATAAGTATAATCACTTGAGCTCAACAAAAACACTGGTACACAGACTCCTCTTTCAGACAGACATTGGGCATTAGCAGATCTTAGGCGGGCCCCCAAATTAGTGTCTTGCAATTGTGTCAGACAGATGCTGGACATTACTGGATCTTAGGTGGGTCTCAAATGAGTGTCTTACAATTATGTCAGGTGATTGGGGATCCTTATAATAGAAAACATTACTTCTGTGAATTAGAATGTTTTCCATAATTTGGGTGAATAGTTAGTGGTTTGATGACTCATATAAATAAAAATTCATGAGCATGCTTATCCTAGAGGACTATTTTCTTCACTTACTTTTCAATCACTGGATAATAATATCAACTGTGTTTCATAGCCCCCAAATGAGAAATAATTTGTATGGGCTCGCTGAAGGTGACTCATACGTACCACATCTCCAAATGGTACCAAAGTTGGTGTTTCACTTGTTACTACCATTTCTTCACTCTGAGACCCTTGAAGAGTTTTTCTTAGCATCTGTAATGAAAATAAATTAATTTAACACTTTAGATGAAAAAGTAGAACATCACTGGATAAAATATTATTCCCACTAATATTTTACCAAGTGTCTAGTATGTATTTGGTGCTCTAGGCAGTGGATATAACTATGAATAAGAAACTCATTTCTATCTTCAATACTTTTATCACTAGATAAACAAATAAAGTGTACATAGTTAACTATGGGATTTTCCAGTAAATCAGAAAAGAGGAGAAAAGCAAACATGCATATGAACAGTGGTCCTTCAGTGAGTTAATGGACTGAGCACACCGCAGGATATATTGGAACATTTATAAGATCACTCCATCCAGTATGGCAGTCACCCAAACTTCTATTCAAACGTAACTCTATCAAAATGAGAAACATAGATAAAACATAGGACACCTTAGAGAAGGGTCTCACAGTTTCCAGGTGAAACCTGCCATGGTTTTTCATGCATGCAGTGAGCTTTGAAGACCTACTGTGTCTTCGTGCTCGTGGGGGTCCTGTCCTCAGACCCTAAGGTAGAAGCAACCTCATGCCACCCACTGCTGGTTGCAGAAAACACACTACACTCAAAATGAAGTGTGCTTCTGCCTTTCAAAGAAGACAGGAGATTCTGCCCGTTGCCTTACATGGGTCACTCTAGAGAATATTGTTCTCAGTGAACTAGATGGACACGGAAAGACCAGACTTCTGTGACCTCATTTATATGTGGAATCGTAGAAATGTCAGACTCTTAAATAAAGACGAGCCTGGAAGAGGCTGTGGGGGAGGCCAGATAGACGGGTGGGGAGAAGCTGGCCCAAGCAGATAGAGTTCCAGTTAGAGAAGCTGAGTATGTTTCTGTGATCTATTGAATAGCATGGGTAATGTGGTTCATAGTGACGTATTGCATATTTCAGAATTGTAATAAAGGATGCATGGGACCTAGGAATCCGGTACTGCCAATTTTTCTCCTTCAAGAACTAATAATAGGTATCAATAAACAATTAAAAAAATGATCCAATATATCTGCAATCAGTTTGTTGTTGTTGCTCCTGACTCTCTTTCTGTCTCTCTCTCTCACACACACACGGTTGTCTGTGGTTTAACTGTAGTTTAAAGTAACTACTTACAATTACCATACCATAAGATATGTCTAACCATGATATATTGCGCTTGTATTTAAGTGAAACCTCACGCTTCTTATTACACTTCTATCCCTTACTTTGGAAGTCTGTTTTGTTATGGTACTGTCTCCCTCTGTGGCCCAGGCTAATGTGAAGTTCACTATGTAACCTAAGCAGTCGTCAAAACCACAGACATGCTCCTGCCGCAGCCTTCCAAATGCTGCAGGTACAGGCATGGACTCCGCGTCTATTCTGAACGCGAGCTTCAGTTGATAAGAGCTAATCTGGACCCTTTAAGACGCCTTCGCTACAGTTTCGTGCTCAGTTCCTGACCGTGATTCTGCCTACCTCCATAGCCTGGCGCTTTCCTTCCTAGCTGAACATAGCTCTCGTGAGCAGCAGCAACAGCAGGAAAACGCGAATTTGCCCAATTCCTAATAGAATCTTGGGCAAGAGTTCTAAACATATCACATAATGACTCCGGTATGACCTGGAACTTCTGCCTAGCCTGGAGAGACTGTGATTTCGGGTAACTTCGGGAAGCCCCTTGTGGCTTTGTCGGGAATGTCTGTATCGTTTCCATTCTCTGGAGACGTGTCTTACCCACAGAGTTCTTTGGAAGCCCGCTGACCCATACAGTTACTTTTCCTAGAATGCGTTTACTTCTGAGTCTTGATTGAACCCCCGTTATCCTTAAGTTAATTGCTTCGTGAGTACCCATACGATGACACCACTATGTGTCTGGCACCAGCCGGATTCCAGCTTGAAGAATTCTTGCCCTCAGATGGTAAGTGTTGGTATTGAAGACAAATGGGCGAAGCATAACCACAGTTTAATTGCTTTACAAAACTGCTTCCAAAAAGAGGAACCTTTGTCTTCATGGTACGTTAGAGGAAGAGTCAACTGCCCCATTAGACGAGTCTTCACTATGCTTGGAAGTGGTGACTAAAAATGTGTTCTTTTCACATCCATTCCTTCCCCCAGCCAAGTTTCACAGCAATGACCTCCCTCTACCGTCTGAGGCTCTTTGTCTCTGTGAAACAAGTAGCGGCCCAGAAGCAAAACACGACAGAAACCAGGTATCCTCCCCAGAGCCACGGGAGAGAATATTACGACTCCCCGGTTCCTCATTAGCAAGGAAGTAAGGTAAACGACCGGCCCTGGGGAGTAGCTGACCATCCCCAGGATGACCTAGGCGGTCAGCGAGCAGGCCCGTGCTTCATGGCTGCATTCGAGTTCAGAGGACTGCATTTGCCAGCTGAGTGGGCCAAACAGCTATGTGGTCTTATCTAGCAGAGTATCTATCTAGTCTGAATTTACAGATGGATAAGGAAAGACAAAAAAAAAATTATAGAAAAAAATTTAAGGTGGCAAACATGGAGAAATATACTAAACTTTGGTTAAGAACAAGAGAGCAAATGAAAGGTGGAGAGACAGGAAGACCCTGGTCCTTGTTATCTGTCAGCCCAGCTCCAAGTTTAGTGAGAGGCTCTTTCTTTCTTTCTTTCTTTCTTTCTTTCTTTCTTTCTTTCTTTCTTTCTCTCTTCCTCCCTTCCTTCCTTCCTTCCTTCCTTCCTTTCTTTCTAAAGGTAATGTATGTACATTTTATTTCAAGAAAGACATAAAACAAACAGCATAAAGAGGCCCAGATGCCCTAAAGCTGAATACATTTCAAAGATTCTCATTAAAATGTATCTGTAGTATTGTTCCTGCAAGCAAAATACTTTTTTTAAAGAAAAAAGTCCGTATTCTGAATTGCAAATGCTTTTGCTTTTTTTACATAGAAAATCCGCCATGATTATTTTTTTAAGAATAAGGATTTTCCACAAAACAGGCTTGCTCTCCGTGCTAGATTTTTAAACAGTTCAGTGACTCAATATGCTAACTACATACATAACAGATAATAATAAGAAAACACACAACCTGATGAAAAGTTAGAATTTTCATTAATAACACTGAAAACCGGCGATTCATGCCTTTAAAATCAAAACTACAAAAAGTAAATGTTTTCCTGAAAAGATTTCCTTATTTTAAAGATTCACTTAAAAATGAAGCTGCATGTAATCTGTACAAGAAGTCGTACAAGGGGTTGGAGAGATGGCTCAGTGGTTAAGAGCATTGCCTACTCTTCCAAAGGTCCTGAGTTCAATTCCCAGCAACCACATGGTGGCTCACAACCATCTGTAATGAGGTCTGGTGCCCTCTTCTGCAGACACACACACAGACAAAATACTGTATACATAATAAATAAATAAATATTAAAAAAAGAAGTCATACGAGAAAACAGGTAATATACATGAAAAATAACTGACATACTTCTCAATGATCAGCTGTCCACCTTTAATTTCCAATACTGTACTTTCTTTTTTTCTTGTAGCGTGGCTAGTGGCTTTTATTCTTAACTTCCTGAAGTGACATCCAAGGCCCAAACCTGAACAGGCCGTGTAAGTTTTAGACCTTGGTAAATCTTCCTTAAACCGACGTGTGTTCATGTGTTCCTGGAGTGATGGAACACATGGCGCAATGACATCATTAATCCCTAACACCATAACAGAATCCTGTGGTTGCAAACCTCATGGGTTCTGGGCTTCTTCCAATACTGTACTTTCTCAACAACCAAGCAAAATATCAAACTTCTCTTTAGATAAGACATCCTTTACACAAAAACAGTCTGAGCCGGCAGCCTGGTAATGAAGTTGAGAGGCAAAAAAAAAAAAAAGCTTACAAATTCTACCGTCCATAAAAAGCCCCCTGAAAGGGGGCTTACATGCCACTATAAAAAAAATACCAGCCTCTGCCGGATGGTGGTGGCGCACGTCTTTAATCCCAGCACTCGGAGGCAGAGGCAGGCGGATCTGTGAGTTCGAAGCCAGCCTGGTCTACAAGAGCTAGTTCCAGGACAGGCCCCAAAGCTAAGGAGGAACCTTGTCTCGAAAAACAAAAACCAACCAACCAAACAAAATATTAGCCTTTAGGGTCTAGTATGCTCAGTAACTTGTCTGCAGACACCTTCTTAGAAGCCGTGAAAAAGAGTGATCTCATACATCTGAGACATTCGTCCAAGGAATTCCCTGAAGAATGGTCTTAATCTCACATAGACCAGAGTCTGATTTCTGGACAGCTGATCCAAAGTTTGTTGATTTTACCGATGCTCAGAAAGCCACTGACAGGCTCAAGTCTTAATAGTAAATACAGTAAAAAAAAAATCAGATGCTCGCCGGGCGGTGGTGGCGCACCCTTTAATCCCAGCATTCGGGAGGCAGAGGCAGGCGGATCTCTGGGAGTTCGAGACCAGCCTGGTCTACAAGAGCTAGTTCCAGGACAGGCTCCAAAACCACAGAGAAACCCTGTCTCGAAAAACAAAAAAACAACAAAAAAATGTGATAGGAAAATTAATTTGAGCCTTCAATGCTTTCTCAAAAGCTTTTAGAGGGGCCTTAAATGAAGAGAGGGCTTTAGCCTCCCCCCACACCACTCCCGCTCTTACTCCCTGTTTCCTGAACCTTCCACACTTAATGACTCCACAGAAACCTCACGATTGCTTGGCCCGTCTCAATGCTCTCTCCTCCACCCAACCTCTTTTCATTCTCCAAGTTTTCATTCAGAAGCTACCTGCTCAGAGACGCTTTCTCTTGCTACGCTCCCCGTCTGTCCCTTCTCCGCCACAATTCCTGACATCACCCTCTCTATTTCCTTTAGAGTGGAAAGCTATCTGTAACTGTCAGCGCATACAGGAAAACGACTGACTTTCCCTCCGTCTTCTGCATTTAGGCCAGAGCTTGGCCTTTATTTCAAATAACAGGCATAATAGATGGAAATCAATGGTGGTTTAGAAGGATACTAGATTCCAGCGTATGAGAAGTAAGGATTAGCCATGATGTAGACAAGGCCCAGGGTGAGGAACTGTCTTGATCTGTTGAAAGGAATTGAAGAGGTTCAAGGGAACTGGGACTAGAACTTGGGGTCGTTCTTCACATTTTGTTTAGTCTTGAGACAGATTTTCACTGTACTGCCCAGGCTATGTCTGAAATTCAAATCCTGACGTCTTAGTCTCTGAACGCAGGAACAACACTATGTGCCATCAAACCAGGAGGGCAATATACATTTTTATTGAAGTCGTAAGCTACAATATATCATAATCTAAGGACTATGCATAACCCATCTTTCCAATTTCCTTAGAAACCTACATTTTAATAAAACTTTTTTTTTAAATCTCTTTAAGGGTTGGCAAAATGGTTCCTCTGGTAAAGGTGTTTGCTGCCTAAGCCTGGTGGTCTGAGTTTAGCCTTCAGAACCCACATGACAATAACTCCACTAAGTTATCCTCTGACCTGCATGTGACCATTGTGACAACTCCCTGTAGTAACTGTCCTGGTTTGCTTTAGATTGCTCTCACAAATACTATGTGTGGCGGTTTGGAAGAGAATCAGCCCCCATAGGCTCATGGATTTGATCTCTTCATTCCCAGGCAGTGGAATTGTTTGGGAAGGTTTAGGAGGTGTGGCCTTGACAGAGAAGGTGTGTCACTGAAGGGAGGTGAAGGTTACCAAAGCCCACCCCGTTCCCAGCTAGGCCCCCTCTCTGTCTCATGCCTGTGGATGAGTTGTGAGCTCAGCACCATCCCCACCTGCCTGCTGCCGTGCTTCCTGTCGTGATGGCCATGACTAACCCTCTGGGACTGTGAGCCCCAGATTCAATGTTTTCTTCCATACGTTGACCTGATCATAGCATCTCTCCCCAGAAATAGAAGGTTAAGACAATACAACTACGGGCAACTTGGGAAGGAAAGGGTCTATTTCATCTTACAGCTTATAGTCAGCCCATCATGGAGGGAGGATCAGGCAGGAACTTAAGGCAAGAACTGAAGCAGAGACCATGGAGGAATGCTGCTTGCTGGCTTGCTCCCCATGGCTTGCTCAGCCTGCTTTCTTATAGAACCCAGGGCCACCAGCCCAGGGGTGGCACCACCCACAGTGGGTTGAGCCCTTTCACAACCACCACAAATCTAGAAACATGGGCACAGGCCAATCCAATAGAAGCAATTCCTCAACTGAGCGTCCTTCTTCCTGGGTGACTCTAGTTTGTGTCAAGTTGACAGAGGAAGGACAAACAAACAATAACCAGGATAATAAATAAAAATTTAAATTAAAAGGTATTTGAGACTCCCAGTCCCTTACCCCTCCTTCTGATGCTATGCCATTCATTTACTTTTAAAACTCACTATGTAGGCAAATAAGGCCTAGATTTCTGATCCCTCTGCCTGTGCCTCCTGATACGAGAGCGCAGTCCGGGCCACTGTTTCTGGAGTGCAGGGATTGGACTCAGGACTTGTGCGTGTTACACAGGCACTCTACAAACAAAGAGACAGCCTCACCACCGTGTATCCAGTTCCTCTGGCTGTCGTCACCATAGCAACGAGTCTCCTTTTCCTCTGTGGTGATTCTTAAGTTCGTGTCTAGGAATCAGCCCAAAACAGTTCTAATCTGAACGTATTCCTGCATCCATCCACCCTTCTGATCCAGGAGGACTATGGTGAAGACTCAAAACCTACATTTTTAGAGATTTATTTTTTGTGTGTGTGCATGAGTGTGTGCACATGAGTGTAAATGACCTCAGAGGCCGAGTCTCCTGGAGCTCCATGGAGTTACTGGTGACTGTGAGCTACCTGCCGTGGGCACGGAACTGAACTCAGGTTCCTCTGCAAGAGTAGTGCGCATTTCTGACTGCTCAGCCTTCTCCCCAAGGCTCCCACATCAACGCTTTACCAAGCACGGCTTGGATACAGATGAACGAAAAACTAAAACACAAACCATGACCTAGGGAGAGTTCTATTAATAATACCAGGCCTCTTTGCTCATTTCTGTGGTTTTATAATTATCCAATCAGCAAATAATAAAGATCAGTTATTTTATGCAAAAGGAAAGTTTTACATTGAAAAAAGGAATTTGCCATGTTCAAAACAATATTAGAAATCACTATCCTGGGAAATAAAGCCCAAATTCCTTAAGATCATATACAATAAACTCAGCCCGTGGCCTGATTTCAAGGCGAATCTCTCTTACACACCTCTGTGGTTTTTAACTGAGTATTATACATTAGAATCTCTCCTTTTATTAGTCTTTGATATGCTCTCAATGTATAACAATGCTCTAAAAGTGTGCTATAAAAGTCTCTTGGAGATCAAATAATTATTGTACAGAGATGGAGTTCATCTTTTTTTTTTAAATATTTATTTATTTATTTATTATGTATACAATATTCTGTCTGTGTGTATGTCTGCAGGCCAGAAGGGGGCACCAGACCTCATTCCAGATGGTTGTGAGCCACCATGTGGTTGCCGGGAATTGAACTCAGGACCTTTGGAAGAGCAGGCAATGCTCTTAACCTCTGAGCCATCTCTCCAGCCCCTGGAGTTCATCTTTTATATGTACCGTCTGTTTCTGGATTTTTATTGTTGTTTGGGTTTTCTGAGACAGGTTTTTGTTTTTTGTTTTTGTTTGTTTGCTTGCTTTTTGTCTGTGTGTGTAGCCCTGGTTGCCCTGGCACTCCCTTTGTAGACCTGGTTGGCCTCGAACTCAGAGATCTGCCTGCCTCTGCCTTCAAGTGCTGGGATTAAAGGTGTGCGCTGCCACCACCACCCGTGTTTCTGGATAATTCAACTCCACTATTTCTTCATAAAGTAATGCCACAGAGGATGAAATTTTTCCTAATAGTCCTCTAACGACCTTTATATAGAACGAATTGCAACTTGGTTCTCCCTTGTCATTTATGCCTCCATAAAGTATTAGTTCACTAAACACTGGAGACTTGATGAAGAATTAGTCCTCCAGGGTCATAATGTAAGACTTTGGTAATATCCAGGTGTAGTGGTACACACCAGCATCTCATCCCTTAAGTATATAAGACTGGGGGGGAAGGAAGGAGGGTGTTGCCAAGAGTTTGAAATGGACCTGGGCTTCATAGCAAGTACCGGGTCAGCCAGAGTTTACGCAGAAAAGCAAAACAAAACAAAGACGCGCCATAACAAAATAAATAAATCATAAAAATAAAGCATCTCGGGTTTAGCGCCTATTTTGATAAATGACAACCCAGCCATGGCATTGCCCGCAGTGAACAGGCAGTGACGGTCCTTTGCCCTGTTGGGCATGAGCTCCTTATTCGATAAAAAACGACGCTGCAGAAGCTAAATCGCCTAAGGTGTCTAGCGAGGGAGGTCTCGGGAGGGCGAGACCCGAGGGCACCGCGGGTCTCGCATCCTCAGCGCCCCCACCCCTCCACTCGGGCCACTCACGTTCATCAGTCCTGCGCCCTTGTTCTTGCTCTTGCTCTTGCCCTTCTTCTCCTTGTCCTTCTCTTTGTCTGAGGCCTCTTGCTTGGCTTGCTCATAGGCATAGTGCACGGAGGAGACTGTGGATCCTCTGCGCTGCTGCGGGGTGGCATCCGGAAGGAGGAGGGCGCCCTTCTGGGGGATGGAGCTGGGCAGCATGGACCGGCCTGGCACACTGCTCGGGATGGAAGACTTGCGGGCATCAGGCAAGGCGTGGGGCTTCGGGGAGCCAATGGAGGAGGCCATAGACGAGCGGGCGGGCATCATGCCGTGGGCGATGGAAAGCCTGTGGGGTGTCTCTTGAGGGTTACTGATGGAAACCCTCCGGTTTCCCGGAGGAGGCAACTCCATTGTTACATTCTCTTCAGGGCCCTATTAGCCACTAACCCAACCGCTGTTTGCTGCTCACGCGCATGCGCGCGCAGCTGCCTTTCCCGCGCTTTTATGGACCACGTGCAGAACGCCCGGGCTGCAGTGCCGGGAGGTCTCCTGGGTTTGGAGGTGTGGATTTAGCAAACTGGACCATCTGCTCTGGTTCTCATCAGGCTGTTTCTGTTTCCTCCGGAAGTCAGAGTTTGCTGGTGGGCAACCTCCTCCAACTAATGTACTATTTTCCTAAATAGTACTTTTGTCTTAGGAGCCCGCCTCTCTCCACACCATTTCTTTTAGACTATTAATATCAGATATCACGTTCTGTGCACCAAATGCATATTTCCAGCATCCTACCTGAACACATTTATCTGACCATTCCGCAAACACGGAGCACAGTCTTATACGTTTACCTTACCTCCGGAGCTCTAGTACCCTCCAAATTCATTTGAGGTAATAAGGCCACATTCACAAAAATCTGACCCTTAAAACAATTGTATCCTTGATACAAGAACCCTACTTTCTTTACCGTTCCTATTCTGGGACATCTCTCCGTACAGAAAAGTACAATGATTTACTCTATGGTTTCCCAGCCTGACTCATCAATTCCTTCTGCTGTCTCAGAATCAGAATAATTTAACCATCGTACACAAAGCAAACCAAGAAGTTTCCAGAACTTTATTGGCCATTTAACATTTAAAGATATCTTTTAAAGGTGGCTCTAAGGCATATTGGATGTTTGTTTTGTTTGTTTTTGCTTTGTTTTTCAATACAGGGTTTCTCTGTGTAACCTTGGCTATCGAAGAACCTGTTCTGTAGTCCAGGCTGGCCTTGAACTCAGAGATCCGCCTGCCTGGACGAAGGTGTGCGCCCCCGTTGGCCAGCTGCACATTGGGCTTTTAAAAATATAAAGCATTTTAAATATTAAATTTTAAATAATAAAAATTTTAAATAAAACATGTTAAATGTTTAAATATCTCAGAGTCATTATTTATTGCTATAATATTGGAAATGTAGTCTTTTAGGCAAGAGGGAGCTCAAAAGTCACCTTTAGTGAATCTCTACCACTAAAAACTCCATTTTGCACAGCCCCTGCTCGCATCCAGCCTCACCTAGAGCCTTTTCTAGATTCTTCACTCCTATCTCTAAGTAGATTAAGACCCTCCAGACGGCAGACAGTATGTTTGCCCTGGGCTCTCACACACGTCCCAAAGGACAATTAGCTGCTGTCTTCCACCTGCTGCCTGGCAGGGCCCTCGAGGCGGGCTCCCACCAGCAGCTGCTGATCTCCAAAGGCAGAACTGGTTAGGAACAAGAACTCGGTCCCTGCCTTTCCCTTTCAGGCTGCATGGCACAAAACCCCAAGCCCCTTAATTCCTAAGTGATGCCCGTGTGGGTCTCTGCTGCAGTGTTTAATCTCCACTCCTGCGTGACCTGTCTTTGCAGCTCATTCTGACTTCATAAGGGCTCACGTAATGTAGCACGAAGTATACCTAGCACCGCAGATAATGTAATCTTGGGGCTTTTGTTTTGTTTCTCAATGAGAGATGGTTTTATTTGTACTCTTACTACTGGGTGGCGGTGGCACGCACCTTTAATCCATTAACAGCACACGGAGACAGAGGCAGGCGCTGTAAAATGGAGTCAATGTGCAGCTGGCCAATGGGGGCACACCTTCCATTCCAGGCAGGTGGATCTCTGAGTTCAAGACTGGCCTGGTCTACAAAACAAGTTCCTGGACAACCAAGGCTGCACAGCTGGGTCCAAACCAAGGGACCACAGTTCAGATGTGATGAATCTCAGCTCAACTTCCCGGCAGCTGCTGCAGAGCAGAGGCCTATACTCCTGGCTGCTGCCAATCACAGGGACAACTAAGACGGACAGGACAGTCGGCACTGCCTATAGAGTCACACTGTTCCGTCACTCTGGCCTTACAGACAGGAAGAGACATTTTTAGTGGGGTGCTTGTACCAAATACAGACCAGTCCTCGGGGACAAACACCTCAATTATCAGTCTGCTAATCATCTTCTATACAACGTTCAGTCGTGTGCTAATCAAAGAGGTCCGACAGCTCCAGAGACATGTCCAAGCCTTTGAGACACTTCTCTCTTTTTTAATTTTTATTTATTTATCATGTATACAGTGTTCTGCCTGCATGTACGCGTGCAGACAAGAAGAGGGCACCAGATCTCATTACAGATAGGTGAGAGCCACCATGTAGTGGCTGGGAATTGAACTCAGGACCTCTGGAAGAGCAGCCAGTGCTCTTAACCACAGAGCCATCTCTCCAGCCCCCACTTTCTTTTCTTAAGGTCTCCCCATTGACGTATGTTATAGGGGCTCACAGGCAACAGCTGGAGAAAGATTGGAAGTGTGTGAAAACAGCCTTTTCCATGTGGAATTTCCCAAAAACCTGAAGATATCTGACAGAGAGTTTGAGAATGAGAATGGTGAACTTTCACCAGTGTTTCTTGTGGCTCAGAAGAAGAACCAGGACCCTGCCACCTCAGCATTCAAGAGGTTGGGGAAGCAGGATCAGGAGTTTGAGGTCAGTCCGGGATACATAGCGAGACCCTTTCTCATCAAACAAACAGAAACACCAGGGGGGTAAAGATGCGAACCAGTGGCAGAGCACCTGCCTAACAGAATGAGACTCTGGGTTTGCTATCGCCAACTGTTAAAAAGGCGGGGGAGGGGGAGGATGGGGGGGAAGGGAAGACACTCCATAGGGGTTAACCCAAAATCACAGGGCTGAGCTGAGTCATGGCTCGGCTTCTCTTTTGCTATGTTTGAGTTTATCGCTGCTGCTTTTGGTTTCTGAAAAGGGCTCTTGTGTAGCCCAGGCTGGACTCAGACTTGCTAACAGTGGACGGTGGCCCTGGCCTCCTGATTCTCCTGCCTTCGCTTCCAGCCACACAATACTACTCCCAGCCCTTATAGCTGCTCTTCCAAAGCTCCTACAGATCCTGACGTGCAGCCGGACAAGTGAACAACTGGCACAGATTTTAAAAGAGAAAAATAAAACTTTAAAAAGCTTTTCAAACGGAAATATATCTGTTTTATTAGCCATAAAGAAAAATATCTTTCAATTCAAATTATAATTATTACATGATACTCAGATTCAGAAAACACAGATTTTATACTGTAGTGTGTTCAATAAGGAGACTAAAAAATACAAAATGAAGGTGTTTCCCCTTCCACCCTATTCTCTACATTTACATTGGAACGTGATGTGTATTTTGTAACACTGAAGTTATGGCTTTTCTAAACTGGTGCTTTTTATTATGATTATGAATATAGCAAATTTGAGAGAACAGGATCAAACACTTCCCCCTGCTTTTTTAGCCCATTATCTCCTGTGTGGCTAAGGTGGCAGACAATACTATAGAAATTAATGCTGGGTATAAAGACCAGATACGATTTAAATGTTTTTCATAATCTTCACAAGTCTTTCAGCATCATATAACAAAAGCTCAATTGCACACACGCACACACACACACACACACACACACATGCACACACGCACGCACACATCTTATAAAAACAAGAGCGAGGAAGTGCGGTCTTTGCTGCAGAGGCGGTGTCGGCACTATGAAGATGCCTGGATTCCCCTATCAGGGCACTCTTCCACGTCAGAGAAGAACATCAGCTCTGGAGAAGAAAATGAACACACCACACTTTAAACACTTTCCCAGCTCTTCAAAAAAGAGTCTTGCAGCTTAATAAATACTGATTTGCACGTGGTAACGCAGGGTCCTCATGTATGAATTCTTCAGGGAGGCTTCTCTTATCTAAATGCTAAGCTGGCAGCAAGTGGACACGTTTTATATTTTTAGAAGTTCAAGTTTTAAATTCATTATAAACATCTTAAAAAATATAATACAACATAGACAACGAAACACATCTTACCAAGAAAATTAAGTCACCTAGACAGCCCAGGATCACTGAAGATGATCTAAGTCTATCGGGTAATTTAAGATGCAGGGGAGGAGGATCCAGAGCTAACGTAGGGTATCTACTAAAATACCTCGAATTTGTGATCCCATTTCATCTCCAAAAGACTCAATAAGCTGGGTATTCCCCTCATTTTGTTTTTGCTTTTTAAGTTTACCATTCTTCAAAGACAGCAGTCTCTAAAATCCTTGCTGCGCACCATGCACGCTGTAACCGAGACAGAACCTGCACAAGCCAGCCAGATGCGGCGTCAGTCTCGGCAACACCGGAGCGCAGGTAGTTCGCATTTTCATGACTGACTAGTGAACAGTGTTTCACACAGAAACATATTATTAAAATGTCAAGAAACAGAGAAAAATTAAACCTTGAAATACAAAAATAAAACTCCTTTGACATAAACCATTAGATACAAAAATTCTTCGAATGAACAAAAAAACATACCTCGTGAGAAAAAAAAACAGCAAAGTACACTGAGTGCAATGTCATTGTGTATGAATACGTGTGTACTGTACACACGTTCACGAGTGTGTGCATGTTGTGGTGCACACACACGCAGAAGCGGGCAGTGGATGTCAGTGTCTTCCCCCGCTGCTCTCCCCTCACTGGAGCTCATCAGTTTGGTTAGGTGGCAGACATGAGGTAACCACGGTGCTCACATATGAACGGATGGCAATGGGGAGGCCCTGCCAAGCAGCACGGTGTCCAGCAAAGCGCCAAGTATTCCTGGAGCTTTTGCTGACGATCAGCTGTCTGCTAAGGGGAGCTCCCCTTTGGGTGTTCTGAAAAGAGTCACGGGTCTAGAGATTGGTGACTTCACTGGGCACTGGGCACACTGAGGGTAAAATAGGAACGAAACAAGATTCTGTGCCAACGACTCGCTTGTGCGTGACAGGGGTGATACTAGCGAGTGTGACGTCATCGAGTGAAGAAGGCTGAGCAGGACCCGAGCGCTCCGAGAAGGCACACGGGCCGCATGCGCAGAAGGCTGAGGCCCCTCACTAAGTGTTCCCAGGCTCCAGCCCTCTAGGCCCTCCTCCCTGTTTGCTCCACCATCCTGAGTCCTTGTCATTTTCATTGTCCTTCTAAACATTTTATTTTAAATGTCTTTGTTTTAATAGCATTATTGGAAGACTTCTAAGATGAGGAGAGAAATTTCAGAATACTTCTATCTTTGTATTTTAATACCTTCACTAAGATCCATGGCTGGTCTGTGAGACAAAAAGAGCCAGGATAACCCAACCAGAAGGGCCACCACCAGGTTCACGATGATCCACGGCACAAGAATCTGCTCCTCGGTTTCTGCTGCCCTGGGGAAAAGAGAGGCTCATCAGAAACGCCTTCCTTTTTGCTCGCTCGTCCAAATGTAACGATTTTATGAACTTCTAAAAAGTGCCCTCTCATAGAGAGATCCCAAGTGTGAAATAAAATCTGAGTCTCCTAAAACAGACAGAGAAAAGACCTCAGAACACATCTGAAGCGTCTAAACAGCTCTCTGTAGATTAGCAGAGATGAAAAGTTGGATTCCCCTCAAGAGTCCTGACCGTTTCCCCTACACCATCATGGCAATCTCCCCCACTTGACCATCCTCTCCTTCTGTCTTAGCCCACCCCACCCGCGCTCTCAGAACAGACTGGGATTCCAGCATCCTGCCACCCCCGCAGCTGGCCGCTCATCTGAAGATGCTGGCTCCCCCGTATTCTCTTCCTAGAGCAACTTGCTCAGTTCTTGGCCTCTACTCTGGTCACCCAGTGTCCACCACTGCTCCGTGGTCTTGAGGGCTCCACCAGGGGTAAAGGCACAGGGCACCTCCAACCCACTACATGATGGCTCACAGAGTTAAACATACTTCTGAAAAGAACACAGTTCCTTTAAAACTGCAGTGAGCTGGGTGTGGTGGCTCTGCCTGTGATCATGGCACTTAGGAGGCACAGGCAGTATGATCAGGAGCTTGCAGTTGGCCTCAGCCAAAGAAAGAATTTGAAGCTAACTTGGGCTACTTGATACTACATATCAAGAGAGACAAAAGTAAGGCTATAAAAAGGTCATTATTCACTGGTGTTTTCTTCTCGTGGTTTATTACAAACAGAACCGTGGCCTGGTTGTGATCTATGTATGAAAACGTGGAGAAGTACCATAGCAACTGGTAACACCTGTGTGAATTCTTACCAGAGGCTCCCGTTAGCAGGCGGCGTGTACAGGTGGATCCTGTCACTTGTCATCTGCTGACTCAGAGACAGTATTAGAGCAGCAAAGTACACTGGGAAGAAAAACAAAGGCCAAATCACAGCGGTTTGTACAGGCACTTTACGGTCAGAGTAACCCACACCTGGGGCTGGGGACAGACTGCACAGAAGTTCACTTCAACAGGAAGCTTTCTCTTACTGGACACGGACATGGCACAGAGTGTAACAGGTGAGCACTACTTTATCACTACAGCTGGCCAGAAGGAGCCTGGAAGATCTCCTAAGAATTTAGATGACTTGCTCCAGCTGCTCAGACTAACTAATAAAATTCTTGTAACCCAGAACAAATGTATCACAGATTGCCAGAAACACAGAAATAGCGCTTATTACTCAAAGGCCATGCCAACTGTGTCTGCCCCACGCCAAGTGGAAAGAACAGGAGCCAGATAACTATGAAGGCCAACACAGCGAACTTTGTTATTTTTGGTGTAGGGAATGAACCCCAGGACCTCACACATAAATTCAACTTCTGAAAATAAATGAAAAACACTTGGAAGCCAGGCATGGTGGTGCACGCTCGCAAATCCCAGCACTGCAGGGAGAGCAAAGAGGACGAGGGGCTCACGGCAATCCTCAACAGCACAGGGAATCCAAGGCCAGCCTGAGCTACATGAGAGAGCCTGCCTCAAAGAAAAAGAAAAGTTCTATCGAAGTTACTCCTATGTTTTAAATTACAATTTCCCTGACTTATAAGTAATGATTCATACAAAGAAATAATATTAAACGTCTGTAAAATACTTTTCTTGATTCAGAACGACAGTAAGACTCCTCAGTTATGACAGTCATCAAGGCAAACTATTACTTACAGAAAGAAGCTAAAGCTGTGGGCTCCAGGGCCAAGAAGTTCCGGATGGCTACTGAGGTTTTCGCAAAGTCGGTCCTGGAATGAAATGAGGACGCTTGTCACTGTGCGCTGTGACTTCCTCCTTCGCTACCTTGCCCTCCTCTAGTCGGCTGGCACCAGGCCCACGGTCGCCGGCCAGTCGGCAAGTGGAAAGACCGGCTAACCTTCCTTACAAGGCCACGTCAGATATCTAATATTGAGACTATTCGGTATCAAGTCATCATGAAAAAGCAAACTAACTCCCATCTTCAAAAATCATGAATTTCCTCCTCTTGCGGTAGATCAAGCTACAGTGCTGGTTACATTTGTCTACCGACACGAGCTAGAGTCAGCTGGGAAGAGGGCACCTACTGAGAAGATGCCTCCACAGGACTGGCCTGTAGGCAAGCTGATAGGGCTATGTCTTTGATTAAGAATTGATATAGGAGGGCCTAGCTTCCTGTGAGCGATGCCATCCCTGCGGTGGGTAGTTCTGGGTTGTAGAAAAAAGCAGGCTGAGCAAGCCATGGAGGGTAAACCAGTAAGCAACATTCCTCCATGACCTCTGCTTCAGTTCATGGCTCCATGTCCTGCCCTGTGAGTTCCTGCTGTGGGCTCCCCTGGAGGGCACTGAGCCATCTCTCCAGCCCTGCTGATTGCTAACAAAAAAAAAAGGGGGGGGTCGACTTGTGTTCCCCAGAGTAAGTGGTGACTGTCTAACCCTGGTACTCGTGCAGCTGACGTCACCTGCAAACAGACATAGTTGGTGACACGTTCTGCTCTCCATCTCTTCCTGGAGACAGGCGGGAAGGAACCACCACACAGCCTTACCTGTCAAAGGCTGACACAGTGCTCAGAGCCAGGAGCAGGTAGAGGAGGCTCTGGAACGGGTACGCCAGGGGCTTGTACTGCTGCAGGAGGTTGGAGAGGCCAGACAGCTGGTCTCCCGCCAGAACATAGATCACGACAACGTTCCACACGGCACAGCCAGCCAGGAAGCCGTGAGAAAACAGGCCAATCATCCTGCAGGGGAAAAGGTTTAATTATATACCAATCCCTAAAATAAAAAGGTAAAGAATATTTTAAAATCTCTTCACACAAAGTAAGATTCAACATACACTGAAAAGAGCAAGTGGACTGTCTATAAAAATAAACCTATAAATCTATTTCTTTACCATTATAAATTGTCAATTTTGTTTAAAGTACGGAACAGCCGAGACCTTTCTCTTTTGTTTTAAATGATGAAATCCAATTCACATATGCTTAACGAATGTCAACAAACAGCGTCACCTGAAAGCTCGGTGCACTGAGAGGGCCACATCCCGAGTGGTCCAGGACGGCTTCACATCCATCAATATGTCTATGTTTTCTGTGGTCTTTATCAGCTCCGAACGGTCTGCCGCGTGAAACCTCCCTGGAGGGTAGAGCAGAAAAGACACGATCGCCAGCGTGACGGGGCTTGCCCGCCATCCGGGCACTGGGGAGGCACTGGCAGCAGGCTCATGAGTTCTGGGTCATGGGGGCTGCATGAACCTCTGTCTCAGGAACAACCAAGGGCTGCAGAGATGGCTCCATGGTCACGAACGTTCTTCCTGGGGACCTCTGTTCAGACCCCAGCTGCAACTCCAGTTCCAGAGGGAGCTGGCACCTCTGGCCTCCACAGGGGTTTGCACACGCATCCACACACCCACACACAGAGTCCTGCACAAACACATATAAATAACTGAAATAAAATAAGAGGAAAATAAAGGAACCTGGAAGACGGCTATTGAGGTAAGGATGCTGCCTCAAATCAAGCCTGACGTCCTAAGCTCAGTCCCTCGACCAACACAAAGAGCAGAACTGACTCCTCAGAGCTGTCATCGGACCTCACATGCACGTCACTCATATGTACCAAACAAGCACACGAGCGTAAGAAAACTAAAAGGAGGGTAAAACTAAGATGGAACTGTTGTTGTTGTTGTTGTTAAATCTAAAAATTCTCCTTGGCTGTAAGTATTTTTTCTTCTTTCACCTTTGGCTGCTTAGACATACAATTTCCTCATCTTTAAAAAAAATTGTGCAATGCCAAAAAGTTTTGTTCTCAAGCCAAAGTTGATGTTAAAATAACAGTTTTAGGAATCAACAGTATTTAATGAAATACATCAATAAACTTTCAACTCAGAATTAAACTTAAAAGTCCTTAGCATGGGGGCTGGAGAGATGGCTCAGTGGTTGAGAGCATTGCCTGCTCTTCCAAAGGTCCTGAGTTCAATTCCCAGCAACCACATGGTGGCTCACAACCATCTGTAATGAGGTCTGGCGCCCTCTTCTGGCCTGCAGACACACACACAGACAGAATATTGTATACATAATAAATAAACAAACAAACAAATAAATATTATTTAAAGAAAAAAGTCCTTAGCATGACAGTCTATAGAAGTAATTTAGAGACTTTAGGAATATTAAAATTAAAATGCTGGAGACTAGAGAGATGGCTCAGTGGTTAAGAGCTCTTGCTGCTCTTACAGAGGACCTGGGTTCAGTTCCCAGCACCCACATGATGGCTCGTAACCACCTACAGCTCCAATTGCAAGGAATAGATGTCCTCTTCTGACCTTTGTAGGCACAAGACACACATGTGGTACACAGGCAAAACACTCACACACATAAAAGAAAAAATTTTCCAAAAATAAGTAATTTTTTTAAAAATTAAAATGTTTACACTATCAAGGCAAGTAGTTATTTGAAAAATTCTTTAAAGTTCTTGGGAAAAGATGCTGGAGAGTACAGTCTTCTGTATCCACAGAAAAGATGCTGGGGTGTGTGCACAGCTTCTGTGTTCACAGGAAAGATGTGGGGTATTTCATAAGGTTCTCCTGAGACTCAGGAGTGGGACTTCACACTTGCACTGCTTAGAGGGTTCTTCTAGATGCAACAATCCAGAACTGATCTCAGGAAGCGGGCAAGACTCCACCTCAATTATCCTCACAAAACCCACTGCTCACATGTTTTGAAGGATGAAAGAATAATTCATTTTCTCAAAAAAAAAATTACCAGATAGGGAACAGAACCCCTCGTGCCTTTTGATCAGTTACTCAAATAGGGAAGTTTTTACACTAAAGGAAATAAGAATAAAAATTCTGGGTAATACTGCTAGAAAAAATAGGGGAGGGATTGGCCCAGTTGGTAAAATGCTTGCCTTGCAAAGACAAGGATCTGCCTTTGACCCTGAGAGCCTACCTAAAATTGTAAGGCATGTTGGCCATGCTTGGAACCCCAGCATCCAGAAGCAGAGACAAGACAATCTGGTGAGCACCAACCCAAAGAGAGATCCTGTTTATTTAGTTTTTTCATTTTAAATATTTATTTATTATGTGTACTGTGTTCTGCCTGCATGCATGCAGATGGTTGTAAGCCACCATGTGGTTGCTGGTCATTAAACTCAGGACCTTTGGAAGAAGAGGCAATATTCTTAACCACTGAGCCATCTCTCCAGTCTGGGAAAAACAGTTTAATAACAGTTTTATGTGTCAATTTTTGTTCATACTTTTAAATATTTCCTTCATTCAAGTCATCGGAACTATACTTACCAGGTTAAAGATATCCTTCTACAATATTTAGAGCAACTGTATTCTAAAACGAGAAATTACTTACGGCTTTTTTCCACAAATACTTTGCCGACAGGCTGGCTGACGCCAGTGGGTGCCGTGAACCGAGAGTGCTGTTCTAGCGTACGTTGCTCATCCGTAATGATGTCTTCATCTTCCACGCCTAGCTCATTAGCATACTGTAGTTCTGCTGGCTGGGTTCTCCTGAAATCAGGGGAAGTCTTTGAAAAAACAGATCATCCCTGAAGAAAGGCCCACATTAAAAATTACCATGGAAATAATGAAAAGAGTCCTAACTCGTGAGCATGAAAATATGCTGGTTACTCAAACAGATCTGCTATGAACGCAAACTGCCTGTACTTCTGCGGACCTTGGTTTACCCAAACAGATCTGCTATGGACACAAACTGCCTGTATTTCTGTGGACCTCGGTTTTCTCACCGAGAAAACGGTCACTGGCTGGATGCGACTTCCCTGGCCTAAAGTTATAAAATTCTAAATGTAACTGAAAATTGTTCGCAGAGTCGTTTTTAAGTACAAACGTCAATGTTTTATAACTTCTAGGGTATTATTTTAAAGTATACTCTTGTATTCTATATGAGACTTAACTTCCTTTTTTAAAACACAATAGTTATGCTGATTGCAAATAGCTCAAACTCTATTAACATGAAGAACAAATCACAGCAGCTCATCTTCAATGACTAATCTTTACCTCGCTTTTTGCAACAAGCATGGAAATATTTTCTTTGTTTTTAAGCTTTTTTTAAGAGACGACTCCTTAGGCTATGCCCATACACTGGTCTCTGGCTAGTGTTCTATTCCTAACTCGTATCTCTGTAACACGACTCATCCGGACACACACAAAGACAGTGTTCTCCAGCACCACCTCCTCGAGAGAGCCACAAGGACGAGTAAACTATTACTTTGCCTTCCTCCGCGGTTTGGGAAGAACGGCCTCCGCAGGCGGCTCCACCTCGATGCCATTTTCATTCCGCAGTAAAGATGGACTGGACGGCTTCTCACTGAAGGACGTCTCCAACTCTGAAAATGAGATGCATAACATGACCACAACGTAAAGACAGAAACAACACACGGCCTCCTGACCCTCGTAAGACTGTCAGTGGCACCAATTCCTTTCTACTAATGCCAGTGCTGGTGTTTGAGACGGGGTCTCATTATGTAGGCCAGGTTCATCTTGAACTGTCTGCTAAAGGCACGGCCCAACATATGCAGCTGGATTAGATTTCTCAATGTTTTTCCCATATTTGTGGATATTAAATCTTGAAATTATAGTATAGAGGTGTAAAATGTTTTGAATGAAAAACTTGGCCAGGTGTGGTGGTCATGCTTTTAATTTCAGCACTCAGAGGGCACACACAGGCCAATCTTTGTGAATCTGAGACCAGCGTGGACAACATGTAAACCCCAGGCTGGCCAGGGTTACAAAGTGAGACCCTGTCTCAAACAACTAATCCCATGTCTCTCTGCTCCAGACTCTATGCAATCAGCGCCTGCGGTCCTCCAGGAGCACAGCAATGAACCAGCCAGGGAAGGCACTTCTATTAAGTTCTCCCTGTGGCTAACCTGTGTCTGCAGGGCTAGCCTCGGATTTACTCCACTTTGTTAAGTCGGTCCACTGCCCCTTCTGATAAAGGAATACGCATTCTTAGATGAGAAACAGGAAAATCATGTTTCATTCTTTTTTTTAAATCTAATCACTGATAGCACTGCCAACTTTCCCTGTTTTCACTGTGCATGTGTGCGCTTAGACCTATGTTCTGGGTTGAATTACGCTCCAGAAACACACATGTAACTTTTGTAAATAGAGTATTTACATATTTAGACAAGTTAAGACGAGGTCATGCCGGGTGAGGATGAACCCTAATCCGATGACTAGTGTCGTGCATGAAGGGAGTCATGGAAACAGTGGAATGAAATAAGGTAGGACAGGACAGCGATTGGCATGATGCTCCCACCTTCAAGAGATGCTGAAGAGCATCAACAATCCCAGGGAAGGAGTCGGAGCTTCCTCTGGGCCACCAGCACACAAGTAACAACATGGATACTAATTAATTATGAAAGCTTGGCCTTCAGCTTAGACTTGTTCCCAACTAGCTCTTATAGCTTAAATTAATCTGTTTATATTAATCTACGTTCTGCCATGTGGTTACCTCCTCGGTACTGAATGCTTACTTCATAAGAGTCTCACGCTCATCGCTGCCTCTCTTCTTCCTCACTCTCCCCACAAGTCCCTCCTAACCTCTCCTCCTACCTATTGGCCATTCAGCTCTTTATTAAACCAATCAGAAGGCACTTTAGCAAAGACACATCTTCACAGTGTACAAAAGATTTTCCCACAACTTTCCCCCCTTTTGTCTAAACAAGATGGAAAGGGTTGAACTCTAACACTGTAAAAGTATGCACAGTAAGAACAGCTACCAGGTAAGAATTACGTTCACACTGTCCAGTCCATTTGTACTTGGCATATTCAGAGAAAACATTCTCTTATCTATCCTATCTTGATGAATCCAAGTGTTATACCTAAACCATTTTCTGTCACAATTTGTAGAAATGTAAAGCTAATATCCTTTCATTATATCAATTATTACAGCTGATTCTAATTAGACATCTAAACAGACGGAGGCAATTTGTGCTTCTACTCCTATACCTGTCCCATTAACATTAGATTTATTTGATTTTCATATTGTGGTCTTTTTTTGATACAAGATCTTGCTTTGTAGCTTAGGTTAGCCTGGAATTCATTATGTAGCTGGCCTATGCCTTGCAATCCTCCTGCCTCACTCAGCCTTGTCAGTGCTGGGATTACAGGTACGTATGATGCTCAGCTCAACACTAGATTTTCTAATTTAAAAAGCAAATAGCATTGCCTTCTTGATATGCATGCATACACACATGTACATGTGTGTGCGTGCGCACGCAGCGTACTTTTGTTTACACAGAGAGCACTGCCGGAGTTACAGATACACCATAAACGGTGGCTGTTGTGTTACGGAATGAATACCTGTGCACTGTGGGAAGATGTGCCGCTGTGACTGGTGTCATAGAAGGCCGACTGGCCAGCAGCCAGGCAGGAGAGATGGAAGAGCGGAAGGGGAGATGCCATCGGGGGGTAGAATGAGTTGGACACACATCACGTGGTAGGG
Organism: Alexandromys fortis; assembly: GCF_014885135.2. Classification (NCBI taxonomy): domain Eukaryota; kingdom Metazoa; phylum Chordata; class Mammalia; order Rodentia; family Cricetidae; genus Alexandromys; species Alexandromys fortis. Next base: position 720,157 of record NW_026067986.1, on the reverse strand, counting down.
TGCAGATTAATAAAATTATGGGTTAATTTAAGTTACAATAGCTAGGGGACAAGCCTAAGCTAAGGCCAAGCTTTCATAATTAATAAGACTATGTGTAATGATCTGCAGATGGTGATCCCAACAGCCCTATGCTGTTTCTTACTTAGATTACTGTTAGTACAGAATTTGTCCTACTAATCTGAAGTGTCCACTTCACTTACTAAGTTCTTGCATGCACTGATATCTGAGCTTTCTCTTTTATGTCTGAATTTTTTACTTCTTCTCTCATATATTCCATGACCAAAGAGGCCTGAAAAGAACCCTGAAGTCATCGGAGCCGAAGTGGCGGTTATTTTAACTAAGGGAGCAAGAACCCATATACGGAAACCCGAATACGGGAACCCAAACATGGGAACCTGTCTATGGGAACCCGAATACGGGAACAAAGCTCTAAATCACAACTCTGCCTCAGTCTAACCTGGGTTTCCTCACGTACCAGGAGGCGGCCTGATCTTCTTCTGTCTCCTGGGAACAGGAGCCTCTGGGTGTCCCTTGAGCTCCTCAGCTGGTGGTTCACTGCTCTCAGATCGCCTATGAGCAACGGGCTCAGCAAGGCCTTCTGAAGAAGCAGGACCTACAGGAGAAAAACGGCCATCTTGAGCAGAGACCACTGAGTTAGAAAGAAGATGGGCAGGGACACCTGCAGTGTTTTCTGTGTATCAGCACCCTCTCTTTTCTGAACTGTGCCCTGATGACTTCATGACCCCCTCTCTAACTTTGGGCTTTGTGATGGGAAAGAAATAGATGTGGGATTAGGAAAACTTAGAACGAGAGGGTCAAAAAGAAGCCCCGCAGGATGAAGAGGAGGAGGAGGAATTGCCTCACAACACTCAAAGCTTTTAAAAGGTGCATACAATTGAAAACTAACAGAACAGACAATGCTCCTGCCTCCTGCACCCTGCCCTAAGAACTCTACCGCCTCTACCGCTCCTTCCTTCATTAGAACGTCAGCACGTGGTGAAGTCATCGGGAATTATTAACTGCAGGTAGCAGGTCAATTAGCAGTTGCAACTTTTCCCCTAATGAAACCTTTTAGCAGAATTTCAACATAATTTGGGAAATTTGAATCACCCTTAACCACCTTCTCTCGCCTACTGCCATTCCCTAGAAATAAAAATAAAAATATACCAAGAACAGGGCGAGAGCTCTTAGCCTCACTGGCCTTTAGAGGAAGGCCAGGTGTGGTTCGAGATGCAGGGGAGTGGGAGATCACTTGCACAGCACGTGGGGGTCTGGGCTCTCCTAGCACTGGGAGAAAGTGGCTGAGAAACACAAGTAGAAGATGAGCCACTTTCCCATTCCTGGAGTCATGAATACTAAAGACTGGCACTGCCCTATTCTGGTAGGGATTTAGAGAAGGTGGCACGCCCCTGATTTACGATGGCAGCAGTAAGAGAAGCTTCCCTGAAGACGTGCAAGCAGAACCCAAGCATCAACAGTATACATACTTCCACCGCTGGCAGTCAGCTTTAGAAATAGACTACAAACACACACACACACACACACACACACACACACACACACACACACACAGGCTTTTTGACTTCTGAGAGGGGTTAAGGAAAGGGTGAAGTTTAGGGGTCAACTAACGGTGACGTTGAGGTTCTAAGCCCACTGGGAAAATACTGAGTAGCGAGAACTGACGACTGAAGGTGACGGATTCTAACTGTGTCGAGTCTCGGTTACTCACAGACCATCCAGAGTCACCAGTTAGGCGACTGAGGTGGAAGGGGTCATGGCCCTGCTATTATTAAAGCCTAAAAACACTGATGATTTGACCTGCCTTCAGGGTCTTGCTCTAACGGAGAATAGGAAAGTTAAAAATCCCAGGTCTAAACCCATTATTGTGTTCAAAGGTCTGGAACCAAACAGAGCTTAAAAACACTTATGTTTGTTACCTAGGAACAAAAGACCTGACGGGCACAGCAATACTGTAAACATCAGACTGGGTGGCACAATATTTTATCCTATGAAGAGCCTGGTTACCCTCCAGGCTGCACATGCTTGCCTGCCTGTCCTCAACACATCAGTCTGGTACCCGAGAACCTGGGCTCTGTAATCTGTGATGTTGATGGTGCTCAGTTCCTGGGGAAACGTGCGATCTCCCACAACACAGGACATCTTACCTAACGTGCTTTTCGTTCTGGGTTTCTTCTTCTTAGGATGGCTAGGTGGTACATCTTCTACGGAGACAGAAAGAACAGCAGCGAGAATGGCAGAACATCAGCTGGAACGGAACTTCTGATAAGAAAAGACGTTCCCCTCGCTTCTCTGGGACCAACCAGCATTTACACATCAGGGGGAAAGGTTATGAAATTGACAAGGCCACCTGCCGCCATGCACAGCATGGTGCCAATAATACATGGTCCCCCAGTGCTGCCTACAACTCTGACTTAGAAAGTGGGCTCAAGACCTGGTCCCATTCAGTCTCCAGTCCCTTGTGCTGAGGTTTGGTCGAGACTGGTTCTGGCCAGGAGGCTGAATAGAAGTGATTTGTGTCTGTCTGCAGCACTGAGGGGCCTGACCTTGTTGACCTCAGAGGGTTAGCAGGGTGACACCTGTTCAGTACTAGGACGGGAGTGATATGTGTCACCTGGAAGCCCAAACACGGAAAAGGCGGCTCCAGGTCAGGGAAGAGAGCTTCACAGTAGGACCACAGGACCATGTGACAAAAGCGGCCTAGATCTCAGCACATCGTTACCAAGACAACCGCTCTGAACTTTGCACAATAGCTTTGCAATTAACCTAGTAGGGCTTTTTATTTTTAAAAATAATGTTTATTCTATGTATACACATGTGCGTGCATGCGTGTGTGTGCGCGTAGACACGCACACCACAGCTTATATGTAGCGGTCAGAGGACAACCTGCGGGAGTCACTTCTTTCCTTCCGCCATGTGGGTTCTGGGGACCCAACCCAGGTTCTCGGGCTGATGCTGCTGGTGCCACTCTGTATTATTTCTAACAACCTTGAGAAGATACTAGGAGAATAAAAATCTTGGAGTTATCAGTGTAGCATAACCTTGCCTACCCTGACTAAAGGAAAAAGGAAAAGTACAGTCTGATATAGCTCTCAGCAAGTGTTCTCTGGGGGCTGCAGAGAACAATCTAAACTATATGTCTTACATAATTTTAAAACAGCAGTCACGGAAGTTTGTAACAACAAATGGTTACTGTTGTTTTATAAACTAGATTCCAATTCAATTCTAAATAGAGCAAACTAAGGAGTCAAAATATTATTATTATTATTATTATTATTATTATTATTATTAGGCACGGTTTGGCTGTTACCCAAACTGGCCTTCGACGCCTAAGCTCAAGCAGCTCTCCTCGCTCAACCTATAAGTGGCTGGCCTATCTGTGTACGCCACTGTCCCCAGATTCAACCCCACTGAGACAGGTTCTCACTCTGCAGCTCGCACAGGCCTCCAATTCAGAGTCTCCCTGCCTTGGCCTTCCCAGAACTAGGACTGGCATGGGCCGACCACGCTCATCTCATCTCCACGCTTGTCTTAGAACACCAAGGCTTAGGAGTTTTCACACCAATAGTAAACACACTCACCTTGAATCGCACTTCACGTGGCCCCAGCCAAACGGAATCAGCAGGACAAAAGAAAGAAAGAAACTTAATTATTATCGGACTGAAAACTGACTTACATCATCACAACCTTAAAAATACGACTAGCTTTCGCATACTGTCAGTTTATAAACTAGTTTATTATCTGTAAGACGCATTCTGTTTAACAGCACTGCTTAAAAAAAACCTTTGAAAACACAAATACGTATTCCCTTCTATTCACTAATTAAAGGGACTAAGCAGATTAAGGACACTGCTGGTTATAATCGGCTTCAGCCCTGATGGAACTGTTCCCGAAAACACAAGGGCACCAGGAGAATTCTCGTAAACAGGACACGAGAACACTCAAAACGGACCCATTATTCTATCATGCTGGATTAAGGATTTCTACTATTTACAACAATTATTTCTCAAGATTCAAATTTAATTTTTGCCTCCAAACTTTTAGGGAGAATTTTCCTAAAAGTTCCAGGAAGGTTTTTTTCCCCTTAAGCACTGTAGTTTTTCAAATTAATTTTGCTACTTATTTTTACATCTTTAAAGTTCAATAATGAAACGACTGTAAATTATTTTTACCTCGGCACAGGTGGAAGGGCTCGTGGAGGATGCTATAGGAGTAAGGGAAAGACAAAAAAAAAAAAAACTCATAAATAGATCAGTTATTCTCTTCAAATCTTTTTAAACTGTTTATCAGTAAAACTTGGGAGGTGATGTGTATGTGTGCATTTAGATATGATGAATAACTATCTATATGGAATAAAAAGTGCCACTTTACTTAGGAGAAGTCTCTCTGAGGTTATTTGAGCTGAGACCTGCATGATAAAGGAGCCAACATGATGGGCAACAAGGATGGAATGTTAAGGCTTTCAGGCAATCCTGGGCTCAGAAGGCTCCAGGTAAAGATCATCAAGGCTGGAGCATAGTAACCAAAGATGGCAACGCAGACGCTGGATTAATTAGGGCTTTGCAAACCAAGGGAAGGGATATGGGTTTGCTTTTATTTTATTTAAGTAGGAAGCCAACTGAGGTCTAGTGCTTTTTAAAGAGTTATCTTAAAGAGAAATAGAAAACATATTTTAAAACAGAGAAGACTGAGGTTCCGGTATAATTTACGCTGCTCTGAGTAAGAAAAAAAAATCACGTTTGCAAGTTCAGGGAGCATTAGTTAAGAGCCTTCTGAAACCTTTCAAAACAGAATACCAAGCACCGGAGAGACACCTCGGCCATTAAGAGCACCTGTTGCTCTTGCAGAAGTTCAGTTCGGTTCCCAGCACCCACGAAGCAGCTCGCAGCCATCAGTGATCCCGGTTCCAGGCAAACGGGCAGCCTCTTTCTGGCTTCTTTGACAACCAGGCACACAAGTGATGCACATAGATAGATGTGGGCAAAACATCTTAAATAAATAAATAATAAATAAGTAAATCTTTAACAGAACTGAATAAATAAATCTTTAACAGAACTGAAAACTAAACAGGTGCCTAGCAGTCAACTTAATATCGCAAGCTATCTCATGCTGCTTGAGAGGGCACTGATTCCCAAGGCTTAAATGTTGGATGCACTTGTTTTTATCCAACTTTGCAATCCATTGTGGTCGTCATCCAAACAGAATCATGAAAATGATACAAGACTGAAGGAGGCCCTAATGCCACCGAGCGGGACCCAGCCCACCTAGTGGTCCACGTCTCACAAGTCCCGCAGAAACGACCCATCTCGCCCATCCCGAAAAGGCAACCCGACGGCCCTCACAACCAGGATGGCTCCACAGACGACGGCAGTCCGGCCGCTCAGCAGTACCTGAGCCTCGCTAACCACCTGCTTCTTCCCCATCGCGTCTCCAGGGCCCGCGGTGGAGCAGCGGGAGCCGCTCCCGCCCCGCCCACCCAGGCGCAGGCGCCGAGCGTCATCGGGTTGCGCCTCCCGCCGGAGCGTCCCCGCACCTCGCGTCATCAGGATGCGCCTCCGCGGGCGACTTTTGGCGCTGCCGGGTCCGCACCCGCACTGTCCCTTTTAAACTACGCTGGAAGGGGAAGCATCGCCATTGGGCCGACGTTCACCGGAGCGGAGGTCGGCGTGGTTTGCCCGGCGGGACCAGGCCCAGATTCAGACGCCCCGCCGGCGTCGTCATGGCAACGCGGAGACGCCGGGCCCGGTTGCCACCCTGCCGGGGAGCTGTCAGAGGGGAGATCCCTAGAGCTGGGGTACCGTACCGGGCAGACGTGGACTAGCCAAGACTAGATTCCCTGCCAACCTAGAGTGTAATTCATAGATGCAGTTCTGACCGTTTCTTCCATGGGAACAGCCGTAAAAACGGGTTCTTAGCAACCACAACCTGTAGCCAAATCCCGTCCTACCTTACTGTCATGCAAAAACGACTTAATTTTCCCCCGCATTTGCTTTAGACACGGTGTTTACGTTAAGAAAAGGACGAGCTTTTTTAATCCTTTGGTTGTCATTTTATAAAGTGGCGTGCAAGAGGAAGACGCCAGGCGACAGAGTTCACTTGGAGGGGTTTTTATTAAGGGAAAGGGAATGTAAAAAGGGGGAAAGAGAGACCTGCCCGGGACAGGAGCAACAGAAGACGGGGGCAGGGAGACAGAGAGACAGGCGGGCAGAGGAGGAGGGAGAGGAGGAAGGGAGGGGAGAGGAGAGGGGGGGGAGAGAGAGAGGTTTTTTTTTTTTTAAATCTTGTAGCATGGAGGGCAGTGTGGCTATGAAGAAGATGAACAGACGTGGGTGCAGGGAATGCCGCTGAGAGAGAGGTTTTTTTTTTTTTAAATCTTGTAGCATGGAGGGCAGTGTGGCTATGAAGAAGATGAACAGACGTGGGTGCAGGGAATGCCGCTGGAAGTGACGGATCTAGGGAAACCAAGAGTCCTCATTTTGGAGTTTGCTCATATACAGGCCCCCAGAACTAGTCCATTGCCCCTTACTAAATTGGGCACTGATGTTGTGAAGAGGCTGCTTGTTCGTCCCCAGCCTCCCAGAACCGAAATAATCACACATAAACTGTATTAATTAAATCAATGTTTGGTCCATTAGCTCTGGCTTCTTATTTGCTAACTCTTACATCTTAGTTTAACCCATCTCCATTAATCTGTGCATCACCAGGAGGTCGTGACCTACAAACAAAGTTTCAGCAGGTCTGTCTCTGCTGGAGGCTCCATGGCTTCTCTCTGACTCTGCCCTTCTTTTTCCCAGCATTCAGTTTAGTTTTCCCTGCCTATCTCTGTTCCCCTATAGCTCTGCTATAGGCCCACAGCAGATCCTTTATTAACTGATGGTAATCACATCATACCGAGGTAAACCCCACATCACACTGATTCGGAAATAACATTGTTATAGGTCCACTTATTAGGTATGTGCGTGAGCCATTCTTGCTGAGTTGGTCAACTAGGCACTTTTGTAAAAAACAAACAGAAGACAAAATATCTTAAAAGTAAAATACAGTTTCAACCATTAACTATTGTCTGGTTTATTTAGAGGAAATTTTCAAAAACTAAATCTCACAAACACCATATGAAATCTGTAATTCTCACATGAATATTGTCACATTTAGAGACTTAGCATTATTCACGTTCCTAGCATCAGCTCCAATGAGGAAAGGATGGAAAAACTTGACTGAGCCAAATGAATAGCTCCATGTAATTATACAATGCTATTTATAGCCATACAGTAAGCGGCAGTGATGTGGGATTCCCCTCTGTATGCTGTGAATACCATTGGTTAATAAGGAAACTGTCTTGGGCCTGCACAGGGAATAGAGGAAGGCGGGGGGTGGGGGAGGACACTAAACTGAATGCTGTGAGAAAGAAGGTGGAGTCAGGTAGAAGACATGTAGCCCCACAGAAACAGAAGCAGGAGCTTTAGCCAGTAAACAACAGCCTCATAGCGATACACAAATTAATAGAAATGGGTTAAATTAAGATGTAAGAGTTAACAATAAGAAGCTAGAGCTAATGGGCCAAGCAATGATTTAAATAATATGGTTTCTTTGTGGGTTATTTTGGGTCTGAGCTGCAGAGCAGCCTGGAAATGAACAAGTGGCCTCCTCCAACATGGCAACAGTTGCAGTTCTAGTGGGTCAAACACTGCTGTTTTCAAGTGCAGTTGCTATACTGGGTCTTTAGGACTTGATTAAGACTCAGTGCCAGGAGAAATCCATTCCTCTGGCACCCACTGCAGTTCTTCCTGAGCCTTCTGTACAGCAGACAACAGCTGGGCACATGCATCTTGCAAGTTGTCATTCACAATCACGTGATCAAAAACCTGGCCAAACTGACTCTCCATTTTTTGGGCTAAGTCCTCCATCTCTTGTAGGTCTTCATCCTTTCGGAGAGATTGAGAAATATGAATAGAACAGGCAGTAAGACACCAGGTTGTTAGCTGTGGAGGTGCACGCCTTTAATCCCAGCACTTGGGAGGCAGAGCCAGGCAGATCTTTGAGCTCAAAATCTGCCTGGTCTATAGAGTGAGTTCCAGGACAGCCAGGGCTACCCAAAGAAACCTTGTCTCGAAAATACATACATACATACATATACACACATGTGTGTATATGTAGTAAAACTATATATACACATACGTATAGTCAAGACTACTAAACTGTATACAAATATCTAAAATTTATACATCTATTTACTCTGTGTGTGTGTTGGTACACTCATTACAGCATTTTAAAAATAAGTAAAAATAATTCAAAAATACAAATATGCTTATAAACAATTTGTTTGGCTTTGCAAATTGTGGCTTATGAGTCCTTTTGTTAAGCTAGGAAAAAGCATCACAGAATTTATTAAATCTTATTTTAATATATGTAATTAGTATCTAATAAAATTTGTTGGTGATTTTGGGTGTTTTTTGGTTTGGTTTTTTGTTTTCGTTTTTCAAGACAGGGTTTCTCTGGGCATCCCTAGCTGTCCTGGAACTTGCGTCCATAGACCAGGCTGGCCTTGAACCCAGGGATTCACCTGCCTCTGCTCCCAAGTGCTGGTAGAGTTAAAGGCATGTGTCATTACCATCTGGCTGGAAAGGATAACTTGTAAAGACATTACTCATTAAAACCTTCAAAGGATTCTGTGGAAATAACTAATTTTTTTTTTAAAAAAAAAAAAACCATTTTATTGACATGCTCCTGAGGAGAGGGTCATACAAAGACAAAAACGGTGACACATCCTCGGCCCAGCCTGACCGTCCTTCCACCTAGCCATGACTGAACGTAATACCAGGATTTCTACTTGATGTACCTTGAATTTCACGTCCACAAAGTAGTCGGTAATAATCTTAGCATTTTTCCGAGACTGCTTCATGAAACTCATGTTAGGTGGCTTAATAAATATGACATAGGGCTTCAGTTCATGAGTCCGAGCCAACTGAATGTCCTGCACAGAAAAACCAAGTGCACAGTTAGAAGACAGATGCGGGCCAGCAAGAAAGCTCAGCTGGCAGAAGCATCTGCCGTGCAAGCCTGCTGAACCCAGTCCGATCCTTGGAATCCACCGTAGAAGATAGAACTGATTCGTGAAAATCATCCCCTGGTTTCCACACAGCACATTCAAATACAAGGTATACATATTTGAAAATTAAATATAGAAAGTCCTAGCTTCCTGTACTCAGTGTGGTCATAGTCTCATGCACCCTGTCCTCAGTTATAAAATCAAAACAATTTAATAATAATATGGCTCTAGAACCAAAATTAAATTAGAATCTTAGCCCCTCCTCTTCCTAGCTATGACTAGTTATTGACTTATTGAAATAAATGTTATACATGACAAAATGCTGTTTAGTGAGAGTAGACTCCTTTGCATGACCTCATCTGACAAAATCAAAGAAAATTTCTGGAAAGGTCCGTTTGCTCTCACCTCCCTTTCCTCTAGGTAGCAGCTCTCATCGGACACCACGTCCATCTTCATAACCCCCAACTCTACTCAAGAAAGAACAAATCGCGCTCCCCCGGTTGTCTTTAGCCGCAAGTATATCGTTAAATAAATAAGGAGAATGAAAGGATCAAAAAGCTGGGCCTCCACAAACACCGATCAAACCTCAGCTCTCTTCACGCGTGGTTCAGGCGTGTAACACATTTATGCCAACGCCGAGCATCGTCTTTTGCTTAAAGCAATATCCTCCTCCACAAGAGGTTCCCTGGACAAGTTTGCAACCACTGTCAAAGCAAGAAAGACTGGGGCTGGTTTCTTAATGGCTGTCCACCCAGGTCCTGGTTCTGGGTGTGAGAAATAAAAGACTTCCTCTCCAACCAAAAGCAAAACGTTGCCAATTTACATTCCGAGGAACAAACCGGCGCTGAGATGCGAGAGGTGGCCTTACTCTTAAAAGTCTATCTGAACAAAATGTCTCAGTTACAGTCTGGGGCGTGCTCACAACACAGATCACATGCATCTGTGACTTTAGGGTGATGGAAAATGTTCTACACAGACCCACCTGAGGCTCCAAATCCATGACACAGATCTTTCCTTCCGCAAGAACAGCACGCACAGCATTCACGCTAGTTCCGTACAGGTGGCCTTTGTACTCGCCATACTCCAGCATCCTGTGAGACCAAGACATAGGAAACGACTCTCCACAAGTAAAACATTAGCAGTAGTACTAGGATCTGTGTTTGTTGGGTTTTGCTTGTTTGTCTTGTTAATTTGACTAAGCTAGATTCACCTGGGAAGAGAATCTCAGTTGAGTGATGGCTCCCATCAGGTTACCTTTAGGCAAGTCTGGGAGGGCGTTTTCTAAATTAATAACTGATATAGGAGGGCCCTGCCTGCTACAGGTGGCGTCACTCTGAGCAGGCTGTCCTGGGTTGTGTAAGAACAGAGGAGCAAGCCTGTAAGCAGCTCCTTGGCTTTTCCTTTAGCTTCTGCCTCCAAGCTCGTGTCTTGATTTCCTATCCAGGCTTCCCTCAGTGACTGACTGGGGCATGGATGTATAAGCCAAATAAACTCTTGTCTCCCCAACCTAATTTTGGTCATGGTGTTTCTCTTAGCAACAGAAAGCTAAGTAGGACACAAACGTGAGCTCCCATGGGATGCATGGATCTTGTCAGCACAGAAAGAATGACTGGATATTCAGGAGAAAACAGAACAAACAACAACAAGAAGAAAACCACAGTAGACAACCAAGGACGTATCTACTTCTTCAAATCCATTGAAGCTTGCAGCTCAAGTCTGCCCACTTCCCAAACCTGATCCCGGGGCTCTGGTAATTAATGCATATTCCTTTCTCGCGTCTTCAGAAATGAGGGGTTACTGCCAACAACTTTGGCTAATGCCTAAAAACGGACTACTTTCCAGTAACCAGAAGGAAGAATTGGCTTCTGAGCCTTACCTGTGTCCATACATGAGGCTTTCAAAAGTTTCCCTTGACACGTAGTGATACTCACGTCCGTCCATTTCGTAACTCTTTGGGGAACGGGTGGTATCTACAAGGGAAGAGTATAAAGCATTTCAGAATCTTCTAAATGTTTTGATTTGTTACCAAATGTATATTTGGATTGAGATTCCCAACTCAAACAAACAAACAAAAAACAAATGCATCACAGACAAGATGCTGAATAAGAATTGGTGAGAAAAGGTGAGAGCTGCCATGTCAAATTCCACCAACTACAAACCTTTATTGATTGCTCATAAAGGATGGGAAAGAATGTATCGTAAATATCAGCCAGGGAACACCTGTTGCTATTTCAGATCAGGTAATGCTGACCCAAAGGCGAGGCCTAAAATGCACGTCTGTTCCTTCACAGGGTACCACCAGCATCTTCTGTTTAGATAGTGCACTGATCAGCTCATGGTATCTCACTCCTCTCTCCAGGTACATTACTATTTTACCAAGAAGTAACTGCAACTTTAGAAGACTAAGTAATTGCTTGTTCTCCTGTGCCTGCACTGCTCTGAGCACGAGACCCTCATGAGTTCCTGATGGCAGGGGAGTGGTTTCTGGTGGGTTTTACAGCTGAAAATCCCAAGAGCTGGGGCGTGGCTATCAATTAAGGATCCCTATACAAGCATCCCTGGAGCACAATAAAGTTAGCATTCTTGTTTCAAGGGCGGCCCGTGTCTGTGTGCGTGTGTGTGTGTGTGTGTATGTGTGTGTGTGTGTGTGTGTGTGTTTCAATCTCCAGCCCCTTGCCTGGCTCACGAACCGTCCAGTAGTGCAGGCCCTACACTGACCGGGTTTGATTCTCAGAAGCCAATACGGCAGAAGGAAAGATCTGACTCCCACAAGTTGCCCACTGACTTCCACTTAAAGAGAAAAGAAAAACCATCTCTTGAAAGGCTAGCCTAGCGTATATACCACATGCTAGTCAATCGGCACAGTTATTGAAACAAATACCGGTAGAACTATTGAAGGGCCAGTCCTTACACTTTTCCAGCAAGGTGGTACGGCACAGTTAAGTGACATCAGTACAATCAGAGACAAGGTTTTACCAAAACATGAAGCACCAGGAAAGAAAACTAACGTACGCGGCACAGCGCTTCGAAAACAGCTGGGATTAAGCCCGATGAGTTGTCTCCTCAGCTCGTTGACTCCAACGCCAGAAGGTCCTGAACACAGACGGAGCAGAGAGAATCAGAGGTGGGTACACAGGGTTACGTGCTACACCATCCCCCAGTTGGTCTGCAGCAGGCGCTTGAGAGCCAATGCCGGTGTAGGAAAATCTGTCAAAACCCTTCTTCAGAACTGGAACAAACCAGAAAACTCCAGTGACCTGTGAAATGACTCAAACCACCCCAGCATCCAGGTACGGGAGTGAAGTCACAGACAGGGTCCGCTACTGTTGACGTTCCGAGACTTCAGCGGGCCCTTCTTTAGCTAAAGTCACAATCAGAATGCAGGGCTGTCCTACAGATGCAGTGACATTTCTAACAGGCGGCTGAGCAAGCACCCTCATGTTGTCCTGGAGGTGGGACTGGCCACACGGGCCGAGATCCTGCACAGTTACTCAGGGCCCACACTTACAAGAATACACACTTGGAATAAGGTCCTGCTGTCCTGCCCGAAACACAAAGGGCTTTATCATTTCATTTCACAGTCTGCACCACCAGAGAAGTAGCTGCAGTGGCTGCCAGGCCCGTTCTGTTCTGCAAGGGCCTGACCTGCTCACAACTCAACAAGCCACGGCGGCGGTGACATCATTTTATACTTCTCCAGGGAGCCAGTTTTGCAGAGGTCTTGATCCCAAAGTCAGATCACCCAAGCCATTTCTTGTCAAAGTTACCCCCAGAAGATTTATTTAGACACCTCCTAAAGAAAAAAAAAAGGCTAAACCTTTCTTAAAGAAATGGAATTTGGGGGCTGGAGAGATGGCTCAGTGGTTAAGAGCACCAGCTGCTCTTCCAAAGGTCCTGAGTTCAATTCCAGGTCAACCACATGGTGGCTCACAACCATCTGGAATGAGGTCTGGTGCCCTCCTCTGGCCTGCAGACATACATATAGACAGAATATTGTATACATAATAAATAAATAAATATTTTAAAAAAATGGAATTTGAAGAGTGTTTTTCTCATATGTTGTAGTGACCACCTACCCATGCAAATTCCAAACAGGTAATAAGTAAAACTCGGATAGAACCTCATTACATAAGAACCGGTTAATACTCGGGTTTTTGCATATCATGGCATGATATATTCATTCCATGTTCATGATATGTTCATACCATGTTCAAATGTAGGTCAAAGGAGAAGAGGAGGCAGAAAAGGCAAAGAACGCTGGCCTTGGAAAGCTTTCTCATAAACACAGACTTTCAAAACATATCTACAGAGGGGTCTGCGAAGAGTCCCACTTTTACTGTTACTGCCAACACAAACGTTAAATCTAGAAGGACAACCTCCCGGGCTGAGCAGCGCGCATCACGGGCCATACCCACGAGCACAATGAGGCGGTGTTTGTCTGCTGGCTGCCGCTGGTACCTCACCACCTCTTCATAAGGGGCACCCACTGCACCGTAGCAGCTGCAGGAGCAACCGGTGCTGGCGTGCAGCCGGCTGAAGTGCGACTTCCTGCGGCAGAGGCGCATGCTGCGGCGGAAACCGGCTAAAAATGGGAGGAAATGAACAAAATGTCAGAGGCGAGACAACACAGAGACCCGCTGGAAGGAGCAGTTAGCGAGCCGGGTGCAGGGGCGCACGCTTTTAATTCGGGCACTCAAGAGGCAGAGGCAGGCGGGTCTCTGGGAATTCGAGGCCAGCCTGGTCTACAGAATGAGTTCCAAGAGAGCCACATAAGTGAGACTTTGTTTCAATCAATCAGTCAACAAACAAAAATTAAAAAGTTAAAATCAAACTAAACAAATAAAAATAAATAAATAAATAAATAAATAAATAAAGCCAAGCTAAAAATAAATAAAGCCAAGCTAAACAAAAGGGAAGAAGCAGATAGTAATGCTCCACAAGGTATCTGTGAGTTCCCGGACAGCCACATATTGAGACCTTGTCTTAATTAATTAATTAAAAATAAAAAAGCCAAGCTAAACAAGATGGAAGAAGCGGATAGTGAAGTTCCACAAGGTATCTATCTGTACATGGCATCTAACAGCCACTGCTAGGTGCCAGGGGTACACCGAGCTGTGTCAAGCCACCATCGTCCACAGATTCCCGCCTGTCCCTGCTCAGGCTCCTCACTCCCGACCTTTGCACGGTGGCTGACTCTGCTCAGCCTTACATAATGATGTCAAGGTTGATAATTCTGGAAGCGAGGCACAAAGGCAGACTCCGCCAAGGATCCCAAAGGGCACCCAGGCTTGGGACCAACTTTCTAGACTGGAGCTCTGTGCCTCTCCCCTGCCTTGTGAAAAGGGGGGACAGGTTTTAATCGGGGAGGCCTGCTCCTTTAGACAGCTCTGCCCAGGTGACAGATTCTAGAAATGTGGACATGAAAGATGGAATTCGCAGCCATGAAACTGATCTCTTGAGGTTATAGCATAGTCTGGGGGGAGAAGGAGCAGATATATGTTTGACAAATAATTAAAAGATAGTCAGTGAATTTAGATAAATAAAAGCCTCGTGGTGATACACAAATCAAAAGAAATGGGTTAATTTAAGATTTAACAGCTAGCTAGGAATATGCCTGAGCCATTGGGCAGTGTTATAATTAATATATGTGTGATTATTTGGGTCTGGGCGACCAGGATATGGAAACACAATCTCTATTTACAGAAGTCAGAACATGAAGCAGTTTGCAGGGGTTCATCAGCATCAGCACAGGCAGCTTTCAAGAAGGTATCCAGATAGCAGGAACAGCACTAACAAGCAAAAAGCCCACACCTCTTATCAGCCATCACCTACCAATAAAGAACTTCTGTCCATTGCCAACAAACTCCTCTTTAGCTGGAACATAGAGAACGGAGAATTTGTGAGGGGACAGACAGGGATCCAGCAAGCAAGTGCATGACCTCATTCTCTGGTTTCCAGAAATGCTTTCTGTAGCTGTCAGGCCAGCTGATGTCACCCTTGGGCAGAGCTCTGGGAGTGTCCTCTGCCCTCTCCATCCCTCTGCCCTCACACAAGCATAAACACATAAATAAAAATTAAAACAAATCTGAAAATGAAGAAAGCAGCGTATCAATCCCATCTCCTAGCGACATTTTTCTACGCTATGTAAGCATATTCACAGGGAAATCTCACTAACGTGGATTCATAAAGCTTAATGGCCTACATCTGTTTCAAATGTTTTCTGTGAAACTGACTAGTTACTACTCAGCTGGCCTTTAGAAGTCATCTCTTAAGTTATGCTGCCCCCTTGTGGCAGAGAAAGACCTTAGGCGTAGCCCTACACGGTCTAGGCAGGAGATAAAAGTGGACACTTACCTTCTGCAAGTTCCTCTGGATATTGGAGCATGCACAGGGAGAAACGTGAAAAATCAATCTTTGCAAAGATCGAGTTAAATGATTAAATAAATGTGAATGACATCACAGGGAAGACATGTAACCCTAGCAACAGCTCTAACTTGGCAAGGCAGATGAACACCACAAAGTTGGGGCTCAGAAACTTATTGGATCTGATTCCACTGTTGGGGGACAGTAATTTGTCCTGCAAGTTGTGTGTCCAGACTTCCCGTGAAGCTGTTGTTCATCCTTGAAGACTACAAATGAAGGCACCAATAAGGGGATGCGATGACTTGAAGCCTCTCTCCTCTCCCACAACCGTATTGCCACATTCCTGAGAAGGGTTTTAGGCAGACGGGCAGACGCTACAACAGGCTAACACACACACTTTCTTCTCCAGCTGGTCCTGTGAAGACCAGGGTGGTGGGGCCAGGTGTCTAAACACACAGCAAATTGTTTGGGTGTTTTTGCTTGTTGCTTTCTAGACATATTCAAGTGACTGGGTTTTTAGCTGCTGTTGTTACATTGTTTTTCTAGTTAAAAATAGACTGTATCACTGCCCCCCCCCAGGAATTCAAGAAGGTTACATTCTATTTCACTCAGAGGCAGAGATGGAAACTGACTAGGTCTAACGAGTCACTAAGCTGGCCAATCAACAGGAGCATCACCAAGGACTGCCAAGCGTTTATCTACTTAGCAAGCATGCCATCTGGGTACTAACTGTTCCTTAATTGAGCTCTTAAGAGAGCAGGGAAACTGGGAATCAAGTCAATAGCGTACCCAGACAGGCTGCCCATTTAAACACAGAAAACAACACTATAGGAATCTATTCTGCTACTAATGAACCAATGGTATCTTGAATAACAGACAATAGAAGCTGCCTTAATTATTACAAGTAATACATTAACAAAAAAGAAAGCTTATTCTTCATAAACACTGGGCTTCCATCTTATCTGCTGTCTATGTGGAGTAGAGTGTGGAAAATAAAGGCTTCAGTAACTACAAGGCAATGTCTTAATTCTGTCTTCCACCAGAATGACTGCCTTCTTTGTGTGGGTATGTGAGCATAACTGTCTGTCTGTCTCTGTGTGTGTGTGTTGTATCTCTAAATATGTTTACATTATGTCAGAACATGGAATATATACCTAAAAGTTAAATACAAAGTATGCATGTTTTAACTTACCAGATTCAAAGGTTTCTTCATCTGTGGTTTTCAGTGGGGGTGAAAAGCAAAAGTACCATTACATGATTGTCCTCACCAAGTCTGCATCTTAGCAGTGCAAGCCCAGCCCATGTTTCTACTCATACACTACCTTTAAAATGCTTTTTATTAGATCAAATTGAGTCAGTGTTGGCTCTATGGCACACATAGGTTTTAAATGAGATAGATAGCATTCAATCGTTGGGCTATGATCACCAAGAGGGATGCAGCATTAAATAAAGAAATAAAATAATTGGAGAGAAGAAAATAAATTTAAAAAGCGGAACAGCACAGGAACCTCCTCCTGACCACTGGATGTGGCACAGGGGACTGCTCCAGGGGTCATCAGGTTAGGAGATGTGTATGCTAGGTCTCGCAGCTAGAGGGCATAGGAAGGAGGAATAAATTAATAACGTCTGACTGGAGTGACCGACTGAGAGAGATGAGATAAACCAACTGTCGGCAATTAAAACAACTTCTGCTGTTCTCATAAACTTATTTATTTAGCGCTGTATGTGTGAGAGAGGGGAGAGAGAGCACTGGCAAAGTATGTGTACATCTGTTTGGGGGAAAGGAAGAAAATGACCCTCGAGCTAAAAAAAGAAAAAGATTATGGAACCTGTTTTTTTTTTAAGTGTTCATATTATTCTCTTGTATTCACTGGTCTCTGAAATATATAAATGAATCTTTCAAAAGCATTTCTTTCCTTTCTAAACACTAGAATAGCCCATAGCGTCAAGATAGTCGCCCATTAGAGCAGGGCATAATCCTTATAACTCATGCACTCAGGAGGCTGAGTCACGAGGATCGCTGAGTGTGAGAAGCAAGCTACACTAGGTGGTAGGTACCAGGCCAGCCTGAGATACAGAGCGAGAGCCTGTCTCCAAAGAAAAACCAAACAAGCCCACCCATCAGACCAATGCCTCTGTGACCTGTTTCCTCACAAAACCTAGCGGCTCATCAGCCAATCCTGCTACCACCGTTAAATTTGAGGGAAATCTTTCCAGAATTTACAAAAACCATTTAGTATAGAAATGGAACTCATTACTTTCTACCCTGACTAGAATCATTCAATGTAATAACAAAAATATATTTTGCATTTTCAATATTTGGTACCGCCCTGTTTTCGTCTATTCCACAAGGAGCGTGGGCATTTCCGGCTGTGCCCACACCTCACTGGCTATCTCTGCGTCTTGAGATAATTTCCAAGATGGAACCCTGGAGATTTGCAGAACCCCCAGCTTTGCTTCTCCCCCCAAGTGCAGAGCCACAACAGAGACCCATGGTTGGGCTCATTGCGCACAGGTCTTCCAGAGGAAGGGACCGGTAGCCCCTTGACGCCTCTGCTTCTGGTCGTCTAGAGCTGAGGAGGTTCGCGTTTCTCCTCGTGGTGACTCAACGGGGGAAATGTTACCTGCTTCCACACAGGTCTCGTCAATTCTCATGTTCTCCTCTACAAAAGAGCACAGACAGGGGACCTAGAACTTAAGGTGTGCCCGCGTTTAGAACAAAATTTTATTGAGGATATGTCAGCCAAACTCGGAGCACCTTTGAGTCTTACCCTTCGGACTACTGCTTACTTGGAGAGAGGAGACAAATTCTACTGTATCAGAGGAAAAATGCATGTGGTGAGCAATAGGACGTGAAACGCTACAATTCAGGCAACACTGGTTAGCGCTCACAGTGCCAGATAAAGTGCGCCCCCTGTTGGAAAAGGCATCAGCAGCATTGCCCAGCTGTGGATCCTGAATAGCACAGTGGCTGGCCAGGCAAGGGCCCCACTGCTACAACACCAGCAGGATTGCTTGGGGCTATCCAATTACTTCCTGATTGGATCTGAAGCCAGTTCCACAGAAAGAAACTCAAAACTGATACTGACAACCTGGACCAAAACCTATGGCTTGGATGTCATAGGCCCTAGGGCACAATTTACTATTGATATGTGGCCTAACTACCTTCTAAATAGTTATTTTTGTACCCTGAGACGAGCGCTGCTAGCCATCTTGGCCAGAGAAACTTCGTGTGATGGGAAACACTTAATACAGTGTCTCGTCGCTGGTCAAAAGGCAAAAGCTACCTCCCTCATTGCGGCTGAGAAGGGGGGAGAGAGAGAGAGAGAGAGAGAGAGGGGGGGGGGAGAGGCAGAGACACACAGATCAATGAGAGATAGAAGAGAGAGAAACAGAGACACAGGGAGATATAAGAGAGGACAGAGAGGAGGGAGACAGAGAATTAACATGCAGATGACTGAACAAGAACAATTAGAAAGGTAATCCCCAAAGGTCCCATTTATCCCCAACATGGGGCCTCCAGATGGAAGCTCAAATCTCTAGACTGTTTCCAATTTCAGACAGCATCCTCTTCTTCTGAATCTCAGTTTTTCAAACAGAGGTGAGAATAATAATTTCCTTATGATGTCAGGACCTTTTGGTCAAACAGTTGAAACAAAACCTTGCACTTAACTCCCACTGAGCTCTGAGCCTGCGCTGTGAGCCGCTAGAGCTAGAACTTGATGAACAAGCCCCACGTCTCCGTCCTTGATGGCTCAGATCAGGAAAATCACCTTTCTTGTGCCCTCCCACTACCAGATCCGCAGGGAAAGCTTCCCATAGCCGAGTGAGCGGGAATGGTAAGGGTGTTTTCCTGAATCCTGTTTCTTACCTTCTTCCATAGAGAATGCTAGCAACAGGGAGAAAAAAGAATAGTGTTCAGTTTCTGGCTTTTTTTTTTTTCCTTCAGGTTAACTTACAACAAGAAGCGCAAAGCGCCAACATTGCGATTAGTATTCTGGCATTCGTGGGGACTCCTATGATTGCCCTTCAGAAGTGAATGCGTGTTCACGAACGTCTGCACGTGGGGATCTGCTTGCTTCTGGCAAATGTACTCCATGTCCTCTCAACATGCTCTGTAGGAGGCATGTTCTCAAGTCTGAGTTAGTGGAGAGTGTATTGTGGGAACTCAGGTCTAGGATGGAAGGGAGGGAGGGAGGGAGGGAGGGAGGGAGGGAGGGAGGGAGGGAGGGGGGGGGAGGGGGGGAGGGAAAGAGGAAGAGAGGGAAGAGGATGGGATGGAAGGGAGGAGGGAGGGAAGGAGAGGGAGGGAGGGAGAGAAGAAAGGAAGTGTCTGACTTGTGCTGGGTTTTTTTTTTTTTTTTTAACTTGACTTAAACCTACACCTATCCGGGAGGAGGAACTCCTGTTGAGAAAATGCCTTCATCAGCCTGGCAAGTCTGTTGGGGGGTAGGTCTTGATTAATGGTTGATGTGGGAGGGCCCAGCTCACTGTGGGAGTTACCATCCCTCGGCTGGTGGCCCTGGATTGTATAAGAAAGCATCCTACACAAGCCATAAAGAGCCAATCAGTGTGCAGAACTCCTTCTCTGCTTCAGTACCTGCCTCCAGGTTCCTATCTGACTTCCTGCGACAATGGACTGATATGGAGCCATACGCAAAACAACCCTTTCCTCCCCATGTTGCTTTTGGTCATGGCGTTTATCACAGCAAAAAAAAAAAAAAAAAAAAAAAAAAAAAAAAAAAAAAAAAAAAAAAAAAAAAAAAAAAAAAAAAAAAAAAAAAAAAAAAAAAAAAAAAAAAAAAAAAAAAAAAAAAAAAAAAAAAGAAGCTAAGACTCCTTTTCATAAACTGAAAACTAAAGGAATGGAAGCCTACGGTAGGATTTCTGAGGGCTGGGTGGGATTATCTTGGGACAGTGAGGCAGAAAGGGAGCCTGAGATCAGGAGCCCCCTCCCCGGATGTGCGTGCGTGCCGAATCGGAGGTCTCTGCACGCACTCGCCTACGCACATTCACGTCGGGTGGACTTGAGGCAGGTGTGAGGCTGGTACGGCTGCGACCACCAGAATTCCCGCTGCTTCCTAGGCAGAAAGAAAGCAAAGACTGGTTGACTCCATAGGTGGTGTTCTCTCGGGGCCGTGACGCTGAGTCTGCCTTCAGAAGACACAGAAAGACATCACGGGTGGTTCTAGTCCACTGAATCGGGGGCCGCAGGCTCACCACGGGTGGCTCTAATCCACTGAGCCTGCGGCAGAGGCTGTACTAAATTCCACCATCATTTCCAGAACAACCTTCCTTTCCTTTAAGAGTTCCCCACTTAGAATACCAATCCCCATTCTTCCTGACTGCTCCCATACGCTCAGCAGAAGTTGTAATTCTGGGGGGTTTTAAGCAGGCAAATGTCCTTTCTAATACCTCTTGGGGCTTTGATCTTTTATCCAATAGAGGCTCGTTCTACCTCTGCCCCCACCTCCAACTGCCACGCCCTGGGGCCTCTCAGTGCAACAGCTGCCAACTCTGCAAGATTTCAGTTTCTCACACCTCTTATTCCTGCCAACACCCCCTTCATCACAGTCTCAATAATCTGCGGATGCTATAATCTATTGATCTCACTTCATGACCCAATCAGCTCCTAAAGGCCCTGACTTTTAGTATTACTGCTCTGGGGGTTGCATTCCATCACACGAATGGGGTATTGGGTTGATATTGAGACCTCAGGCATGGTTTTAGGTTTAATCTAGTCTCACAAGTGCTTCTCTCTCCCTTCCGGCTGATATAATGCTCCTGGTCCTCTTTAGCGTTTAAGAAGCTGGAAGTCTGTCCATAAACTCACAGTTTGGTTTATCAACTTTGGTGTCTATGTTCTTCCATCTTGCCTGCGTCTTTATCAGACATTCAGAAACGCAACGTCCCAAGCACAGCCCGATGGCCTAATTCTGCCGCCTAGAGCGACCTTCCTTACCTCTTCAGGAGTTGGCTAGAAGGAATTAGGCCTGCGCAGACAGCAAGGTCTGAGATTTTCCGGGCCTGCCACCAGAGGGCATCATTCTGGTCCACAATCTGTAGAATGTCTCCTTTCAGGAAAGGCAATCCAGCATCCGCGCAAGGGATGTCAGGATCCTCCTGGGGCCAGTAATCGATCATGGCGCGCACGTGAACCTGGCAGCAGGTGCGTAATGGTACGGTCAGCAGAATGCGCGCCCAGAAACCATCGCGACTTAAAACCATCGCCCCCTACGCCTCTGCCTGTTGCTCTCATCTTTCTTTTCTACCCTCACCGTAAACTAAACGCCGGAGGGGGAGGGGTGCTGTTGGCGTCCCAGTCACAGGGCGTGGAGAAAACAGACTGGACCGAGGCTGGAAGCTTCCTCCCTGCTAGCGAGCACTAGAAGGGGCTACGCAGGCCGCTGAGGAGGGCCTGTCATCAAGCTGTTCTTATCTGTGGATCTGTATATAGAAATACCAACCAGCCTGGCAAAGTGAGAGCTCTTTGGTGCAACGGTGGCAAGCCAGCTGGGTGTGAGGCTCATTCCACAGAGAGAATCCACTTTCAGTGCTGCGAACACAGCCCAAAGTCTGCGGCTGGGGAGGTCATGGGCCCTCGTGGGAAGCCACTGATAATGTCTTGCTAAATGGGCATGATGAGCCCGTCAAGTCACTTTCCGAATAGCTATGCTGATACCCATAGATCAGCTCTGGTCAGAGACGTTGCTTTTTGCGGTGGCCGGCGGTTACTGCAAAGACTCTTACATGGTCAGAGGACCGAGACTAGATGATTAGGGAGTGAATAGCCAAGAGAAGCTCTTACCGTCTTCTGGCTGCTCACAGGCGGGGCAGACACAGGCACCACCTTGAACATGATCGTACCACAAGACATCGCCTGGAAGACAAAGAGGTGCAGAAGACAGAGCAGTATCTGACTGTGTCCAGGTCTCGTGACAGCAGTCACCACAGCGACCAGCACAGGGGTCTGCAGCTAACTGTCCCACTCAGAAATGGAAACTGGGAAGCGATTTATCTCCATCTGCCTCTTGGCAGGGCACCAGGGTCACCGGCTGCAGAAACACACGCTGAGGGGGCCTTTCCCGGGGACCCTCACTCAGTGGGGTCTCCCTTCCATACACCTTAAGGAAAAGACAGCGTCTTTGCCATCTCTCCTACTCAGTAAGCTTTTCCCGGGCACTCATTCCTAAGCCAGCAGCCCCGGCCTGATAGGAAGTTTAAGGGACTGCCCCGAGTCTTCTCAGAGAGCCCACAGCTTCCAGACTAGAATTGGAGAAGAAACCCTCCCACTTGATGTGAGTGAGGCTGAAGCTGTATGAACGTATTAGGGAAGGAGGGACGTCTCTGGGAGCAGACGGTCTCCGAAGCCTCACTCAGCCCCGGCTCAGTTTCCCACCGAGCACAGGTAATGGGGGACTTGTGTGTGTGTCGGGGGACAGCTGATCCTATGGGGAAGAAGAGTGTGAAGGGAAGCGTCCCAGCCTTTGTCAGAACTTCTGGGAGCTAAACACGAAGTTTGGTGAGTCGCACGGCAACAGACAAGGTCCAGGGCTGAAGACGGGAAGCTGCCCAGAGGGACTTAAGTGCACACACACCACGGACCTTGGCACATCACTAAGTCAGTCACCAACCAAGAGCGGCAGTTACCAGGATGTGGATAACCTGCTCCGGGTCCAGGCCCTCTACTGAGACACCATTAACTTCCACCAGTTTGTCCCCAGCGTACAGCAACCCTAGGGAACAGAAACACAGACAGAGGAGGGGGTCCAAAGGGATAAGACAGAGGCCACTATTACAAGTTTATGACCCCAAGCACGTTTGAAAATTTTAAATAAAAGAAAACCTGTTTACTCTGACTTATGCCGCCATAACTGTCTGTGATCACTCATTTTCCATCTCTTGGCCCACTTATACCGCCATAACTGTCTGTTATGTTATCCACCTCTTGGTCCACACCAAGAGTGATTTGGTACTTTTTCTTTCTACTCTGATGTTGTAAAGTGGAACCAAAACACCAGTCAGAAGAACACTGAAGATACCAGGGTAGCGAGTAAATGACATTTGAAAAGAAAAAGAATGGACTATTCTTCAAAAGATCCAGTGTGGAAGAAGTTGGGGGTGAGATGAATTCTTTTTTTTTTTTTTTTTTTTTGGGATTTTTCGAGACAGGGTTTCTCCATGGTTTTTGGTTCCTGTCCTGGAACTAGCTCTTGTAGACCAGGCTGGTCTCGAACTCACAGAGATCTGCCTTCCTCTGCCTCCCCAATGCTGGGTTTAAAGGCATGCGCCACCACCCGAGGCGAAGTCTTGAACTAGGTGTGGTGACACGAATCTAAAACACCAGCATTGGGGAGCCGCGAGCCCGGAGCAAGTGAGTTCAAGGTCACAGCTCAGGGGTGAAGCTTTGCTGGGTTTCCTCGAGAATGTTAACAAGACTGTACCTCATGGTAGCATGTAGGGGCTCTCTGAACAAGGCGCTGGAGCCCTTCAAACATTTGTCCTTGGTTTCTTTACTACACAGCCAAGCAAAGCAACATCTGAAGGCCCTGACCTAAGTGCAAAAAGAGACTTCTTGCCTTTGAAAGAAAAAATCACAGAGTCCAGTGTCCCCTTTGTCTGGCTTACACGGTGCCACCCCAGCTTACCGCTCCTCTCCACCAGTCCACCGTGGATGACCCTGGCCACCAGGATATCCCCCGTTGGCTCATGGCGCTTGATGGTAGCTCCCTGCAGAGAGAACACAGATGTCCTGGGCTTTACTATCACAACTAACACAACACAGCTTCTCTCTTCAGCACAGGGATTTTCTTAAGAGCTGGAAGGGGTCCCCGTTGCTCTGTGGCCATCGGCCACATCATGCCATCTAAAAGGACAGCCCACCAGACCTTGGTCTCGGTAGGCATCCATACAATACACAGACATAGAATATTTAGAACCGTCTAAAAGTTAAGTGTCCATGATTGTAAGGAAAGAAGTGCCCTTAGAGAATCAATTAATGTCTTACCCACTTCCTATTAGTAGAAGAGAAAGATGTAGGCCAGTGTATTAGAACTGAGTAAAATGTGCAAAAGACAAAATAAATAATATAGATGTCTTGCTTTCACAAAAAGTTTATTATATATAAAAGAAATATGCTAAACAGAAATATTTTGGTCTTGCAAACATGACCAGCAGTACGTTTGAACCACAGGAAGAATTACGCTGGCTATCACACCATGCTTTCCACTCTGTGTGTGACTGAGACAAAACTGCCATTCAAGTTAACTATCAGATATGACGTAGATCACTGAGAACCCCCGGCACAACCCTAAACAAAACATGAAATGCTCTCCTTACCAGGGGCTGCTGGTTTTTCACCAAACAAACAATCCTCATGGCTTCTTCGCTGTCAGGAATATTGTCGGGCAGCGGGGGGAGAAGGGGCTCAAAGTCTTTCTGAGCTACTGTATCGTGGGCACTGAGCAAAGCCTGGGAAGAGAAAGGGGAAGCTGAGCAAATGTCACGTGCAGCACACGTGTGTCTCAAAGATGGTGACCCAATGCTGTATAAGACATACAACCATGAACACACCTATGTGTCATGCACAATTCCAAGCAAATTCCATCATAGTCAGGTGTACTCAATTCTCCCTGTTTATAGATAGGGGGTCAGGGGATACAGAGGCTAAAAAGCATACAGTGACCTCTTTCAGGGGCTGGAGAGATGGCTCAGAGGTTAACAGATTAATAAAAAGCTTGTTCTCTTTCAGTGGGCCTGGATTCTGTTCCCAGCACCCACATCAGGAATCTTATAATTGCCTGTGGCTCCAGTTTCAAAGGATCTGGATGCCCCCTTCTGGTCTCTGCAGGCAACTGCACTCATGTGGTGCACATAAACTCACAAAGACACATACATGAATATGCGGATAAATGTATATCCCAAGTAATTTCATACCTCAAAATCTTCCCAATGTGGAGAGAAAGTATAGGGGTTATTTCTTTATAACCAGGAGCTACCCTGGATGACTGCCCAGAATTCTACAGGGATAGCATCCTTTTGGGAGAACAAGACACCCTGGAAAGTTCTGGGCGCCCCCTCATACATGCGATAGCAGTGGCTGGATGATTAGTCAACCACAGGTGAGTCCCATATCTTCAAGTATAATCTGTTGGCTGCTCATGTACAGAAAGGGAATATATATTCATAGATAATGTTTTTAATCCTCTTTTATTTACTCTTTCCACCTCTGTCACATGCCAGATGAGCAAACTCTGTCCATTTCAGCAAGTGCTTACCTTGCAGTGTGGAGCCTGGAGGACTTGTCTTAGCTCTTGGATCTCAGGAGAACTGGAAGCTTTGCGTAGTAGTTCCAAGACCTGATTCATGATGGAAAAAATACAGCATAAAGTATTTGTGAGGGTTTCAAGACAGGAGTTCTACGCGCAACAGCCCTGACTATCCTGAAACTAGCTCTTGTAGACCAGGCTGGTCTTGAACTCACAGTATGCAAGCGTGTGAGTTTGTGTGTGTGCATGCGCATTTATGTGTGTAATTTTGGAAGACAATTTTCCCTTATACTAAGCTCAGTTAAGAACATGTATTAAAATGCATGCTCCCAACAGAAACCTCCATTCCTTTGAACAAACACTCCAGGCCAGAGGACAGTAGCAGCAATGGCTCTATGGGTTTCCAGGTAGAGCCACCTTACCTCACAGGATAAGGTCTGCGCATGAGTTGTCACGGGAAGCAGTTTCCGTTCTTTGAACTTCTGAAGGCAGTCGTAAACCTGTGGAAGGGAAAAAGCATGACAGTGACCCTGATCCTGAGACGTGACCAGGGACATTTTAGAGTAAAGGTCTCAAAGGAAGAAACAGCCAAGGTGGCTGTGCTCACACCTGAACACGTGACACTGAGTGATTCCAGCAGCTGAGTGGAGGTCCCAGGGCTTCAGGGGCCTCATTCCTGGCTGCCTCCAGGAGACTGATATCCCCAGAGCCCTTTCATTGATTAAAAAGTACGCAAATATTTCCCTTGTTAAGGTGAGGGAGGCAAGAGAAGATGCCTGGCGCTGACACCAACGGGGAGCTTCTCCAGGAGGGTCTATGGGGTTGAGACCCCTTCTCCAGGAGGGTCTATGGGGTTGAGACCCCTTCTCCAGGAGAGTCTATGGGTTGAGACCTCTTCTCCAGGGGGGTTTATGGGTTGAGACCCCGTAGGACCTCTGTGCTCAGCAGTTGGGCAGGCCACAAACTGTGTGACTCACAACCCATCAAGAGTCCCAGATAAGGAGCCAGACATTCAGAATGTGCTCGTCCCTGCTCAGTGTGGATCTTTGAAGCTGTTCAGGTCTCCTTCCTCAGGCAATTCTCCAGTGTGAATTCGTTTGTGCAAATTCCAGCTTCACCTCCCCTGATTCATGGGGATTCTTTTTCCGAACTGGATGAGGAATCAGGCTGGGTAAGCAAAACTTGCCTGGATTCACAGTGATTCCCTTCAACTTATTCTGGGGTCAGATTTCTCTTACAGATGGAGAAAAGAGGTCCAAGAGGTGGCTTAGCCTCTCCGTCTATATCTGTGATGAACGGGCTTCCTGCTGAGCTGTAGGGCTGCTGGTACTCAGATGTATGTGGGAGTGGGACTGGGGGCACTCAGTATAAAGAACCCACGCTCACCAAAGATAGTGAGCCTGGGGGGCATTCATAATGAAACCCAAACTCCAGGCCCTGGAGGGGGGGTGTGCGCACATGCTTGTGTGTGGATGTGCTTGTGTGCACGCATTTGTATTGATGTATGTGTATGTGTGTGTGATGGGGGATATTAGGGATTAAGTGCTTCCTAGGCATGGTCTATATAGTGAGTTCCAGACCAGCTAAGGCTTCAGCTTGTGAGACCCAGAATCCAGTGATTTAAAACAAGTGATGTTCATCTTTGGTCATTCAGAAGCTGTGACCGCTTCAATTTTAAAGGCCATCACCTTAGCACTTATCCTAAGGCTGACCATATTCATGCCTATTTGGAAGAAACACCCATATCCCCAAAATAACTTGAGTTCTATGTACTCCTTACTGCCTGAAATTTGCTACTTAGGTAAGGCTGCCTCACAGAGACCTCTGCTTCTGCCTCCCACGTGCTGGGGCTAAAGGCATTCAACACCACACCCAGCCAGAAGTGGCCTTTTATAAAAGCATTTTTACTTGTCCAGAGTTGGCCTTAAGGACCAAGGATTGTGGAGAGATGATCTGGAGTTGCTGGTGGCCATTGTGGTCCCTGGTTTCTCATCGTAGGGACCTCTGAAAAAACAAGTTGGGGGCAATAAAGAAAGGACATTGCTATTTATTCTTCGGCGTGCTCCCTTTGACCCCTTTGAGAGCAAGAGGAGCAACATCAAATCATGCCTGTTGTGTGTTCATCGTGGACAGTTACGATGAGGTGATACCCAAGTAACTCAACTTTATCTGGGGCATGACTGATTCTGAGACCCTGCCTTTGAGTATCTCCAAAACAATGTTCAGAAAGAGAAAACTCTTGAAAGTCATCCACTAAACATTCAGAAGAAGGGCCTTCAGTTCTTGAAACTTAAAATTACACGCACTCCCATGTCAGAGCACCTGTTTGACATGAAGGAGACACGGAAGTCCATCCACTACATCAATGTTGACAACAAAGAATGGGTGGCCACCTTCATTGAGTGTGTGGGGAAGCAGATGTCCTCTTGACAAGTATGGCTGCACCAGCTCAAGGATGGGATGGGAAGAGCCTGGTCTCTGGGGACCAAGATGACCTAGAACTACCAGAAGGACATGGAAGAGAGTAAATCAAGTTTTGAGAATCTCTACAAGATCACGAAGGAGATCTTTGACAAGAAGGCGGAGAAGGCGAAAGTCTCCGATAGGCACGTGTCTTCACTCTGCTGCCTTATGAATAGCACCTGTGCTGGCCAGCAAACAGAGCAGTTCACAAAGGCCCAGGCACTGTGAAACAGCCCTGTCAGGGGCTACATAACAGTCAAAAAGGACTCGGAAATCAACCCAGACCACCTGGTTGTGGAGATCCTGCAGTAGCTGACTGGGACTGTCAAAAACAAGGCTCTCAAGGACCCCATGGCATTGCTGTTAAGGGGCTGGAGAGATGGCTCAGTGGTTAAGAGCATTGCCTGCTCTTCCAAAGGTCCTGAGTTCAATTCCCGGCAACCACATGGTGGCTCACAACCATCTGCAAAGAGGTCTGGTGCCCTCTTCTGGCCTGCAGGCATACACACAGACAGAACATTGTATACATAATAAATATTAAAAAGAAATAGCTACATTTTGCTTCTTGGCTTCCCGCTTGCGGATCCTCAGAACAACTCCAACCATGACCACAGTTGGCTCCTAGGTGAGGATGCTGAGAATCGAAGCTCGATTAATAAAACTCAGAGAGAGAAATTGGGGTTCAACCTGAAGGTCAGAAAAGGAAAGCAGCCAACCACTGGCTCTTACCTCTACCACAGTCCGAAATGGCGATCCTGCCTCCAGGAATCTCAGAATGAGACTGTGTCTGAGAGCTGTCTCTTCCCTTTAGTTCTGGGATTAAAGGCGTGCACTGCCCCCATTTCTATGGCAACTAGTGTGGCTACTGGGATTGAAGGTGTGTGTTATGAGGAGTCTCTCATGGAAGCAGATTAAAGTACCCCCTGGGAAGACTGCCGGCTTTGCCTTGTTTTTCCTATGGCTCCTCCAGCAGCCATGACTAGCCTTCATCCATCCGGCTCTCTGCCCATTTCTTCTTTCCTGTCCTTGTGTCTTAAGACAGGAAAATCCTCCCCTCCCCTGACAGCAAGGTTGAGTGTTGTGTATTGAGGTTTTATGGAGCTTTTTGTTGCTGCTGCTGCTGCTGTTTGTTTGTTTTTAGTTTTGTTTCGGCTCTGAAATTAAAAGTATGCAAAACAAAGAAGATGCAGTTTTACTTAGAAAAATCAAATAAATAAACTAACACTTTTTGGCACACTTTTCCAGCAACCTGACCCGACCAACGCATCAGCTTTTGCTAGCCAGAGCGGGCAAAGGCTCCACACTCACCTTTAGCAGAGCCTGCAGCCACGGCGAGTGGAGGAGGTCATACAAGAGATACAGGCCATTCACATCTCGGCTGTAGAAAAGACTCAGCTCCTGCAGGAGGAGCCTCAGGATTCCAGAGAGGCCTAGGGGAGGAGGACAGAGCCCAGCAGGTGGGTAGAGGCGGCAAGGAAGACGGTGTGACCACTGAAGCTGCTCACAATGCTGGGCTTGCCAGACATTCTATACGAGTGGGAACAACACTGGATTGAAGGCCTGAGGGTGGTTCCAAGCCCTATCCCATCATCTAGGCTGTAAATTTCAGAAGACCATGTGACTGTGTGAAAAAAATTCCTTTTGGCAAACTGCAAATAAGCTAGCTTTGCATAGGGCTGAGACTAACATCAGATAAAATGGTGGCAATGTATAGACACGCGATCCCGTGAGAATAATGTGATCACGTTCCCCTCTAACCCTTGACCAGACAGGAATTTATCCCTAAATCATCCACTTGTCTTCTGGACCTTCTCTCTGAAATCAAACACAGTTGTTGACTTGTGCTCTTTCTGAAAATACTTATTGAAAATGTTACTGAAAACCTCTCTCTTTAGACTTTAAAGTTTTAAAATTACATTGAATTATTTATTTGTTATTTGTTCATTTGTGTGGGACAGGGGGCATGAATGCCATAGCCTTTGTGTGGAAGCCGGAGTATAACTTGTAGGAACCAGGTCTCTCATTAGACCAAGCGGGTCCCAAGGACTGAATTCACGCACTTAGTCTTAGCAGCAAGTACATCTACCTACTGAGCCATCTGGCTGGCCCGCCCACTACAACATGTTCACATTATTTGTTTATCGTGTGTGTGTGTGCATGTGTGCGTGCATCTGTGGTGGTCAAGGTGTGTGTGTGTGCATTTGTGTGTGTGTGCATCTGTGGAAGTCAGGGTATGTGTGTGTGCATTCGTGTGTGTGTGCATCTGTGGAGGTCAGGGCATGTGTGTGTGCATATGCATGTGTGCATCTGTGGTGGTCAGGGTGTGCATGTGTGTGCATGTGTGTGCATCTGTGGATGTCAGAGTGTGTATGTGTGCATCTGTGGAGGTCAGGGTGTGTGTGCGTGTGTGCATGTGTGGAAGTCAGGGTGTGTGTGTGCATCTATGGAAGTCAGAGTGTGTGTGTGTGTGTGCATCTGTGGAGGTCAAGGTGTGTATATGTGCATGTGTGTGCATCTGTGGAAGTCAGGGTGTGTGTGCATGTGTGCATCTGTGGAGGTCAGGGTGTATGTGTGTGTGTGCATCTGTGAAGGTCAGGGGACAATTTGAGGGAGTAGATTCTTTCCAACTCAGGCCGCCAGTTCTGATGACAAGCAGCTTGACTCACAGAGCAATCTCGCCAGCCCCTTCTAGGCTTCCTAACATAAATTTCAACATTCTACCGAGTAAAGGAACTACATACATAATATGTATGAATCCTCAGTTATTTTCATCATAAAAACAAAAATCTTTGAAGTGTTACTCTGCTTGTGAACAACTGACCCAGTTCTGAGTTTATGTAAAACAGTGTGGCCTGGCAGGGTTCTGACTCTCCCATGGCAATTGTCTGTCTCTGACAGTCTCTCCCGTGGTTATCAACAGTAGTGCTGGTGGGCAAAGGTGCAGAATAAGCCCCCGGGGAGGGTCACAGCGAGCATCCCTGTGTACTTGATCGCTTACTCGGATATTCCTATAAGTCTTCTCTCGTCTAGAAAAGGAATTCTGATAACACATACCATTGTCAGGGTTGGGGACCGTGGCAAGTGTCCCCTCCTTGTCGGCCAGCTCCGCTCCTCGGTCTGACTGTCTCATCCTCCCTGCTGGCGCTTGGAAGTCAGAAACAGGAAACATATTGTCACTTGGCCACACCAGCCAGTGTGCTCAGCACACTAAAGTGTATTTTCAACAACAGTTATTCTGTAAGCCACGTACTAGACCACACATACTGGGGTCCACATAAAGTAAAACAGGCCTTTCCCTGTGACAATTCCTCTCCAATCAGCTGCTACCGTGTGAAAGAGAAATCCAGTATTCCATAAACACTCCCCTCATCCATCTTTTCTAAAATTCTTTTAAACTATATTTAAACACGCGCACACGCGCGCGCGCGCGCGCACACACACACACACACACACGTGCACGGCTCAGCTCAGGTTTAGAGGTCAGAGGACAAGGTGCAGGGGTCAGTTCTCTTCCTCCATCACATGGGTCGTGGGGACCAGTCTCAGCTTGTCAACCTTGGTGGTGAGGGCCTTTATGCACTGAGCTGTCCCACAGTCCCGTCGTCTTTCCCAATAACTGACAAGTCATAGCCTGCCTCCTTGTTTCCCACCCGTTGGGCAACTCATCCTAGGTGAATGACCCACTGTTGAGAGCTCAGAGGGACTCCCTGTCTTGAGTGCACACTGACGGTCCCTCTGGCCACCACACTTTGGAGTTCTTCACTGATCTCACTGAGCAGTTGCAGAATTCCCGTTAGAAGATGGCACTGAATACCGCAACACAGACAGCTGTCCCCGCACAATCTTCTAACCTAGAGACAACGTAACAGTGGTTTGACTCCCCGCTGTGGGCAACAGCCTTCCTGGTTCACCGTATAACTTGTCTAAGACCTAGACAACAGTCCCCCGTAGATTTTGTGCAGGTTTGAACATGTGGCACACTCATTTTATCTTAGTCCTATTAGTTTCAATACTCATCTTTAACAACCGATTTGAACTGCTTAATTTATTTATTTTTTAAAGATTTATTTATTTCTTATGTATACAGTGTTCTGCCTGCATGTATGCCTGCCAACCAGAAGAGGGCACCAGATCTCATTACAGATGGTTGTGAGCCACCATGTGGTTGCTGGGAATTGAACTCAAGACCCCTGGAAGAGCAGTCAGTTCTCTTAACTTCTGAGCCATTCTCTAGCCTGAGCAGCTCAATTCAACGTATTTTTTTTAAACAGCATTGCTTTAGATATACTTACTCTCACAAAACAGAAATCCAAAATAACATGGCCTAGCAGGCTAGAAGTTCCTGCGTTACTTATTCGACAATTCGGAAACAGAGACAACTCAGACTTGGAAGGCCAGCCTCAATCCACAAAGTACTGAGGTAATGGGGTCCCACCACCTCACTATCCCACCCTGGGGTGCATATGGCTCTTGTCTATCTGCTTCAAGATGGCAGCATGGTTTCCAGCTTTCACTTCTACATTTCAGCCAGCAGTGTGATGAAAAGGTTAAGAAAACAAGGACAAAGATTTAGAAGTAGTTATACAGGATAAACTGTCTTGGCAGAGGTTTGACAGGAAATGGCCT
Organism: Alexandromys fortis; assembly: GCF_014885135.2. Taxonomy (NCBI): domain Eukaryota; kingdom Metazoa; phylum Chordata; class Mammalia; order Rodentia; family Cricetidae; genus Alexandromys; species Alexandromys fortis. Next base: position 687,373 of record NW_026067986.1, on the reverse strand, counting down.
CCAAAGAGAGTTGCACTATTAGGAGGTGTGGTCTTTCTGGAGGAAGTGTGTCACTGCGAAGCAGGGCTTTGAGGTCACATATATGCTCAAGATACTGCCCAGGAACTGAGACCACTTCCTGGTGCCTGCAGGATGTAGGATTCTCAGCTAGTTCTCCAGTTCTGTGCCTGCATGCTGCTGTTATGCCCAGATCATGGAGTCCCCCCAAAACCAACTAGAAGACTGAGTCCTGTATGTAAAAGCATAGAGCCTTGATTCTTACACAGACTCTCCGTGTGTCCAACTTATTGGAGTGGTCAGAGAGCCTCGCACTCAGTTGGGCTGACCACTGGGCAAAACTGACTTTCATCTAAACTGAAGATCACCAGACAGTGGACAGAATCGCTGGAATCGACAGCCTAGCTGCTCAGGTCAAGGTAGGCTTGTCTTCCTACAGACTTCTCAGCCCACAGAATCTTCTGGAGCCTGGCAGGCCCTGGTCTAAACAGCAAAAGAAAAATGCGACCCTCAGCAACCATGGAGGACCCTGAGGAGTAGCTCTAAGTGTGCACCTGTTATAAAGCCTTTACAACCGCCACCACAATGAAATGTCTTCATCAGGAAGAGTTGCTGTGGCCACGGTGTCTCCTCACAGCAACAGAAACCCTAACTAAGACAATCACAGTGCCCGCAGAACTGGCAAGCATCTCATTGAACTTTCATGCCACTGGAGAAACAAACCCAAATCAACCCTAGCATGATCTGAGCTTAGAACTCTGCTTTCTTCATAAACACAAAATAGTTTGCAATTTTGAAACGCATTAAATTTGGGCAAATGCTACCACCATGATTAGATAATTAATCTAGTTCATTGTACATTACATTTTACCAAATAGTCCACCAAATCGGAAAATCATTTCATCAATGGTACTCCTGTGCGTGACCAGACAATCACTACAACACACCACTCTTGGATGGCGTCTGCAACTGCTACATCCTTCCAGGAATTTGTGTGGTTTCCACTGCGTGTTAAAGGTTATGTTCCACATCCACACATTGAAATACACATTTTATGATCAAATAGCTCAGCTTTTTTGTTGTTGTTAGTTCATTGGTTTCTTTTGTTTTGAAGCAGGGTCCCAGGCAGCCCATGCTGGCCTCAAACTCGCTAGGGACCTAAGGAAAACCGGATGATTTTTTAAAATTCCTCCTGCCTCCCCATCTCAAGGGCTGGGATTACAGGTGTGTGACCACACCTGGTTTACGTAGTGCTGGGGGTTGAACCGTAGATGTCACATACCCTAGGCAAGCATGCTACCAAGCTATATTCCCAGCTTTGCTTTCTTTCTTTAACTTGTTCTTTTTATTACTGGTAGGTTATTATGTGGATTTAAAAACTAACCTTATGTGTATAAGTGCCTTGGTTTAAGTTTCCCCAAATGAAGGATTCTAGACAGGTGTAATTTATAGGTTAAAGGGACGGGGACTATGAAAAAGCCATTAAACGCTATTTTATCAAGCAAGTGATCCTTATGAATACCTGGAACTTGAGAATTGCCCTAAAAGTCAGCTTCGGGGCTTTGAGGTGGCTCAGCAGAGGAAGGCACCTGCTGCCAAGCCTGATGACCCTGAACCCACAAAGCAGGAGAGAACTGTCTCCCAAAAGTTGTTCTGACTTCCACAAACACTCTGCGGCACTAGGGCCCCCACAAACACCTCTGTGAGCACGTGAGCGCGAGCACACACACACACAAATAAATGTAATTAAAATATTTTAAGTTTGCATTTCTGTCTGCTTTAATAGACACACTAATTGCTATTCAAAGTTCTGACAACCTACACATTATGCGTGTTTTCCAAACTACTTTCCAATATGAAGATCCTAGACAAAGCACACGTGCACCCATGAGTAAGGGCCTGCTGGCTTCCTCTGCATCAAAGGGCCCCAGGGAAGAAGGGGACAAACACAGTGTTTCTCTTGAAGTCTGTGATAACTCACCGTGTAACCCGAGGCGTCTGAAAATCAACCACTTGAAAACAGACTACCCAAGATTCTGCTAAGCTGCTGCTGGTGGTGCCTTCGGGAAATGCAGGATTGCAAACTGTCTAGCCAGTCTCTTACCTGCTACGGAAACGCTCAGTGTCACCGCCAAGAGGAAAGCAAGCAGGAACCCCAGGCGGCTGTCAGCTGCCAGAGTCACCTGGAGGCTCTGGATAAAGACCCTGCACGTCCTCGGATTTAATCCTGACCTTGCAGCCTAACCACTGACTCACTGGCTGTAAGCCTTCTCCGCCAATCCTTCCTACCCTTGCTTTATCCTCCACCTCCCCGAGGGTTTTCTCTCACCCTGATAGCACACTCCGCTCTGAGCCGCTGGTATTTCTGCTCACC
>NW_026067986.1:585314-684422 GCF_014885135.2 Alexandromys fortis | reverse complement strand
TGGTGTGAGACAGAATTCTAAGAGACAAAACTAAAAGTCCTTGCCAACACCTTGAGCACGTAGAAGGAGTTCTATTTTGATTATGCTTAGCCTTGATTTATGTCTGGAACCCTGAATGGGGTGATGCAGTGAGCCTGCCAAGTTCTTTGATCTGTTTTGTACATAAACTGAAGCTTTGCAGAAGTAAAATTGCAGCAGATTTTCACTACACAGTGTGTCTGTCTGTCATTCCCTTGCGTCATTCCCTTGATATCCTGGCTATCCTATCCTTCACCCTGTTCTCCCGTGAATAGTGGTCTCCAAGAGGGACGGTCCGTGGCAATCAATATTTCTGCAAAATTCAAGCTGTCATTTTTTTTTTCTGCTGTGTAGTACTCCTTTGTGTAAAAGTACCACATTTTCCTTATCCATTCTTCTATCGAGGGGCATTTAGGTTGTGTTCCAGATACTTTATTTTTTTCAAGTCTTAATGCAGAACTCTGCTCTGAAGGGGCATCTGGCAAGAAAGAGCAGGGGTGAGCAGTCCCAGCTTGGATACAGAGTAAACCTCAGCTGGGGAGGCCTGGGACTGACACTCACCTGTGAAGGCCTCTGTGAGCATCCATTGGGATCTTTTCATGAGTTACATGGGTGCTAGGGCTCCTCCTAACTTCTAGGAGGAGGAGCCCTAGCGGTTAGGCTGAGCCCTAGTGGTTAGGAGCCCTATCTGTTAGTAGCCCTAGTTGTTAGGCGGAGCCCTAGCGGCCTGATTGCTTCACTAGAACTGGACGGAGCTACAACGTGGTATCGGAGGGCACGCTGCCATCTGAGGGTTTCTCTGGTTCCATTCTCTGAGTTTTCACTCATTTCCACAGTGATCCCATCCTCTTCCTCAAGGATCTATAGGTTGAACTACCTTGTCTTTACTAGCCAAATGTGGCCTTTGTGTGTTGATCCACAAGGTCAAAAACCAAAATGGAAATCCCCAGGAGGGAGTGAGCACTGGTCCCTTCCCACAGGGTGCGGGCTCATTCTGGCAGAAGGCAGCTAGCAGAAAGGTGGTAACAGTCTCTAATCCTCTCTACCCTTCCCTAAAGACAGCAAAGTATCCTAAAGACAAAGATAACTACCATGTGTCTTTTATTCAAGGAAACAGATTCCCCTTAAGACTCTCCTCCTTGGGTCCTAGGGTCAGAGAGTTGTTTGTTCTCTGTCAGCAAGTTGGCTGCAGTTAAAGTGAGCTACAGAGGCTGACCACCCTTTAAATGTTTAGCCTGCCCCGCACCATTTCGAACAGTTATGGACGACTTCATAGAGATGAATGTCTTTTATTATGAAAACTGCTGTTACATTACAGCCAACATCCCAAAACAGTATTTTAACAAACACTTGTCTTGATTATAAAGTAGCTCGGAAATCATGATCCGTTTCGAAGGTAATTGATGCCTGCTGAGTCATCTCACATGGAGCAGGACACAGCTCACCAGGGAGCACAGCAGATGAGACGGGAGCACCTGTGTTACCCAAACCACACGCGTTAACCGCTACAGTGTCAACCGGGGGGTTTGTAGAAGAGCAAACAGTGGAAATGGGGGGGGTGTCACAATACTGGTGAGGTGGGGGCAGCCAAAGTGTGTTTTTCCTTTCTTCCCTTCTGAGGTCAGGGTGAGGTACAGGGAAGGCCACACACTGGGCTGGGGACCCATGCGATTCCCTGCTTCCTTCTCCTCCTGGGACCAGTGGGCTCTGTAGCAGCTCGCATCAGGGTTTGGACTCCAGTGTATCCCTACGTCCTTTCTAGTCAGGGGGCGGGGGTTCCTATGTGGATGCATTCCTTGTCAGGATCAGGATGTGGGGTCCCCTCATGGGACCTCTCCCAGCACCAATACCCGGGGGATGGGGCTTATTAAAGCCTAAAGCTGCAGTTTAGAAATTCTTCCTCTTTCCCTGGAGAAGCAGCATGCTGCACACATGGCTGGAAGGGATCCCGGAAGGCAAGGTACGGCTGCTTCAGTCTCAAGTACAGCCCGCTCCTTGCCGGGGGATGTGGGTAACCGTGGATGGATCCGGACAAACCAAAAAGTTAGGAACGGCCAGTAACTTCTTTCACGTGAGCAGCTTTCTCGGGAAATTTCCCTGCAACGTCATGGAGCCGAGGGAGACATTTCCCTATAGGAAAGGGGTAACCAGTTTCCTCTTCTAAGGAGGTGTGTGGATCTCAGCACACACGGGCTAAGCGGATTCCTAGTTCCTTTTCCACTCTCCATTTGAACTATACAGTATGTCTTCCGCCCTGAGCCCAGGGCTCTAATTATTAGTAAGGCTCAGAAATAACACACGTTCCATTCCAGTTTCAACAGGGTTCTCTGTCACCACCGGGCGGCTCCAGGTGGTGCAGCGGCCTCCACAGAGATAATCCAGCTCTCAAGCCGGCAGGTGACCTAGTTAAGCTTCTCACGCTGAATCTGGTAGTAACAAGCCTGAAAAAATTCAAAACAAATTCAAATTTTCTTTTTAAGGCCAGGGAAAGAACAATCCCTAATTAACACAGATTGTAATTAACAGCAACGAAAGTGCACACATTTCCTGTTTCAGCTGTGCCCTGTTCACTGGTAACTGGGAAGTCTGGAGGTACACAAGGACTTGTGTGATCACAGACCCCCGACACAGCTAACTTAACCCGAGCAGCCCTGCACAGGACAAGTCGGCGCCCAAGCGCGCACTTCAGAGAAGCACGTTCAGTGGTCCCTCTGCCCGAGCTCAGGGTTACCATGTACAACACCAGGGTGACGCCCGCTTTCCGCTCTTGAAGTTGATTTCTTAGGATCAATCCCAAACACACCAACACCTCGCTGCTGCCGATCAGATGGTAATGATCTCCATCGAGTAACTGTTCACACGAGAGCAGCCTAGCCGCTGCCTACCCCACGGTCACCCACGTGGGGAAGTGACCTCACTACAAACGCACCGGCCCTGGGTAAAGCTGACCACGGTGCCTCTGGTATCCCAGGCACAGCACGCTTTGGTCTGGACTCCTGTGACTCGGAGAGTCTGTCCTCATGAGCATTTACCTATTTCCCTTTGGATTGCTGCACGCCCCCCACGGAGAAGTTAGCGCACTGGGTCCTAAGCTTCTGCACACTTTCGGGGCCCCACCTGTCCTTCGCTCCTCCTCCTCGACCTGCTGCCTGTCTACCCCCGAGACTGCTGCAATGACAGCAATGCTTATTTTTACATTTATTAAATATCTTTAGCAGTGTTAGCTAGCGCCTTCTATTTCTAACGTGAAAATTTTATTACTGTATGGTAATATGAGCACTATCCTATCCTTTCCATTAGGGACTTGCTATTCGTGTGACCATAACATAGGACTTCATATTAAATATTATAATTTTATAAGATTTTATTACCTGGCAGTGGAAGGCCAATACAGAATGAACTCAAGAGAACCACTGGAGTTTCTTTGCTTCAATGATGTTAGCGGGGCATTTTTTTTTTTAAACCTACAGGTCATTTCCATCTGTATTGTGGGTTCCAGTTTTGTGTTTTTTAGGGGATTCCTGTGTGTGTGAACAAGTGTGTTTCTATGTCTATATGTGTTTCTTGTGCTTTTTCTTGTCTGGTTGTTTTGTCCTATTTCAATTTGCTTGTTTTTTATTTACTTTATGGTATTTTATTATTATTCCCTAGAGGCCTGTCTGATTTCTAACAAGAGACAGAAAGGGTGTGGGTATGGATGGGAGGGTAGGTGGGAGCGGGAGGAATACGGGAGGGCAGACCATAATCAGATTGTTACACTGCAGAGGCAAAGCAAGTGCCATAATCAGGAAGAAAAATCTATTTTCAATAAAAGAAAAGAAAAACAAAGTCTATCCTGAGTATTTCCATAAAGAAGACAGCATGTCAGGCACAGGGGCTCAGCCTTGCATTGGAGCCTTTAGGAAGCACCGGTAGAAAGGCCACTAAGAGCTCCAGGCTGGGCTGAGCTGTAGGGGAAGACCCTGTTCTCAAAACAACATCCCCCCCCCACACACACACACACTAAAGAAAGGAAGGAAAAGCAGCTACTGAATGGTTTATAAGATAGTGAATGAAGGGCAGACTGAGATTAAAACCTGTCTCCACTCACCTTCAGGGTGGTGAACATTATGCCTTGCTCGCCGTGCTGGAGATAGGGGTCCATCAGGTCCTCAATGAGGTGGACTTCAGAGCCTAAATTCCTAATCCTGTGCCAGAGAGAAAGAGGTGGGAAGTTCATTCTGCTTCAAGTTCATTCTGATTCTTTGGAATCAACTGATAATGGCAGAGAATAATAGCCTAACACAGAGACAGGACCAGAGGGCAGAGAAAGAAGAACCTAACACAGGGACAGGACCAGAGGGCAGAAGTTCTCAGCCTTCAGCACAGCTCATGTCGTGGTGACCCCAACCATAAACTTATCTCATTGTTACTTCATAACTGTACTTTTGCCACTGCTATGAGTCAGAATGTAACTCTTATGATAGGGTCGTTTGACCCCCATAGGGGTTGCGACCCCCAGGCTGAGAAACACTGCCGGTGTGGCCTGGGTTCAGAGAAGTGAAATTCTGCTCTAGTGTACCACCTGTTATCACCAATTCAAGAGCAGTAAAGGGCAGACTTGGAAAACAACAAACGGAGCCAGAGTACACAGCAACAACGTCAGAAAAGCCTGCATACCTGGCCCGTAGCACCACATACAAGAAGACAGGGAACAAGTCATCCATGGACCACAGGAAGTCCTCCTGCAGGGAGGCCAGGACACTCTGGGAGATCTCCTCGAAGGTCTGCTGAATGACCTTGAGCTTGTCTGACGGAGTAAACGTTGTGCTGTTGTGGAGACAGAATATAGAGGCATCCTAAGCTCTCCCCAGTAAAGCCATTTCTAGCCATTTTTAAACAATAGTCCCTCTTGGGTCTCGCATGCCTCGGATCAGACACAACAGGCAACCACAGTGTGGCGTGGAGGCCTCTGTAATCCTACAGCGTCTGGGCATGAGGTCTCCGGTTGTCAGAGAGCCCGGACAGAATGTTTCCTCTGGCCCACGGGATCAAAGGGATCTCTTTTCTGAATCGGAAGTTGGCTAAGTTCCACTTGGCTGATGAGAGGGGCACACAGATAAATCTCTTGACTCCTTGAAAACACAAGGACATTTTAGAGCAAAACAGCCTGGATGTTTACACAGACAGCTGTGGTCTTCACGAGAATTCTCACAACCTCTAGGAGTGGAGAGGAAAAGGACACAGCCAGATCTTGTCTGGAAAAAATATTGGCGAGAAAGGGGTGGGGAACACGTTCTTTCTCCTCGCCATGGATGGACCACCGCTGTGACGGCGGTGTGGCTCTGCAACAATGCCCGACATTACCTGATCTGCTGGAGGCATTCCACGGCAGAGGCAAAACAAGCATCCTTTGTGGTGGGCAAAACCTGCGTGAGGAGGAGTACTGTCAGAGAAGAGGGGCATCTTCAGCGCCGAGAAAGCAAGGGATCCCGTGGGAGGACCCAGTTTGCTGGGGAAAGCCGATATTAACATGACTACACGCATGTAAACTGGACACCTTACAGCAAGGACAAGCGTGCTTGGTGAGAAGCTAAAATTGGCTTTACCTTTTTACTCTCCCCGAGGATTGACAAGGTTGCTGGCCAAAATTTCCTACAATGAAAGCAAAAAGTACGTCATTTTGGTAGGTATACCTGCTTTTTAAAAAGGGGGGATCATTATCTTGGTTTCCCTGTTCCCATTAAAAATAACTTCTCTACAAATTGGTTCTGGGTTTCATGTTTTATTTACGTTTTCCCTAGGTTTAGTAGAGAGTCTGGAAATAATTTAATAGTGTGAACGAAAGTTCCTACAAAGAAGCTGTGCCTGGCTGTGGCTAGTTTGCGGCTGCAGAGCCTGAGGGACTGACTGGATTTTGGTGCTACAGAAACACTGAACTCTGGGGGTTCAAAGACCAATCACTTTATCCTGGACTAGTCTCAGCCTTCCGGAATAGCCAATTGCAGCCCCATTCTGTATCTGAAAAAGAAAACACCTTATGATAATAAATAAAAACCTCTTACAAAGTATTAACTCAAAACAACTTGTGATAATAAGAGGTGGTATTAACTTAGCAGAATACTATCTCACCAATCCAAGAGCTAAGACTGTCACTAGACAGCATCTTGGGTCTACAGCATAGCTAATGTCCCTGCCTCCCTCGGTCTTTGTGACCCTGTAAAACTGCCTCCACGTTGGAAGACGGGGTTTGGGGAAACCTAATCAAATCTGTGTCCCCAGGCCACAGTCACTGTCTCTTACATCCTGAAAGACGAGAGCTGTGGTTTTTATGCTGACAACGGCATCGACTATGTCCCAGGAGCTTGGCATCTATATTCCAAAGCCCTCACACGGCAGCCCGGGATATCTCCTTCATCTCCCCTCATCACATTTTTATTACTAAATCACTCAATTGAAAAAAGCCTCTCAGTATGAGTGTGTGCACGCTTTTACAGCATGAAGACACAGCCCTTGGGGGGCTTGGGCCATCTTTTCCACTGCTCTAGAGAGGAAGTGATTCCCTAGAACAGCAAACAAGGGTCTGCGATAAAGAGAAAACGTTTAGGATCTGAAATTCTAAACCGCAAGTGAGAGAGGGAAAAAGCGACAAAGATTTAAAGTCGCTAACTTTTTCTAAGGAATAGGAACGGAATTCATGCATCTCTATTAGGTGAGATGAGTTATCTAGTTCATAGATGATAATGAACATGTTCAGACGGACGAGCAGCCTCATAGCCATCTGTGAGCGCTCTCAGAAATGAGACCATGAGCAGGCTGGGAAAACACACACACACACACACACACACACACACACACACACACACACACGCCAAGAACTTCTCGGCAGTGCCCAAGGATTTCCAGTTCGGTACCGACCTCTGCACCCCGAGGAAGCCCAGGAGAGGGAGGTCCGGTTGCTTGTTTAGGCGGAGCACACACTCCCAGTAAACGTCCTCCTCTCGGTCACTGTCCAGGGCGTAGAGCATGAAGAGAGGGGGGTAGAGGCGAGGCAGCAGCACAGGCAGCAGCAAGCCGGAACTCGTCACCACATACCTGCAAACACGAGGGGAGGCAGGGTGTTAACACAGTCGGAGATGGCGCTTCCCTTCCTAGACAGGGCTCACAGGACCCGCTGAGTGCTGTTCCATACATCTCAGACCATGTCAATTCTACACACGTGGAGCTGACCGCCTCAGACCAAGTGTCAATTCTATTGGATGTCTGGAAATCAAACTGAAATCTTTGTTTCCATCTTGAGGCTACTTTTGCAGGGTCACCGAACTCAGCAGCCTTCATGCCTGGCTCTGTGTGGCTGCTCCTTCCTGCACAGTGGCCAGGAACCTTAGAGGGGTCACTGAGAATATGTGGAGCTGGGAGTCATGCGGTCCTCACCCTAACCCTCCACCACCTCACCGAGCTCACTCACCCTGGCTCTGGGGACTCGGATCCGGAATCTGTCTTCCCAGTGCAGAAGGACCTCCTTCCAGTGGGCGGAGGAGCAGACAGTGGGATTGTGCTGCCCTCTTCAGGAAGCTCAGGAAATAAGAACCTAAGCAATATTAATACATGTATTTGTTTTCACCTCCAGTGACATTTAATGAGTGAGAACACTAATGAGGCAGGAATATCAGTGGCTAGGCTCATCGTTTTAAATGTACGAGCACGAACACATCAGGAATGTGTTTCCATTATTTAATCTGCTGAAGAATCTGCGGCATCAAACCATCTTCTCAGTGACTACTTCCTGTGGTAAAGGGGAAACAGGCATCGCACAACGCTGGGTTAGCAGATCAGTCCGGAGTTTCCAAACACCAGTGCAGCGCTCTCTTACCTCACAAGCTGGAAGATGCGCTTGAGATAGGACTTGATCTCCTTCACAGCTTCCTGCAGTAACCGGCGGTTGGCCCCCACGCCCACGTACGTCATTCTGTATACCGCCACCAAGGTCTCCACGAGCCTGCCCAGTGGGTGCAGAGGGGTGTCACAGGCCTGGGCAGCAGGAGCAAGGGCGCTGGTCAATAGGCAGCAAGGGCAACAGCAGCAGAAACCAGCCCACAATAAACCCGCCTCAACACCAGGAGTCGAACTGGGGTCAGGAAAAAGTAGCTTTCTAACTACTGGGCCTATCCGAACTGTAGGGAGAACCGTAGGGAGCTGCGGTTTGAATACCCACTGCGGCTGTGGGACAGGCCTCACACTGTGGCTTTCCTTCAGGGTAACGGTCCACATACATTTTGTGACCTGTTTTACTTTTGCTTTCCTTTTTACATATTTTAAAGTTTTTTTTTTTAACTATGTGTGTGTGTCTGAGTACAGGAGCTCACAATCTTTTCAAAAAGTCAAAAATTTAGCAAACAAAACAGAAAGTAAAACCAAGATATGGTTAACATTTGAATGATGAGTCTGTTTGTTTTGGAGGTGAAGTGGGGGGTAATAGGGCTTCGTAGTTTAGGCTGGCTTCAGGTTAGCAGACGGTCTTGCCTGGTCCTCCAGCGTGCTGAGGTTTCTGGTGTGAGTGACCACACCCAGCTTACCTACAGCCTTTCCTGATTAACTCCCAGAAGCGAGGTCGTTTGACTTGTTTACCTTGATTAAATACTTTCTGATGTCGTCGTACTTCTCCACAGAGAAGGCGCCAACATGCTGAGGAATGTACTCCAGACTCTCTAGAGTCTGAGTCTGTGAACGGCTTAGGATTTCCGGACTGCGGAGAGAGGAGGAGAGCCCAGCATCTCGCATGAGAAAGCAAAACATCGCAGAGTTGCCAACTGAGGAGGAAGGGGAGCATCTGGCACAGACCCATCTTGCTCACGGTGGCAGACCTGCTACCCTGAGCGTCCGCTGACCTGGCACAGACCTGATGCACTCAATGTGTCTGACCTGCTGTTACATAAATCTACTCAAGACAGCATTTGACATTTCTTCATTACTGTAAGGAACCGTGAAAACTGTACACTGTCCAGCTGAAGGTGCAGTGCCGGGCAATCCTTAACATGGACCTGAAATGGCAGCTGGTGCCAGTCTTGCCAATGAGAAGGAAATAAGGGAAGAGCTAAAAATAATAAATGAAGGAGCAAAGAACGAGATGAAGATGGGCGAGAGAAGCGAGGCCTCTGCCCACAGCAAGGAGCATGGGTGACTGCAGGGGCCACTGGTGCAGGAGCCCAGGTAACTCCAGTCTAGTTTACCTTCCTCACATATAGAGTATCATCGTCTGTTGAAGTCAGAACCTGAATTCTCTTTAATTGTGGATACTGGAAAGCAACTAACGGATGCAAATGAAAAGTAGCACAAAACTAACTGTCGAAAGATCAAACGTGTGCGGTTATGTATGAAGATCAGAGCAACAAAGGAACAACGCTAACGACGACCCGCAAGCGAGACTGCTTCGGGAACTAGAGATGCCGTTTAAATGCTCAGCAGTGCCTGTGGGCGTTGGGAAAGGAGAAGAGAGGCGGATGGAGAAACCGGGAAGAGGAAGGGGAAAGATGAACGAAAAGTTCATCTCTGATTTTCTTTCAGTGTTTGGGAAATGCTGGGCTGCAGGCTCCTGCTGAGACTGAGCACACTCACAGCCCCCGTGGTGCCCCGCATATGAGTCACTCTCTTCTGTAGCCCTGCGTGTGATCCCCACTCCTCTCTAGCCCTGCTTCAAGATCTTTCTCTTTCACTATGAAAGTGATGCTTCTGAACGTGACTACCTCGGACTTCTCTTCCCAAGATTTTGCTCAATTTCTTAAATTTACAGGTTCATGTCTTTCCAAACTACAAGCCTTTCTTAGTCATTAATGCTTCAAAAATTTTTTCCACCTGTATCATTATCATTTCTTCTTTTGTAGAATTCTGGGTTTTTGTTTGTTGGTTGTTTTTAACCTCAGTCCTCTGGGGGAGCACAAGAGTCATCTCTCTTCTCTTCTAGAATTGGAATACACTGAAACCACCAGTTCTCAGGCTCTGCTCATCCCCACTCCAGCCAGGTTTCACCTGTGTTGCTAGGAGCAGCTGGTTCCTGCTGACCTACTCCCAAGTTCACTGTCTCTACCATCAGCACCTCAGTTCTGCTCCTGAGCCCATGCTGAGTTCTTTGGGTTATTATACATTTCAAATCTAAAACTTGAATGTGGTCCTTATTCACCCATCCATCCACCCACCCATCACCCACCCAGAGAGGGGTTTTCTGTGTAGCCCTGGTTGTCCTGGAACTCACTCTGTGGACCAGGCTGGTCTCAAACTCAGAGATCTGCCTGCCTCTGCCTCCTGAGTACTGGGATTAAACGCAAGCATCACCTCTGCCCTGAAAATCTGGTTCTTCTTTATGTCTTCTGCCCTGAGCTGGCAGGCCATACCACACCTTTCCCCAGAGAGCCTTCTATGATTCAGCCGTGACTGATAATGAACTCAGTTCCAAGTTCAAAATATAAAACACGCTTCCCTTCCTTCCAAATGGCATTCTTCTGTTAGGGACAGAGCAGACGGAGCTACCCACAATGCACTCTGCGTGGCAGTGCCGCCCTTTCCCACGGACTTTCAAACCATATTAGACATTACATTTGCAGCTGGATACACAAACCCGACTGCTGACTGGTTTCAAGTTTCTGGCTTAAGGCGCTCTGCCACGGGCTCTGCCACGGGCTGCCAGACGTCTGCTCACCTGTCCCTGTGCTGCCGGCGACTGGTGGTCAGGGCCACGGCAATGTTATCCCACGCCTTCCACACCTCCCCGTGGCCTGGGCTCTCGCAGCCCAGCTGGCGCCAGCACTCGTCGAACACGGCTCTCCACTTCTCATCCGCCGCCACCGCCAAGTTTCCCAGCTTCCTGCTAACGAAGCCACACCAGCCTTTGCTTCACCAGAGTTTGTGAAAAGTCATCCCCAAGGATAAAAATTATACACAATTCAAAATGCTTTGTGAGCCAAAATGGCAGTACACCAGAGGGAGTTCTATCTTAAAAACACTGGAGGGAGATTTAGAAGGGATTTACTTTGATAAGTGTTTGTTTACCAGATACTAATGTACATGGATTGTTACACACAACAGTGTTGATCTGATGTCCACACTTCTACAGAACTGACTTTGGGAAATAGAGTCTTGATAAAACAATGGTTTTCTGTACTTCAAACATTTTACAAGAATTGTGAAATATATTACATACGGGTTTCTAAAAATACAAATAAAACCAACAAAGTCAACATGGACAGAAAATGCAGTGAGTTCTCATTGTAACAGAGATTCTGAAATAAAAGCAAAATGTGCGAACATGGCCCAAGAACGGGATCCTGTGAGAATTCTGAGTGCTGGTGAGGACACTCCAGGGATAAGACCTCTTGTGACCTCAGTTTCTTCCAAACATGACACTGTTCCTGGGGTGTTCTAGTGCTCCCCCCAGGTGCAGCGCACAGAAGTGAGTGTGCGCCACACTGTGGTGGTGGTTGTTTACAAGACTCTATGGTCTTCCCACGTGCAGCTGGTCTGCCATGTGCAGCTTGTCCTTGTGACCATACACTTTAGTCATGAAACTGTTCTGAACCCTCAGAATATAAACCAGTGTTTCTCAGCCTTCCTAAGATGGTGACCCTTTAAAACAATTTCTCATGTTGTGGTGACCCCAACCATAAAATTGTTTCTACTGCTACTTCATGACTGTAATTTGGCTACCGTTATGAGCTGTAATATGAATGTTTTGGAGACAGAGGTTTTGATAAAGGGGTCGGGATGCAGGCTGAGAACCCCTTGTATAAACTGTCTGATATCTGAATAAAGTTGATTATTGCATGAGACTTTAGCCCATCCCATTATCATTTATCCATTCTCCCAGGTTCCCTGCCTTGACAGCGGTAAACACCAACAATTGTGTGCAGTGCACAGCTGTCAGCCTGGTCCTCAGGAGTCCAGGGCCAGCCAGGGATACACAGTAAGGGGGCACAAAAAAGAAAGAACCCAAAGCTTAAGATGCAATCAATAGCAAAAGACAACCCAAAACTTGAGAGAACAATTATACTTCGATTCTGCCTTTTCCTCACTGATGCAGGTGGTACCGGAGTGTGTGTGTGTGTGTGTGTGTGCGTGTGTTTCCACACCTGCACCTCTGAACCATCTTTGCCTTTGGTCAGGACTACAGATGGAGCAATTTATAGAAGCTACAGCTTGTTTAAAAAGGACAACTGTAAAACTTGAATTTGCTTTAAAATATTAACCTACTTTGATGAAAGCAAGACAACTCAGAACACCCAGGAATTACGTCAGGATGAGTACTCACAAGGCTTTGGGCTTGTCTTTATCACTCTCGTACAGGCTAGGTTTGAAGTAGGTTCCGGTGATCTTTATCCCAGACCCCCACTCTCCATTAAAATAACCTTCAATGTAGTCTCCGTTTGGCATGGTCAGTGTTCCCTGGGTAAGTGAAAGAGAAGTTGGGTTAGAACATTACAAAATTAAGAGTAAAAATACTAAATACTTAACACTTTCCTTTTTAATTTGTTCTTTGCCGGTCTGATAAACAAAAGATGCGTGTATGTACATGCCCAGGGAGAATGTATGAAAAAGGGGTAAAAGGAAAAAATCCACAGGAAAACGGGATTCTTCTTAGTGGGGTGAAACGCACTGAATTCCACTCTCAGGCTGCTGCTAAGCCGTGTCAAAGCCATGGCTGCTGATGTCTCTCTCAGAAAACTCTAAAGCGCCTAAGTCCCTAGTCTGAAAACTTTATCTCGGAAAACTAGGATGGGGAACGAATTAACCCTAACACGAGAGGGATCAGAACAGGCGTCGGCACAACAGGAAATCAAGCATTGAGGGAAAAGTACGCATGCACTACATCCAAGTGAAGCTGAGCATCATGGTGCACTCCCCAACACGGGAGACAGAGGAGGAGGAGGAGGACCAGCAGCCAAGTTTATCCTTGACTCCTCCTTAGGGAGTTTACAGCCAATGAGTTCCGATATTTAATGGGAAAAGGTGCTGAGGCAATTAGATATTAATGCACAAGAAGAAGTTTAGTCTCTTTTAAAAATTTAAAGACAAGAAGAAGTGAGAGCCCGTGGAGAAAGAACCAGGTTGTTCCTGACCTTTCCACTGAGGGTCCAGTCATCGGAAAATTCTCCTTCGTAGATAGTGTCATCTTCTGAGAGCAAAACTCCATTTCCCTGAGTGGGGAAGCACAAGTCACAAATGGACCGCAGACGTCACGCCCCCAAAGCCTCCGGTCAGACACCCCAGATCAGGAGGCAGAAGCAGTTTTCCCACGAGCCCCAGGCCAGGCAGGCAGTTAAGTTATACAGTAACCCAGACTGGCCCAGGTTACAGAATGAGGCCTCACCTCAAAGCAGCCAAAACAAAAGAAAACAGTAATGGAAAGACTTTAAACATCAGGGATGTAGGAGATTCTAAAAGTCAACGCGAACCATGTAGGCACAGCTCACTCACCGCCATCTTATTCAGGTGGAAGTTGCCTTCGTAATATAACCCAAACTGGGTAACTACCACTCCATTTCCTTGGCACACATCATCCTGCCACATCCCCATGTACTTCTCTCCCCTGTACAGAAATAAGAGAGAAAGATGACCATCAAATGAGAGGACAGAGTGGAGAAGAACTGTTCTTACAGGGATCTGAGCTGCTGCAGCTACTCTAGTCGGTGTAGTCCACCACCTCTTCAGACAGGACAGTGTGATGCAAAAGGCATCTCAGTCAGAGCAGTATTCGCACAGGGATCCGATACTGTGTTCTTCCCAAGAGACTGAATACGCTCTATATACTTCCTTCATAACATTAAACTATCTCATTAAATCAGGTATGGTGGAGTGTACCTTAAACTCAGGAGGCAGAGGCAAGCAGATCTCTGAGAGATAAAGACTAGCCAGAGCCACACAGTGTGACCCTGTCTCAAAATAAAAGATGCAATTAAGAAAGAATAGCACACATTTAAACTATAATAGAATCAAACTTTAAATAATTTGTCACAAAAGGTTTAACTTTCACCCACTTAAACTCAGAAGGTTCTTACTGGTGTATTTAAAAAAAATGGTGGGAAGGAGTCTTGGCATACAACAGGGCTTACGTGGGAGGTTTACTGGAGGGAGAGAATGGGCAGAAAAGGGGACAGAAGCGGAGCACTGTACCTGGTGATGTCATCAAAGACGCCATAGCCTGCCTTCTTATCCATCACCCACTGGCCAATGAACATGCTAGGAGAAGAAGAAGTCAGTTTTCCACTGCGGAGGAGACCGTGGCCGTGGCGCATGTTATCCTGAAAGCAGCCTTCAAACACTTCACCGGAGGCGTAGCTGTGGGCGGAAGGGGCAAAGAGATAGCACGTGCATTACAAACTGCAGGAAATACAAGGCTACGGCTTTATGGGTGGCTATAATTATTCATTTATATAAGCATAAAAAACAATCCAAAACCCTCAGTTTGAAGGACTAAGCCTCAAACACTAAAGGTAACATAATCAATATTCTGCATTAACACAAAAAATTATGTGCTTAGTCCCTCAAGGGAAATGAAATAATGAGCTAGGAAGAATGCAAAAAAGTTCTGTTCAAATTAGAACCAAGCAAAAAATAAAGTTAGACTTTAGATGAGTCTTGTATAGAAAGTCAAGTTTATTTGGTAGGTAAATGTAGATACACGCCACATTTAATAATACTATCATCATGCCGTGGACGAGGGCATGCTTCTAGGAAGCCTCTGCACACAGCTGTGGTGAAAGGGCAACACCAGACCCACAACCTTTCCTACGCACACTGTTACCTGTAGACCCCTTGGCCACACATTTTCCCTTCTTTCCAGTGGCCCACATAATGGTCTTCTTTGTTCAGGGCCTTGTTTGGGATTCTGTATTCACCATATCTGCCAAGAAGAAGGAAAACCCTAAGAAGATGCAGAAGTGATGTGCTCACCTTTGGCATGTGATTACAAACAAGCATCTTAGCAAGGAGGACGGAGAAGATGGTACCTATAGGACAGGGGTGAGTGGGTCTTGGCTGAAGTCATGTCTACCAGCGAAGCCATCTGCAAAGGCTGGGGAGTGGAACCCAGGCCTGCTCCCTGGCCACCGTGAGACGCCAGACTCTAACGGTACCGGAAAGCGGGCATCTGTGTCCTCTCCTGTCTCTGCCACTACTTTGCAGCCTGTCTCCCTGGGGACAACATTGCACACACAGCTCATGCATCTCTTTAGTGAGGGTCCAAATCCTCTTTTCATCCTAGATGCCCACTGAAGGGCTTGAAACCACAAACTGTGACACTGTCACGCGTGTACGCTAGCCTCTCCACTTTAAGTGGACTAAGGAATGTGATGACAAACCTATCCAAAGTGAGGTCAGCAGAGTATCATTTCCACAACACCCCTCCAAAGATTTCCCTTTTAACAGAGAAATGAATTTGAAACTACCTTTTTTTTTATTCAAGACAGGGTTTTTCTGTAGCTTTGGTGCCTGCCCTGGAACTAGCTCTGTAGACCAGGCTGACCTTGAACTCACAGAGATCCGCCTGCCTCTGCCTCCCCAGTGCTGGGATTAAAAGCGTGCGCCACCACCGTCCCGGCTAATCTGAAACTATTTAAAAGCTGGCGTGAGGCAGCAGCTCAGCGGTAGGGCGCTTGTCCAGCAATCCCAAGGCCCTGCAGTCCATCCTCAGCACAGCAAGAGGGGAGAAAGCTATTTCTGCGAAAGTACTGAAAATAACATTTCTCTATGTCTTCTGTGTCCCGGTGACACTGCTGGGTCAGCTGACTCACAAATTCTGCCCTGGCTCATCTTCTGCAGGGATCCAAAGCACCCTAACGCCCACACAGCAGAAGTCCACCGCTTGCTGGAAAAGCAACTGCCAACAGTCGACAGCTTGTGACCAGATTTAAATTCATCTGCTACTTTACACAATTTCCTTACCCATCTTCCAGGCCATTCCTGAACATGCCAGAATACACCTTCCCATCCGGCCACTTCAGGACACCCCTGGACGGCAAAAACAAAAGGAACAACCGTCAAGTCATGGATCGGATAAACAAGGCTGTCTCCACAATGTGACTGCACCCCTCTTCCCCAGGAAAAGGACGGAGCGCTCTTCACCTGCCGTGAGGTTTCCCCGAAAGCCAGCGCCCGTCGTAAGTGGCATCCTTCAGGCGAGGATCCTTGTAGAAAGTGTACTTGGCGCTTCTTGAGATGGGTGGTTCCTGCCTCTGAACACTGCTACCTCCTCCATAGGGTGGGAAATCGGATGTCCCCCTCAAAGCCTGATCCACTGCTTGGCTGATAGCCCGAAGCCACTTGGTCTAGAGGCAGAGAGTCCACGTCAGGAAGTACAGGGCAGTAATCCATCAAGTACCGCACTAAGTTTTCCTGGCTTTTCCTTCTGTGCCTTTTCCATCACCCATCACTTTTCTCACTGAGTGATGTGAACCAGCTCTTAGAATTTATTGCCACTGGTTTAAAATTAAGTCACACTTTATAAAGCAAGAAGGGCTTCTGTGAGTTTCAGACCAGCCTGGACTATTCAGTGAGTTCCAGGTCAACCTGCACCACACAGTAAGATGCTACCTAAACCCAAAACAAAACAAAAAACAAATAAAATGAATTACAAAGATCAGCCGGGCATCATGGCAAACTCCCATAGTCCCAGCACTTGAAAGGTTAAGGCAGAAAGAATTCTGTGAGTTCTAAGCTAGCCAGGGCTACACAGCAGCAAGTCACTGTTTCAGGAAAACAGAACAAAAGGGCAAAAATCTAGTTTTGATTTAAGGGTTATTAACGAAGCAGCAACAACAACGTGTGTCTCTTGTTTACGAACATAAAGGGCAGGCTGACAGGAAGCCGTGCAGAACCAACCTTTTCCTGGGGCGTGGAAGAGACAAGCGTGAACTGCTCTTCAGGGGTGGTTATCTTCAAGCCGTTCCTAAAACATCCCCAAGGATGAGCACCAGCAGCTAGAGCAACCTGCCACCCCGACCGCAGAACCCTCCCCACCCTCCCCACCCTCCCCATGAGCGCAGCTGCTCCTGCTCTAGACTGAGCTCCACACAGGGAGGAGATCCAGGAGGGCAGGGCTGTGTCACCACAGCGGGGCGGAGCAGTGAGGACGCCCACCCGCTGCTCCCCGCGACCTTCACCAGTTTCCTATGCCCCCCCCCCTTTTCCCTGACCATCCCACTTAAGGAAAGTAGAGGAGTAGGAGGAGGAGACACACATACACGCTACCAGCTTCTTCGGAAAGTGGCTCTGCCCACAGTGTGGCCAAAGGGAACACGTGATGTGTGGAGAACTGGAAAGGAGAACACAGGACACATCTGTGAGGAGCCCACGGTCCCTTCCCGTCACCAGGTCAGGTGGGCCCCGTGGCACAAATCCATCCCCTGAGAGGGCTAAGAGCAGGTGGTGAGGCCATCCCTGCTGCAATCACCGTACCACAGCCACCTAAGGTGGGCCTTCCCATCCCTGCTCTAAGGACCCTGCACATGGCTGACATTCATTCTCAAACTAGAAAATACAATCTTCGCTATGGTGTAGCTTAATGAGAGAGCAGCTCACAACTGCCCGCTAGGGATCCAGCCTACCTGAGCGTGGACCAGGGCGTCGTTGAAGAGGATGAACCAGTTCACGGAGAACCTGCCCGCATGCTGCAGCGACAGCGCCCGGTTACTGCTCTCACACAGAAGTCGGCGCTCCGGCTTCCGCAGAGAGTCCTGCGAGGAATCACGTGGTCCGTGAGCTGTCAACATCACGCAGATGCACACGCAAAGGAGGGGTAAACTAAGCTCAAGGTGTATTTGGGGCGACCTTCTGGTCATAGCTAATCGCAGCTTTATACCCTTCCTAAAATTAGAGCTCCACAGGAGCCTGAAACAGCAGCAAGGAAACCCAGGTAGCGGAGTCTGCAGGACCCCCGGTAACCAAGGGATGCACGGGGACTCGAACACTCACTGCTCTGGTTCTCAGAACGGAGGAGCAGAGAGAGGCTGGCTGGTGGGACCAGCGATAGCGGGCGGGCTTACCGTCATTTTCCCGGGAAAGGTCTTCCAGAAGCCCAGCGTGTACTCTGCTTCCTTCCTCTTCCTGCCGAGATGGAGAGCAAGAGATTCATAACAAGAACTGGAATCCTGCAGCATCTGATATTCTGGAGATGCCTGGAGACCAATAAACAAGGGGGACGAGTACAAAACATTATCCACACACTGCAGCCTCTGCGCGGGTCAGGTGTGTTATAGCAGAAGCAGGAGGAAAACTCAGCCCGAGGACACCAGTGGCCCATTGAAGGGAGCCAGGGAGGGGGGGCGATGTCAGAGTACTCCACTACAGTGCGTGTGAGATTGGGTAGACACTGGTAGTCAGGAGAAGGGAGCTGCTGCGGGATAATGCTCCTGTATACTGCAAAGATCTGTCATTCATATTAATTTAATAAAACACTGATCGACTAGTAGCCAGGAAGTATAGGTGGGGCAACCAGACTAGGAAAATTCTGGGAAGAGGAAAGGCAGAGAAATAGCACCAGCCAGACGCAGAGGAAGCGAGATGAGACCGCCTTACTGAGAAAAGGTACCAAGTCACATGGCTAAACACAGATAAGAATTATGGGCTAATTTGAGTTGTAAGAGCTAGTTAATAATAAGCCTGAGCTAAGAGGTCAGTTTATAGTAAATGTAAGTCTCTGTGTTTCTTTGGGTAGGGCAGACAGGTCCGTCCACAGGGAGCCTTTCTCAGCTGTGCCTCCACTCGCTCATCTATAATGATTACAGCTTTCTCCAGGGTTGATGGTGGTTAAACAGAAACACAGAGCACGCTAACAACAGTGACTGAAAAACCAGGCAGGCGCAGTTCTTTAATCCCAGCGCTCAGAAGGCAGAAGCAGACAGATTTCTGAGTTCAAGGCCAGCCTGGTCTACAAAACAAGTTCCAGGACAGCCAGGCTAAACAGAGAAATGCTGTCTTGAAAGCCATGCCCACCCCCCACTGAAAAAAGAAAGAAAGAACAGGGACAAGAATATGAAATGCACTAAGTGTATGTGACCGAGACCTTCCTGCAGGAGTGGCAGTCGCAGTGGACGCTCTAGTCTAGCCGGCTTCACGAGGTGAACAGGTCTGAATGAGGTCCGGACTGGAAATGGAACCACAGCTTGCTTTACCCTGCTTATCCTTCCTCCCCCACTTTCTCACACAGAGGGAAATCTTTAGACATGCGTAAGTGTTAATCTAGTGGGGCCCAGCGTCTTATGGTGACTTCATGCAAACAACCTACGTTGATACTGGGCACGCGGGGGAACCTACCACTTCAAAGCAGGTGGCGAGCTTCAGCAAAACCTTGGCGTAATTATGAAGTCGCCTGACTGGCAAGAAAAACAGTGTGTTCAGTATTTCCATCAACTGGGTGTTCTCATCATTCACTTCCGACAAATCTTGTAAGAGTTCTTGGTTTTTATTTAGGAAATCACTGGAAGAGAGGGAAACGGGATCCTGTGATCATCTGGGATAAACAATATGAACTGTATCACATAGAAAGTCTCCCTGCAGTGCAGAATGCACAGCACAGCCTTGGTGTTATGGAAATGAATACAGGCACAATAAAGTGACCCAGGTGTAAGTAACAGAATTATAATTTTTAACCTCTAAAATAGGACTTTAAAGTGCAGGATACAGCAACAGTAGCAACAAGAACTCTAATAGAAATGGTTGGTAACAGACTTTCCTCATGTTCTAGGAAATGAACGCAGCACGCCAGGGTTTCGGGGATAAATGATAAATTGGCACCATTCCATATAAGATCAAAATACATTCTACACAGGTATGTAAATGTTGTAATTAAGCTACTATTATGTATAATTAATATATGCTAGTATAACATTTTAAATGAGAAACAGTACCCAATATTTGAAAATATTATAAGGGAGCAAACTGCTGACAAGACTCATAATTTTTAAAATAAACAAAGTAGACTCCAGTCAGGGGAGCAGATCGCCAACGGAATCAGCCTCAACTTATAAACACTGGTGAAGCCCCTGAGGACAAGTGACTGGCGCTGGGGCAGGGTGGCCGAGTTTTTACCCAGCAGAAGGCACTTACAGTCATCCCTCTGAACCCTGTGATCACTGGGGAAGAGTCTAGGAGCTGGAAGAAGAGGTGATGTATATATAAAATTTCCCTCTTATAGTGAAACATTCCATTCTGCAGGGAAACGCCTTAAACAGGAAGGTAGAGAACTCCAAAGAGCCTTAGGAAGTTCCTGAAACTGACCAGATTCACTGGGTCCCTTCTTCCCAAGAATAAGCAAGTCACACTGCAAAGAGGACTCTGGAGACCAGACCAGCTCTGCCTGGAATAGTTTTAGACTGGAGAGAACTAGAAGGGTTGCTCTCCAGCCTGCTGAGCTGCCTGCAGACTGTGCAGCGAGCTGCAGGTTCCCGGCTTTGTGAGCTGTCACCCATGCTGGGGTGGGCTACGGTGATGCAGCTGCCTTTGGGTCATTTCTGCTCCTGTAACTCCTCACCCATATTTCTATGAGTAACCCCAATAAAACTTACTGATTCACCAAAACAAACAAAAGATAAAAAGGCTTAAATAAGTAACAGCAGGGAGCAATAGTGGGAGAAGTGAGATGAGACGCCTGAAGACAAAACTAGAAATGCTAGCAAAGTGGAAATAGATCAAACAATTTTCCAAATAAATGACTAAAGTAAGAAGACAGACCAGACAGACTTTCTCATTACAGAACTAAACCAGCAGTTCAAAAACTCCCCAGAGGAAACACTCCCATTGAAGGGCACAGGTTTGATTTTGTTTTTGTTTTTTGGCAGATGCATTCCACCCAGCCTTCAAGACACAGACGCCTCCTGGCTCATACAGACTATTCCAGAAAACAGCAAGGGAGAGGAGGCACCTCAACTCACGTTAGCACTCCTAGTGCACTAACTACACCTGGTGACAGTCAGGGGCTAACGATACCTTGTCCTCAGAGTTAACTACACCTGGTGACAGTCAGGGGCTAACGATACCCTGTCCTCAGAGTTAATGTTACTGGTTACAGTCAATGTTACTGATTACCCGACAGTAAGACCCTACTGCTGAAAACATTACATACTTATGTCATGGACTATGGAGAAGTCGAGCTGTTGCTCAATTGGAAGCTGCAATACACAGCACCGGAGAAGGAAATAACCATTAGCTTCTGCCAGCTATGAACTCTGCCAGCTACAACAGTGATGGGCCTGCAAGAAATGCCCTGGTGTGGTAATGGCATGATGGCACAGGGTAACCAGACACTTAAGGCCCACCACAGGAGACAGAACCTGTATCTGGTGCCGTCCTGAGACTAGATGGGTCCCAGGCCCTGGGAGAAACCTATTCTGCTGAGTAAACACGGCAATAAGACAGACAGCTCCTGCTGACACTGCTGTCCCCACTGACCGGTACTGCTAGCCCTCATCAGAGAAGCTTCCTCTTGCAACAGATAGTAACACAGAGACCCATGAGTGGACCGTGTGCAGAGCGAGAGACTTCGGGGCACTCAACCCTAAACGGGGTGTCGTTATCACACCCTCCCCTCAAAGCTGGGTCTGCAGAGGAGGAGACAGGAAGATGTTTAAGAGCCACGATGTTTCTGAAGAGACATCATCTTCCAGACATTAACAGAGCTGATAAACACATCAGCTCATAGAGACTGTGACCACATGCACACAACCTGGGCAGATTCCAACTAGACAAAATCCCAACCCTGAGAAGGAGAGGCTGACACTAGTCCCAGCCCTAGCCATGAAGCTATATGCAACTGATGGCTGTTGGGAGAGGGAAAGTCCACTTTAGTCAATGGTGTGACACTGGACACATCAACCACACCCCACGGCAGGCCCCCTGAAGCAGTTGAACACAAAGCTGACTCCATGTTTCCTAATTTTTTTTTAAGAGAAAAAGACATAAAACTGGGTGAGTTTTGGGGAGAAGGATCTCAGAGGAGCTTGGGGAGGGCAAAGAATACAATAAAAATATAAACAAAAACAGATAAAATAAAACAGGAAAAACAGAAACCCCGAACGTGCGCTCTACAGCGGTTAGAAGGGTGAGTGGAAGGTGCGGACCGCTTACATGGCAGGCTTCGCGAGGAGCTGGAATCCTCCCATCACCAGGAAGTTTGAGACTGATGTGCAGTACCTGGCGGAAAGGAAGACACACCGGCATCAGTGACGGAACACAAATTAGCTCTGTGCAGTTTCAAATGCCTATCTAGACACTTCCTGAAATCTCACCCTCGAATTTCAGAACTTTTGGGACATCAACATAACGGATTCTTCCCACCGGAGAACAGGCAGGCGGATGCCACAGGGGATAGTAGAAGCCGGGCAGTAGGAACGCTAACAGAAACAAGGTTCACAAGCCTGGTGCCAAGCAGGTCTGCCCGGCAGGTGGTACTTACTAACCCGACAGGCTGGAGAAAACACGGTTCAAACTTTAGGGTTTTTAATGCAAGGTTAATCTTCGTTTAAAGTTCTCCAATTAAGTCAGGAAACACTAGGGAACTGGGTGAGACCACTTCTACATCACGCTGATTAAATACCACCAGTGCTCCAGACAGAGTGCTCTGAGCAGGAACACTCCTTTCAGACTCCCGGGCTAGTTAGCGACTGATACTGCCAGGGATGGGAAATTCTTTCTAAAGGGAGCCTCAGAGGTAGAAGCTAAAAATGTAAATTACTGAGCCAGGTGGTGGCACACCCCGGAGGCAGGCAGATCTCTGTGAGTTCAAGGCCAACTTGGTCTCCAAAGCAAGTTCCAGGACAGCCAGAACTGTTACCAGAGAAATCCTATCTCTACCTCCACCCACCAAAAGTAAATCAGTTTTATCCTACCTACAGAAATAACTACTGTGCTTTAAACGGTAGCTCAGCACAACAGAAACTTCATTTTAAAGCAAAAGGTCACGAGTAATCGGGGGTGGGGGGAGATGGAGGTGTGGTGGAGTAAATAAATACAAGACAAAAAAGGGAAAATTGCACTAATAAAAGCTGAAACCTTCATACAAATAACAAAGTCTAATTTTTAAAATAAATCTGTGTGTCAAGTTCTCTCATTATTTTTCATGTCTGATGAGTTAGAAGAGTAAAGTCAAGATAATTCTTCCTAGACAACAGCTTCCAATATACTTAATTTGCCTGGGGCTGAAGTCACTTAGGTGCTAAGTCTGAAAGGGAAATAAATACTAGGTGATTGCAGGCTATTTCTGCTGGTGGGAAGGGGACAACCTTAAATATCCTTTTGATTAGCATTGCCTGCAGCTCTTGTTAATACACACACACCAGTCCTTGGGTTATTTATTATAACCCAGGGAAAACACAGGCCCGACAGGAACTCCCTGGCAACAGGTGTTCCTCACTGGCCCCATTCTGTAACTCTGTGCAGTGCCTGGCACTTGGTGGCACAGAGTCCATTTCTAGCAGACAGATGGAGAACAAATAAGCTACGTATAAAAACAAACAACACAACCTTGGAATCAACAGAGTTACCTGGTATACATTAAAATAACACTTAAATTATTGCCTTGAATCATGGTATCAAAATACAAATCAAGAAAAAGTGAAAAATAGTTTAAGATTACAAATATACTTGGTCTGTTTTACTTATAAAACATTCTTGGTGTTATTCAGAAAACACCATTGCGTTAAATGTAACTGAAGTGTCCCGTCACACAGCAGTAAAAAGCAGGCTCACACTTTACCTGCTCTTTAAATACACTTCTTCATTTCCTCAAACTTTGGTCTAATTTACTTAAGTAAACAAAAATAATCAAATTTACAGTGGGACACTGTATGTAAATAAAATGTGCTATCAATCTCTGTTGGGCACAGAAGGAAACTGAACTTCAGCACTGCGGAACCCTGGTCGGCTAAGACTAAAGGAAACACCTTTCAGGTCTATCTCCAAGTGCACTTTCCCTGGGCACTCTCCTCTGAAGTGCGGCTCCCCTGCAGATCCCCGTGCTGAGACTGATACTTGCTCTGTGTAACTGTCCAAGAAAAGACTCGAGTGCTTCATGATGACCAGGCTCCTGGCTTCTTTCACGCCCTGCAGGAAGCTGCTAAGCGATGCTCCGTGCTGCCCAATGAGGTAACACAGCTTGCTGAACCGACTTGCGACTTCCTGCAACAGCTGGACAGTGGTCACAGTGCCCAAATTTTCTGCACCAAAATGATAACAACATGAACACCAAGAGCTTTCTTATGATGGCCCCTTTTCTGAAAACACTCTCTCTGCTGAAACACTCATCTGTGGAACCCCAGTCACTACCACTAATGTCACAGAAACCTATAGACTGTGGGGTCCCTGGCTCCGTGGATTTGGTATTGCTATCTCTGAATGGGTGTTTCTTTTTTTTTTTTTTGGGTGTTTCTTTAAAGGTTTCCCAGGTGATTTTTTAGTATCTCAGCCAAACTGCAGACCCGCTGAAGCTAACACTTGTTTTGAAAACACTCCCTTCTCCTGCTTAAGTTCTGAGCCCATCCTCTGGAGGAGACGTTACACAGCTGGGGCTCCACACACTGTTATTCACAGACACAGTTAAATTGGTCAGGAGTGGTGGTGCACGCCTGTAACTCTAGTACTTGGGGGACGGTATGAGGAACAGGAGTGAGTCATCTTTAGCTATATAGAGAGTTGAAGACTAACCAGGACTACATGAGACCATAACTCAAACTAAAAAAAACCAAACAAACACTAAATAAATAAAAGTGAATTGCTAAGTCAGCTGTTTAAAGTAGGTATCTTTCCATTAGGAACAAGAAGCTCACCTGACACAAGCCAACGTTCCCTTAATAGGGTAAAAGACTACCAGCCTAACTTCTGAGTCTTAATTGTGGCCAGCGAGACAAAGAAAGAAAATTCCATCTCAAGTCATAAGTCAGGGAAAGGCTTTCGGCTGTTTGTTGGTTTTGAGACAGGGTCTTACCACGTACTGCAGTTATTTTTAATAGCTCCCAAACCTCACTTTGCATTCCTTGCTGATGTACTAGAGACCCCAGATACCATGGATACATGGATACATGCGTCCCAGTGGATAAGTCTCCTCTGTCTTACCGCCTCACTTCCAACTCCTTTTTGTGATTGAATAAACATTTGGTTAAGCCCTACTAATGTGGCGTGAGAACCTTCACACTCTGGTAGTGCTTTTAAGAGATTATAAATACAAATGAATATATGAATGAAAAAATTAAAATTTATGCTCTGGCAATGCTGCATGGGCAGCCCGTATATGGCGGTTCTGTTGAATTTGTTCATATGCTGGGTTTCATGGTCTAAGCAGATGAGGACTACTAACCAGGTCTCTTCCTCCAAATGAACGCACACACACACACATACACACACACACACGAGATACAATTCTAAGAACTAAAAGGGAAAATAATCCCATGAAATTATACAGTCTCTCTCTCTCTCTCTCTCTCTCTCTCACACACACACACACACACACACACACACACACACACACACAAATACAATTCTAAGAACTATAAGGGAAACAATCCCATGAAGTTATACAGTATCTTAAGGATGAGATGCAGAAGTATGATTGCTCAAGTCTAGTTTCGAGGATAACTTTTTCGAAGAATATACTTTTCTCTTTAGCCACATCTTCCTACAGCTCTGGTTTCTACAAGTGCAGGAAGAGTGAGTTCTGGGAAGACAGGACAGGTGGAGGTGAGGCAGCCTGGCTCCTGATGAGCCACAAACAGCATGTGCACTGTTGAGTGTGAGTGTAGACGGGAGGGAGCAGGAGTAAACCATTAACACAAGCAGTTTTCTTAACGCAAGGCACAGAGACACATGCTTAGAGACCCAGGTGATGCTGAGACTAGCATAAGAGGATTGTCTGAGCCCAGAAGTCTGAGGTCAGCCTGGGTCTGAGGAAGAAAATAACAACTATAAAACCCAGCAGGCATGGTAGCTCATGCCTTTAATCTCAGCAGTTGGCTGATGGAGGCAAAAGGATCAAGAATTCAAGATCTTCCTCAGCTACACAGTGAGTGGTGCCCAATCTGGGCTACAGGACACCCTGTCCAACCAACCAACCAACCAACCAACCAACCAACCAACCAACCAACCAACCAACCAAATGAGCTTCCTTTTAATAAGGAAGAACAGCTAAAACGAGAGCCCTGATGATCTAGGGGTGGGGGTGGGGGAGGGGGAAGGTGACAACTTACCTAAACTGAGAAGAGGCCTAAGTATCTGAGACTTGATGTCGCTTAGTTTTGAGTAAAACCGTCTTTCCGTAGTAGCCAATTCATGGAGACTGGCGATATATCCCATTATGTTCTTGTCCACCAGGGCAAGATAACTATCTTTTCCTGCTGTTACTCTGCTTATATATCCAAGCTGAAAAGGGGGAAGATAAAAAGATCACTGATAAAATGTAATTTATGAGCAACGACCGGGTATGTTGCACGGTCTCAGAGCAGCAGACGGGGCTAAGGTTAAGATACCCAGGAGTTGGAACAGGCTATTAAGCTCCAACACCTCCACAGTAAAGATTTCCAAACGCTGCGTATAGAACTCCTTTGTTTTGGAGTTGGTTTATGCACACACCACTGTTAAATGTAACTGTATTTATTTCAAGATACCTCAGGCGTATTAAAGAGTCAACTGATAAGAACTACACATCTCAAGACTCACTCTGCATAAAATAAGATTGAGAACAAAGAGGAGCCCTGTGCTACACCAAGGGTCTCTTAAAAGTGCCAACATAAGGGGATTTTCTTTAAGAAAACACAGAGCCAATAAGATGTTTAATGCCTATAATTCCAGCACTCAGAGGCTGAAATAGGAGGCTTGCTGGGAGTTCAAGGCCATCTTGACTACACAGTGAGTTCCAGGTTAGTGTATCCAAAAAAAAAAAAAAATTGGCCAATGCTGCCTCTGGCAATTTAAGGTCTTGTTTCAATACATTCAGAGCCTACTAACCAGACAGCCAAAGACTATGTGGTCCAAAACCACAGTTTTCAATGAGAATAGAAAACCTAGGCTGTACCAGCACTGAGGGTTACATTCCCTGTTGACGTGTCTCTCTGAAGTTGTGCGTTGCTTTAACAGAAAAAAACAGAAACAAGCGAATGTTCTCAGTGTATAAAGACGAGGCAGGAGGTAGAAAAGCAGACACTGGTTTAGATCTTCAAAAGAGGAAGAAGTGGCTAAACTGACAGGAACAGGGACGACACAGCCAGGCAGTTCTGCCTGTGACTTGTTGGGGCCTTCTTGGTGAGCACAGCTCAGGACCCTCGAGTTAGCAGTGTCCAAGAAGAGTTAGAAATGCTTCTGCCACAGGAAACCTCACTGTGGATGGTGCTTTTCAATACTCCTGCATCGCAAAACAGAAATGAAATAAAAACAGCTCGGGGCTTAGCTCAGTGGGAGAGTTCTTGCCCAGTGCAGAGAGAGCCCTGAGTTCTAGCCCCGGCATCACGAAACAGAAGCACAGGCGTAGCCTTCCTCCAGGAGAGCTCGGCTCAGCAACTGCTTCCAGAGCCTGCCCTGTGCAGGAGTGATCACACAATCCCAGTTACTCGGGAGAAGGAGGCAGGAGGCCTGTGTGCGGCAAGCCCCAGGCTACCCTGAGCTGCTTGTTGATCGAGATCTTGCCTCAAAAAGATAATGAAACCAGCACGTGTACTGTGCAGACACAACAATGGATGAGGAAGTCAGAAAGCCCCACACTCAGAAGACAGACAGCAGATAAGATCACAGCATCTCAGTGCTGAGGGGTGTGTTAGGGAGAACAGAGTAGAGAGATAAGAAGGGGAGGGAGAGAAGGGGTTTGCAGTTTTAAGTGAAGTGGTCAGAGGACTTAAAGTCAGGCCGACTTGTAGTTCAAAGGCTCCTGCAGCTACACAATGTGGGCTTTAGGGTCCAACTCCTATTCACCTTGTTACAGGAGAGAAGGACTGGAGTCTTGGTACCACCGGGATTCTCCGGAAGGGTGTCACCTTCTGCGGGGTCCTGTCGGCCACTGTAATACAGCCCAGGCTGGAAGTCTTTGGTGTCCACCAGAAACAAGGAGTAATCCTGGCCTGCGGCCACACTCCAGACTCCGTTTTCACTGCTAACCTGAAATGACAGAAAGACAGAGTCTGTCCATCTGTCCAAAGCAACCAAGGAGAATCCAGTTGCAGGGAACAGATTAGTTAAGCAGGCACGGGCAGTCAGCCATACCTTAGAGAGTGAACCAAACCCAGCAAGGTACCCAGTTACTACAGAACAGAGCAGAAGGAGGGAAAAAAAAATAACCAAAAAACTGATGTTCAGCTTTTAAACCTGAATTGGATTTTTATAAAAATCTGAAAAAGTAGAATAAGGAAAGGAAAAAGTATAGTCCTTAATAGTTTTTAATGTTATTTTTGTAGGTGTCTATAGGCAGCTTATTTTACAGGGAGGAGGCTCTAGAGCCCTGCTCTAATAGTCACACCTCGAGTGCACCTCTGTCCATCCACATTCAGCCGTGTGCCAAAGAGCTACATGAAACGAAAACATCTAATAAGGCTAAATCTCACTGTGGCCAACTGGGCCCTCGGGTGCTGAAATCCCATCTCCCGCTGGTCACTCACTAACTCTGCTGTGACTTCACTGTGCCAGCTCCCAAGATGCTGGAACAGGCAGGACCCCTGAAAAGACACCACGTGGACCTAGGCCAGTGTTATATAAATCAATTTATAAGTCAGAGACAGGGTCATCTGAACCTGTAGTTTTGCTGCAGAAAAAGTGTTAACAAAAGGTTTACTGTGATGTAAGATATAGAACATAACATCAGAAAATTATGACTTTTCAAAACCAAACTTAAGAGAGAAGCCAAAGTAGACATTGTTTGATGGTAACATAGCCCAGAACACACTAAAGGCATAAAATTTTGTATAAAAGAACCTTTTCTTTTCTTTTCCTCCTTTTTTTTTGCTAAAAGAAGGCAGAAGTACTATAATATTCAAAATACAGACAAGGCTGTGAAGTAAAAACAGTTTTGAAAAATTGTATTTAGCTGGAAAAGGAGTGGATTCATATTATGAAATCGTATTTTAATCAACTTTTTAGAAAAATTATATTTATAAACTAAATTTATCTACAAAACAATTTCCCTAGACACACAAAGTGCTATAGCACAGAATTCTGAAATACACAAGGTACCTTTGCAAGCCGAGGGACTGTGGTTGGGAAGTCAGAATGCCCGAGCTGACCGAAGGTGTTACTGCCCCACGAGTAGACCTATCAGAGACAACAGGAGCTCAGGTGAGACGTGTGCACTTGACCATGACCAGGTCAGCTCTATGAGACTGTATCTATATAGTCACAAGATCATTCACTCGTTTTCCATACACTCAGGAGAACGAGGTCTGAGCTACAAAGTGAGAGCATGGTGGCACAAGCTTATCATCAGAACACAGTCGGGAGGCTGAGGCAGGAGGATCTCTGGTCTGAGGCCAGTCCACCTGCATGGGGTCTGCCAACACCCTGTCAGACTAGGGAGGAAGGCACATTCCTCCCACAGACCTTTTTCTTCAGTGGTGCAGGCTCTCTAACTTGTACGTGTCTAACCGGACCTACGTGTAGGTGTGTGCAGGAAGGAGGGACATTGGCTGGGAAGAGGGAGGGGACTGGTGGGGAGTTGGAGCAATGTGGTCCCTACAGTGAAAACGTCCTAAGACCCATTGTTAAATGGAATATATGCAAATATAACATAAAACAAAACCTATACATCAAGGAAATCATCGCTGCTTCTTTAGTCCAGGACATTCTGACTCAGCATCCCAAGTACTGACATGTCGGGCATCATTACGTCCAGCTAAGTCAACACTTTTGTGATCGTCCACCTGTAAGTCAGCACCCAAGAGGCTAAAGCCACAAGACTGCTGAGTCAGAAGCCAACCTGAGCTACAGGTGAAACTCATTTCAAGAACAAAAAATACAGCTTGAGTTTAATAGCTATATAAAACTCCACTGTGGGTACGCCTCCACTAATTAACTACTGGATTATTAGTGAGTTAACAATTTTCCATGATATTGAAACCCTTCAACAGGGCTGGTAAGATGACTCGAATTAGGAAAAGCGTTGGACAGGGCGAGCCTAGTAGCAGGATTTTCATCCCTAGAACCAAGTCAAGGAGGAAGGAAAGAACCGACCCATGAAGTTGTTCTCCGATTTTCACATATGCCGTAGCATGGGCAAAGCCCCACATCATACAGACAAGCACATCACATACAAACACCAGCATAGACATCATACAGACATCCTCACATCCAACACATACACATACATCATATACAGACATCCTCACATCATACAAACACCTACACATACATCATATACAGACATCCTCACATCATACAAACACCTGCACATACATCATATACAGACATCCTCACATCATACAAACACCTGCACATACATCATATACAGACATCCTCACATCATACACCTACACATACATCATATACAGACATCCTCACATCATACAAACACCTACACATACATCATATACAGACATCCTCACATCATACACCTACACATACATCATATACAGACATCCTCACATCATACAAACACCTACACATGCATCATATACAGACATCCTCACATCATACACCTACACATACATCATATACAGACATCCTCACATCATACAAACACCTACACATGCATCATAAGACATCTACATCATATACAAACACCTACACATACATCATACAGACAACCACATCATATATAAACAACTATACATACACCATATACATACGCACAATAATAACACATTTTCTAAATCCTTGCCTATAGAGACTTATAGATATATGTGAATCTATGTCCTTAGGAAATTCCCGAGTCAGGGAAAACGCACACTCTTCATCGAGGTCCCGCCCAAACTTCTGCCACTGCTCTTTTCTCCCGAGTCCCAAATAGCACATGAAAATAAATGCAGTGTCACCTATCGGGAGAAAATAGTTTTAAATTTGTTTGCTAAATTGTCCTTTGTCATGGGCCATTCTATTTTGAAATTCTTCATTTGTTTGTTTTATTGTCTGGATGGGGGCAGGTGCAACTCCAAAGACAACTTGCAGAAGTCAGTCTCTTTGCCACCTTACGGGCGGGATCCAGGAAAACCCAGGTTTCAGGCCTGAGGGCCAGCACCCCGACTGGCTTCTCTCTCTCCTCCTGCCCTACCCCTCTACAAGCCTTCCATGCAGCAAAGGACGGCCTGGGGTGGCAAGCTTGTGCCACTAGCTTGATTCATGTCTGGGGATGGAGCCAAGCACCACGTGTGCACGTGGGTGCGTGCTAAGCTACAACCTCAGCCTGGCTGGCTCCTTTGAGACAGGCTGGGTACCTTCTCTTGCTCTCCTCTTCACTGCCACGTAAAACCTCAAACCTCAAAGGAGACAGGCAGTGCCGCCTGATAGTACAGTTGCTCAGAGACAGCGGAACACCTGACCTGGCAGTACAGTCGCCCAGAGACAGAGGAACACCTGACCTGGCAGTACAGTCGCCCAGAGACAGCCCAGCACCTGGCCAGGGTAGCCTCCCTCCCGTCAGCACAGGAGCTGCCGCACTCCAGTCTGCCCTTACCTGAGACTTGGCTGTAAGTGCAAGAGAATGGGAGCCACCTGCCTCCAGGTGGATCACCTCTTTACCATCCAGACACTTGACACACAGCGGCTGAAGCCTTGGAGGAAGCAAACAGGTGCACACACAGAGTCAACACACCTTCAGCAGTGTAACTTTCCCGAAGTATACAGTCAGGACTGTTACATAAAAATAACGAGGATATGTATAAGCTACTTCTAAACATTATACCTAATCTTCATTTTTTTTTTTTTTTACTTGCAGCATTGTCTGTCATCATTAACCAACCCCTGTAATTCAGAATCGACTAAGAACCGTGGAGTTGAGCTGCCCAGGCCCCAACCCCAGCACCTGGAGACAGGAGGATCCCTGCCAAGTCCGCCCAGTCCAGGCCACACACGGAAGTAAAACAGGATCGTAAAGACTGGGACTAGACAGAGGACACTGGAAGTAAGGCAGGTTTTATCCCCATTCCCTTTGCTCCGCTAGGATAGACAGTCTGAGAACGCCTGCCAGAGAAAATGACCTTTTCCTGATGTACGCACAGCTCAATGCTTTAGAGAGCACTCCACATCTCTGAGGTCAGAAACTCATGCTCCTCTTTGTAAATTAATCTATAACTATTCAAATGTTTCAGGAAAATACCATCTTATCCCAACACCATTTCCTGCATTCTAAGATGAACGCACATCAAACGGAACGGACAAGCGTACGCGGATACTCCAGTCCTTTATTGGCTTGTATTATTTGAGACAGGATCTCTCTATGTACCCCTAGCTGGCCTGGAATTCATTATGTGGACCAGACTGGCCACAGACTCACACAGATCTGAGCGCTAAGCTAAAGGCACACACCTCCATGCATGCCTAGCCTCCAGCATGGACTGTGAGGCACCGAGGACTAAGCCTTTTTTCAGCACTAATGGTGCACAGTAACCTCCCTGTTGGCTATGGATGTGTGGAGACCTCAGGAAAAGACCCCCATCAGCACCTGCCGGTGGCACTCACCTGGGCAGGACGTCACCGTGCCCCAGCTGCCCTTCCTTGCCTTTCCCCCAGGTCCACACCTCTGTTCTCAGGGACGGCAGGAGGGCATCGGCTTCTCCGCTGTATGTGGGAGTCAGGACCACGGTCCTGGTTTTCACCCTTGCAGCTTTCCTTAAGAGCCTGGGGGAAACTGGAGACAAACAGGGACGCCGATGCTTTAACAGAGAGACTTTCTGGAGAAACACACTAACACGGTGTCTGTGGAGCAACACCCTGCAGAGTGCTTGGCTGGTCATGCTCCCTACTGTCTGTGCCCTGCCTCTCTCCCCATTAGTCTGCAGATGATGCTCACGGACCTGAATAGAAGCCGTGGGAGTATTTAATCTGCCATACTGCCTAAAACTCGGCTGCAGACCCTTCTCTATGTAACGTTTTCCAACATCCTGGAGGACTTAGATTCTAAAGAGTATGTTAATAATGGTGTAGCTCATGCCTGTATTGCCTGCTGAGTCTGAGGCCATCCTGGGCTGCAGTGTAAGACCCTGTAGACCCTGTCTCAAACAAACAAAAAACCAAAATCAGAATATACTAAAAATACCACAAAGTTGACAAATCTTTTCTATTTCAAAACATTGTTAAAAGCTAGTAGTACTTCCTAAGCCAAGCTTTAATTTCACATATATAACAAACAACTGTAATAAAGAATTAATTTTGAGATATAAAACTTTAACTTCTATGGCGGGAAGAAAGCTTTAAAATCTTTCACAGGGGCTGGAGATGGCTCAGCGGTGAAGAGCACTGATTACTCTACCAGAGGACCTGGGCTAAATTCCCAGTTCCCACATGGTGGCTCACAACTGTAATTCCAGTTCAAGGTAACCTGGCACCCTCTTCTGGCCTCCATGGCGCCAGGCTCGAAATAGTGCACAAACATACATGCAGGCAAAACACTCACACACAGAAAGTAATTTCTTTAAAAAAATTTTTATGCGTTTTGGGTAAATATAAAGGTCAGTGGTNTTTTTTTTTTTTTTTTTTTTTTTTTTTGTCTGGTTGGTTTGTTTTGCTTTGCGACAGGGTCTCACTGTGCTGTCCTATAACTCAGTACATAGACCAGGCTGTCCTCAAATTCAGGGATCTGCTTGCCTCTGCTTCCAGGGTGCTGGGGTTAGAAGTGTGGGTCACTATGCCTTGCTAGGTTAATGTTTTATTAAATTAGTCTTCTGAAAGGATGTTACTAGCTTTTACTATGTCGATAACAATGTATAACATGAAGTAAATCTTACACATCAATTTGGTAGCAGGACAAACTTTAAATAAAGTCATTAAAAAAGCTGAAGTTATATTCTGTAACTGTTTCTGAGGCAGAGAAGCAGGTGGCTTTCTCTTAAAGCCACCACTGTGTAAACTGCCATTACAGAAGGCTCAGGATCTGAATATGCCAGCTTCAACAATAGGAAAGTTAACTTGCTGTAACACAGCCTGTGAAGCTCAGTCCCCCACACCTCACCTTGCGACAGCAGTCCTGGGAGGGAGAGTCTTCGGCTCCCTCCCTCGGCCTCTTCCTCTCTGATGTCCACCAGACTGGAGCTTTTCTTCCCTTGCATTGACTCCTGTTTCACCTGCTCTTCTCTGAGATCTTTCAGGCTTTCTGGGCCTGTGGGAGCACTGCCCGACTGGGCTCCCGTCTCCCCGGGGGCGGCGCTGTAAAAGTTCATGACTTTCTTGAGAGACAAGGCCCCAGCCTCGTAGGTGGCCGCCACTCTCACACCGACAGCAGATGCACAGGAGACCACCAGGCTGTTGAGGGCTGAGGTGCTTGTGGTTGGTGGACTGTGACGGTCAGGGCGAGCTTCCTCTACAGAAGGCTAAACAAACACACGGATGTAAAAACCCTGTAGTAACAGTCAATAAGAGCTCATGCTCACAGTTATCTGCAAAAAATTCCAAAACAGACCCAAGGAGGAGGTCCTGTCTGTAACCTTTGCAGGAAGGGTGCTGCCCTGGGCTACACAGCATATCCAGGCCAACAACAACAGACGGCTTGTCTTTAGCCTCAAACTGTGCCCTCCTGGTTGCTGAGTTAACACAGAATATGGAAATGGCGCTGAAAACATAGCTCCTTCCCTGAGCACCTCCTCTCGCTGAGGGCATGTTAAAATGATCCTAGCTGTTTTATAAGACCGAGCATGGGGAGATGAGAGGGAGGACTGAGGGATGAAGAGCCCTGGCTGCAGCCCGGGGAGGCTGAACTAAGGAGAGCTCAGCTCAAAGCCAGTGCAGGCTTCACAGGGAGCCCCTGTTTCAAGCACTAACAGGCAGAAAAAAGAAAAACGCTGGATTTAATACAAGGTGCTCTGGACAGAAGGGTGGAAAAACTCCAGTCTGCTCTTTGAATACGTTCAGGAAAATATACTGATTGCTTGTTACTAAGAAATGGAAGAAGTAAGATTTTAAGAAGAGGAGGTGTTTATAATGAAAATGTACATGTTGGATGTATAGGAGGAAACCGTACGCCTCTGACCGTCCCTCACACTACAGACTTATCTCCCAAGACACAGCAGCTGGGCAGCTATGACCTTTGCTCTGGTTACCACAGAGGACAAA
This sequence comes from Alexandromys fortis, assembly GCF_014885135.2. Classification (NCBI taxonomy): domain Eukaryota; kingdom Metazoa; phylum Chordata; class Mammalia; order Rodentia; family Cricetidae; genus Alexandromys; species Alexandromys fortis. The sequence continues at coordinate 649,223 of NW_026067986.1, read as the reverse complement.
AGCGACAGGTTAATAATTAATATATGGAGCAAGTGTTCTTAGCACGCTCTGTGGGAATATTAAAAAGATTAACAAAATGATTCCAATTCCAATGAAAAGAAGGTTGAATTATCAAATACCACTGTTAACTAAAAGGGAAAAAAAACATTAAATATACCCAATAGCACACAAAAATACCTCGGTGGTTAAGAGCACTTGCTGCTCTTGCAGAGGACCCAGGTTAAGTTCCCAGCACCCATGGCAGTCAACTCCAGCTCCCTGGGATCCAATACCTCCGGCCTCCGTGGGCACATGCACTCACATGCACACACCTACACCCACCAACCTACACGCACACATGCACCTGCACTCACACACCCATGTGCACCTGCACTCACACGCACACACCCACGTGCACCTGCACTCACACTCGCACACACACACGTGCACCTGCAGTCACACGCACACACCCACATGCGCCTGCACTCACACGCAGACGCAAACCTTTAATCCCAGCACCCAGGAGGCAGAGGCAGGTGGATCTCTGTGAGTTCGAGGCCAGCCTGGTCTACAAGAGCTAGTTCCAGGACAGGCTCCAAAACTACAGAGAAACCTTGTCTCGGAAAAAAAAAATTGCTTCTTATACTCAAAGATCCCAAAGATATGCACATTATTCCTTAATTTGTTCTGAATTCAGAACCAAACCCAGCAAAGCATGGTCTCAGGACACCCTGGGATATACGGTGAGATGCTGTCTCAAAGACAAAACAAACAAACAAAAACAAATAGAAATAACGCTGGCTCCTGGCTTTCTTGAACTAACCCCCAGTGTCTAGCATACAGAGGATACTCAACAGAGTTTGCCAAATCACATATCAAATCTAGAAGTAATCTAATTAAAGCAGTTAGCAGAGGCTTGAAAACTGCTTACTTCATGGCCAGAACTACTACGATTTGGTTCTCCTGACAACGGACTCAGCCTAAGACTGCGATTCTGACCTTTGCTGATGATGCTCCTAACAGGTGCGCTGACAGCATTTGAGAGGGGCGGCTTTGGGAAGCTCTCACCATTAAGCAGAGGAAAACACTGCCCATAATCTTAAACTACTATTCCCAACCTGTTACATATGCATGCATGGATGGGTGGATGGATACTTTAAAATCTTTATTTTGAGGTGCTGAAAGCCTCAAGCAGGCTAGGCAGGTAATCCACCACTGAGCTACATTCTAGCTATTTACTGTAGTTAAATGAATAAAGTAACAAAAAACTAATTACTTGTAATTTTGGTTGAAGATATAATTTTAGAATTCATAGTCAACCAATGACAAAGAACAGCATATAAAATTTTCACAGTTGGATATAAGGCTGAAATGCTACTTACAAAAATTAAGTTAAATTTAGTAGGAACACACACTGCCAAAACCAACATGCATGATAAAAAAACGTCAGACATTTATCAAAATAAGTTCAAAGAAAATGCAATTCCTTTTGTTGATTTTTTTTTTTTTGGAATGCAGAATTTTAAAGGTGACAATTTGATAGCCAAATGAGCTGTATACAACAAGCTTTTAGCTTTATATTTAATGGAGGAATGACTTTTAAAAGGATAAACTTGGTCTTCTGTGTTTGTTTGTGAGACAGGATCTATTCTATAGTCAGCAGTGGCCTCAAACTTGAGACCCAGCAAAGTCAAATGTTTTATAAGCATGTACAGTCTAAGAATTTTCTACAAACATTCTTGGTAGATTAATGCTGCTTTGTTTGGATTTTTGTAATACTTTTTCTTATAAACAGCTTACTTTTAATTGGAAAAAAAGTCAAACACAAAGTTCAGAGAATATATGTGAAGCAGGACTATCTCTAAAAATATCCCACGTTCTCACCCTGACAGAGCAGACTTGGGGGTAAAGAACTGAAAACTCTTGTGGCTTTAAAGACCCTGCATTAAAATGATAGCAGTTCCTTTGGGATGAGATGTTTTGCTTTCGTCCCCCCCTTCCCCACCCTCCTTTAGCACAAAGGTAATCCCGAGGGAAACCAGAAACCGCTCTTCTGGAACAATGTGTTTCCAACAACAGTGTCACTCATTTCCTATGTTTTTAAATGAGGATATTTTAAACAAGACAAAAGTATTTCCCCGCCTCAAATAAGGCCAGTAAGTCCCAGTCAAAACTGAAAACAAAAAAACTAAATACCACAAATCTGAAACATAAGCTTTGTAGTTTCTTTTCTTCTCTCTCTTCTTTTTTGTTTTCTTTTGTTTTGTCTTATGAGACAGTGTTAATTGTAGCCCTGGCTACCTTAATACTATGTAGCGTAGGTTAGCCTTCAACACAGCAATCCTCCTGCCTTGGCCTCCTGAATGTTGAGATTACATGCATGCACCACCTCGTCTAGAAACTGAATCATTACACATCTGCCTTCAACTAAACATTCTGCAACCTGGCAAGGTCCCTAGACAGAAGGAAAGTTTTACACAGCTCTGAAGAGACTCACCAATGCAGTCCAGAAGCAGCTTGTGAGCTCAAAGTTGCACGGAGCTGAGCTGTTCTGGGGACGACCAAAACATGGTGCCTCAGCCAAGCTGGCAAAACACAAGCAAGGAAGTAACACATGGGCCTGGGCTACTTCTAAAGCAAGCCCGGCACGACATCTTTCAACACTAATAAGGGTCAGATCAAGAGCATTTCTGATTTCACACAGGCTCCTCCCTCTCTTAGCCTAGCAAAACAGAATTATGGCAGCCTGATGGGAAGAAATAAAACCTGCTCCCAAGATTTGGGACTTTAGTTCCTAAAGAAACACAAATACTTTAACTCCAAAACACCTTTACGTTATAACACGCGGCAGCTACCTGGACCTGGGGTGGCTTTTCTTCCTGCTCTGACAGCTTCTGCAGGTACGCAGTTACTGCCTGGGTGTCGGGGTAAGAGGGAGCTGTTTTTGCTGAAGACACTTCGGCTGTCCCGGCCACGTTCTGCTTAGAGGAAACGGCACTGCCATTTGTGGCCTGAACATTTCCCACGTTCAGTTCAGTTTCTAGCAAAGTGTTCTCAAACACCTCTCCTGGACCGTCCAGTGCGTCCGTCTGAGGGCTGGCAGCAGTGCTGGTGTGGTTTTCTGTTTGGGACTCAGACAGGGTCACCCCTAAGGGGCAGCAGTGGTTGTCTGATATGATCACATGGTCCTCTTTGTCCGTCATGGTGATGAGCAGCTGGCTGCACTGGTTGCATCTCTCCGGGACGGGCTTCAGATCCTGGGGAGGGAGACACTGCACCAGTGCCAGGCTGTGGAACGCACCACAGGCCACCTGGAGCACCACGCGCCCGGCAAGGTGTTCCACCTTCTGGGGCTTTGTCACTGGGAAGGTGGTGGTGATGAGACCCAGCTGACAGCCGGTGCCCCATGCCCAGATCTCTCTGCTGATTGACAAGGCCAGGGTGTGCTCCTCGCCACATGCCAACTGCAGAATCCTCACGGCCAACATGGGGCTGGTCTCCGAGTCAGAAATGCTGACGGAACTCGGTTCTGGCACATACTGCTGGTTCGCTACTGCACACTGGCCAGCGGCGTTCTCCCCCCACATGTACACCGCCCCGCTTTCTGTCACCGCTCCGCTGTGGAAGCTCCCCGTGGCCACCGTGACAACATGATGCCCAACCAGGGCACTCTCTAGAAGGGGGCTGCTTGGACAGACTTCCGCTGACTCGCTTTTCCAGGGCAGGGTCCCAAAGCTGTAGACCTCACCATCTAAGGTTCCAAAGAGAAAGGGGAGAGTCAGTGAACCTTCAGAAGCATATCATAAAGACTTGGAAAAGTGCAGAGCATTTTTGCATCTTTGGCATTCTGGGGAGCGGTGAGAATTTAAGGTACACAGGCCCACCGCCAGCAGACATCAGCATCATAAGCCGCTATAAAGCAGCCAGCAAACACTGAGGTAAACTGCAGCTAGCTGTGTGCCAACTCCTCACCTGGAAAACACAGCTAGGAACACGGCGCCTGCCATGAGTTGAACGTTTCCTTTCCTCTTTTTTCTTTCCGTCCTGGGTTGAACCCAGGGCCTTTCCTGCTAACCGAGTGCTCTACCATGGTGCTCTATAGATCCCCAGCTGAGATGATTGTCTGTCTTCTGTAAATTTGGACACTTACTAACGTGATATTGCTTAAACATGAGAACAAGGAGAAGCTTTCCCACAACAACTATCCCAGCTTTTGTGAGATCGGGTCTCCCTCTGTAACCTAGGCTGCCTTGGAACTAATCGTGCAGCCCAGGCTAGCCTCAAACTATGGCAAACCTCCTGTTTCAGCCTCCTGAATGAGCTAACACACCTGACTACGACACTAGATTATTCTTCTAGGGGCTGGAGAGATGGCTCAGAGGTTAAGAGCATTGCCTGCTCTTCCAAAGGTCCTGACTTCAATTCCCAGCAACCACATGGTGGCTCACAACCATCTGTAATGAGATCTGGTGCCCTCTTCTGGCCTGCAGGCATATACACAGACAGAATATTGTATACATAATAAATAAATATTTAGATTATTCTTCTATTAAAAACATTATTATTAGTGTGTGCGTAAGATGTGGGGGAGGCTCAACCCACAACCTAGGGAGTCGGTTCTTTCCTTCTATCTTCGTGTGGATTAGGATGCCCTAACTCAGGTCGTCAGGCTGACGTGCCCAGTGCCCTTACCTGCCGGCTGGGCAATCTCACTGGCCTATCTCTAGATTTTAAAGATACCATGGTAGGGAAAGGCTTCCAAATATCTTTGTTGTTGTTGTTGTTGTTTCTCTGTGTAACAATCCTGGCAGGCCTGGAACTCACTTTGTAGGCCAGGCTGGCCTTGAACACACATCCGTCTGCCTCTGCCTCCTGGGCAGAGTGCTGGGATTAAAGGCGTGCACCACCACCGCCTGGCATTTCCCAATTATCTTAATAAACGTTTTCAGGTATGTTAATTAACATATTCCAGATATCTTATTTATAACAAAGGCTAGTTCTACAGCTCAGTGCTAGAGATTTTGCTTAGCATACATGAGGCCCCAGGTTCAATCCTCAGTACTGCCAAAAGGAAAAGGAAAAAGACCACCAGAATGCTTCATATATCCTTGAGAATTATGTTTTGAGATCCACAGAATAGATATTAAATTATAGTTCACACTCGTCAAGCATTTCCTAAAATCTTAATATGTATCATAATAAAAGCAGTATACTGATACATTAGAAAGAACTCTTATATGGTCACGCTTATTTCATAATACCTCTAGACAGAGGTTTAAGCAGTTTCCTAGAGTTTCTCTTAGTTCCTACAATGAAAATGTAAAACATTATCAATATTTAAAAGTCTCCTAAGCAGAAATTTAACATTAGACATCAGTGGAAATCTTGACCCAAAAATCACACTTTCCATTACTAGCTGGTCAACAGAAGGAGGGACTTCGTGTGCTTGGGATTCTACACCCATGTCCTTGCTTGTCTGAGAATAACAACGTGAGCGGCAGTGAGGCACTGAGGTGACGGGAGCCTGCAGGTTGGTCCAGGCACACACTGTGTTAGTGAGCCCAGCCCTCACTGGCCATTACCACTCTGAAATGCCAGGTCTATGAGGTTAAGTGTGTTCAGACGACTATAAAAGCAAAAACTACAACAGGATGTCTTAAATTTACAATAGATGTAATTTTTTAAAGGAAGCCGAGATATAATTTACGAACAAAAGGGTACAAGCTGCAACGACCTAACGCAGCCACGAGCAGGGCTGTCCGCATCAAGTCCCCTGTGAAATACCTTCAGTCAGAAGAACTCCGTGTTTCACACCCAGCGCTGCCTGAAGAACTGTCTTTCCTCCCCAGCCTGGCAACCTCTCCGGTGTTAGAGAAAAGGATCCTGCCTGCCAGACGTGGACCAGGCCTCTTTCTTTGGATCCTTCTGCCTCTGCTGAGCTACAAACATTTAAAAAGAAAGCAATAATAATTATTCCCACAACTCAAACAGTTATCTTTCACCCTCAAGAGACTTCTTTCCTTCTATATGTCTGGATATGTATTGGGGAAGGTAGGGCTGTGAATCCAAGATGGCACCTTCTGCCAGCACAGACGTTGGGACGGCTAGGTCAGACAGCCCAGCATTCGCTTTACACTCTGGTTATGAATGACACCAGGACCAAGATAACAAAACTCTTTATATAAAGGGCTAGGAGAAAACCTAAGCCCACAAATTATTGGTCTCTATGCAATAAGGTCTGAGACATTTTTATAGTTAATATTTGGCAGAACAAAACCAATCTGATTTGCTAACGGTGCTGGGGACTGACCCTGGGGCCACCCCAGGGCCATACATGTAACAGGCGAGCGCTGTGTAACTAGCTCTACCCACAACCCACCTGTATTTCCAGCTTTTAAATATTATTATTTGTATCAGGCACATACTTGAACATACAGAGAAAGTGCAACAATGTGTTAATTCTATATGGTCAGGGTAACCATCACATTCCTTACTTTAAACATAACTTGTTTCTTTGTATTTGGGACCTTCAAAGTCCTCTCTACTAACTATTTGGGAATACACAGAATGGGTGTGATGGCCCCTGAGGGCAATCCCAGCACCAGGGAGGCTGGGGCACAGCGCAGGCATTCTGAGCTGCAGAACAGTCTGAGTTTCAGAGTGAGACACACACCATTCCCATCTACAGTTCGCCCTACAGCCTGGCAGGACCTTCTAAGGCAGTCTTCCTCTACAGAGGCACCCTACAGACATTGGCCACAGCCATTCTCCTGCGTTCTGCCCTCTAGTTTCAAGAGATCAACTTTTAGCTTCCACATGTAAGTAGGGGGATGTGGTATGTGTCTTTTTATGCCTGTCTCACTTCACTCAACAAAATGCCCATGCATGTTGCTGCAAATAACAAGATTTCGTTGTTTTATGGCTGAATACAGGCGACTTTCAGTATACACCACTTTTTTTTTTTTTTTTTTTTTTTTTTTTTTTTTTTTTTTTTTTTTTTTTTTTGGTTTTTCGAGACAGGGTTTCTCTGTGGCTTTGGAGCCTGTCCTGGAACTAGCTCTGTAGACCAGGCTGGTCTCGAACTCACAAGTGGTTTAAAGCCGGGAGATGGTGGTGCACGCCTTTAAACCACTTTTTTTTTTTTTTTAACTCATCAATGGATACCCAAGTTGACGCCGTATTTTTCCTACTGCCAAAGGAGTATATATTCCTTTTCAAGATACGGACTTCCTTCCTTTTGGATACGTGCCCCACAGTGAGACGGCTGGATTATATGGGAACTCCACTGGGGTGGGAGGTGTTTATAGGGGTTTGATTTTTGAAACAGAATCTCCTTATGTAGTCAAGCTCGCTTCAAACTCTCGCTCAAGCCTTAACCGCTCACGTGCTGGGATAACCAGTATATACACCACCCATAGCTGCCTAGTTCAAGTTTTGGAGGTGGACCTCTATATATTTTCCAATATTTAGACTTTTTAAGAATCAAATTTGTAACTGACGACAGTCTTTTATACTTTCCGAATACTGTCAAGAAAGAATCCCGCCTCCCTACGCCTGAGACAGGGTTTCTCTATGTAACAGCCCTGGTTGGCCTGGAGCTCACTATGGAGACCAGGCTGGGCCTGAACTCAGAGATCAGCCTGCCTCTGCCTCCTGAGTGCTAGGGTTAATGTATGCCACCACACCCAGCTACACTCGGTTTTTTTGTTTGCTTGTTTCAAGATAACATAGGTTCTATTTTAGTAAAAGCAGAAAAGGTTTTTAAAATGTCTCTACTTTTGCTAAATAATATTTCCTTACATTATAATTCAGTTTAACAAGCTGTGGAAGTCACAATTTAACCTTTTAAAAGAGAGATTGAAACAACACTGATAAGAAAAGATGTCTACAAGAGTTTATAAGCCTAAGAAACTAACGAAGCTTTTCTCTAGTCACCTTTATGCAAATAATTTTGTCTCTTTACCTACCAATCACAAATGCAACCATGTGCTCCCACGTAACACCGCTGAAAAGAGAATCACACTAAATATTCCCTACAACCATGTGGAGCTGTCTGCAAGGAGAAGACGGTCTTACCTTTTCTTCTTCGAGTCCATCGGTCAGGAGGAATACTCCATCACCAAATCATTCCCGCCGCAGAAGTTCTATCAAGACCTAAACAGAAGACACGGCTTAGTAAATAATAAACAGGAAGCACAGGAGCAGAGAAGACTATGTGAACACTCTGCCACCGTATTCCTTCAAAGGGAGAGCAGGGGAGGGCGGACTCTAACAAGTCCAGAGTGATAAATATTCAGAGAAACTATTCCAACTATTCCAGAGCCTGCCTACCCAGTCAGGTCAGGACCAAGCCTGCCCACTGAGCTTACAAAATGCCGCTGGCAGTCAAATACAATGTCAAAGACGATGAGGAAGCCTGCAAGAAGTCAAACTCTTCCAGGCAACGGATGTTTTAGGTTTTAAGAAACTATTATAAAGGAGGCAATTCAATCTGAAGATCAACATATTCAGTACAAAAATTACATACAGATTGTGGTAGATTGAATAAGACATCCCCATCTATTTGAATACTTGGTCCCTAATTGGAGGAACTATTTGGGAAGGATCAGGAGGTGCTGCCTTGCTGGAAGTGTGTTACTGGGACAGGCTGTGGGGTGTCAATCGCCCAGAGGCATTCCCAACACACCCCCTGCCTCTGTCCGCAGCTCCAGAACTTTCAGCTTTGCTCTGCCAGCACAAACCCCTTTCACCCTAAGTCCAGTTAAATACATCCTACGTTGTTGTAGCCACGGCATTTTATCACAGCAGTAGAAATGTAACTAACACACATATTAAGGTTACTTTTTAAGTACTTCTGGGACACAGAAAAATTTAAATTCCAACTGGGAAAGGTTTTTTTAAAATCTCAGTGATTTATCACATCTAAGTTATCCTAATTTTCAATAATGAACAAAAATTGATAATTATTAAATTACTTTATGTGCTTCATTAAAATACAACATTTTCCATATATTGGAACTTATGTGGTAATTTCCCCCCAAATCAATCTCAATTCAAAGCTAACATGCTTCAAACTTGAAATGGCTAAGAACAATCTGGATTTTAAATAAGGTATTTCTGGGCCCTCTACTTGCCATTTGATCTAGACAGAGGCCCTTCACCCTCACCAATCACCAGCTCAGAGTTTCTGGAACGTTATTTATGCCCTAGCGTGCTAACCGGAAAAGGGATGAACTATCTGTCGGGCACCTGTGCCACAAGCTGAGCCCTCGCCAGAGCTCAGTGTGGCTCCTTCCCAACACAGCTGTCCACTGAGAACGCCAATTATGCCAAGGATGACAGAGTCTTGTTCCTACAAAACCTGGAGTTCTATGCATCGGACAGACTTCATAAGGACAAGTCACACACACACACACACACACACACACACACACACACACACACACCACGTTGAACTGGTAAAGGAAAGACCAGAAAGAAAAAAAAAAGATCTTAATCATTCAGGGTAATTCCACACTCAGACTGTTGGTGTCTTGAAGGTTCCATTTTAGTTTAATAAAACTAAACCTAAACCTGCTGGGGATGTAGCTAAGTGGTAAGAGCATTTAGCACACACTGGTTCTGGATGTAGTTAAGTCTGGTTCTGGATGTAGTTAAGTGGTAAGAGCATTTAGAGCATACTGGCTCTGGCTTCATTCCCGAGTAGTCCCCCTTAAGCAGTAAAATAAAATACAATCCTACACCCTGAACCCAGGCATAGTAGCAACTGACCATAACCTCAGCTCTTAAAAAGCTGAGGCAGGAGAGTGAAAAAGTTCAAAGCCAAGCTGGGCATGGTAGTACCGGTCTGTGGTCCTAGGATTAGGAAGGTAGAGAGCTAGATTATTGTGAGTTCAAGGCCAGCCTGGGCTATGGGAACTCTACCTCAATAAATAAATACATTAATTAGTAATTAGCAAAGAAAAAGTTCAAGTTGAACGGAGTACATTACAAGCCCTTGTCTTAAAATATAAGACCAAAAAGCATCCAACGGAAAAGAGCTAAATAAAGATTACTGTACAAAAATAATGACCCATTAGTTTAAAAAAAATCAATATTTTAAAAAAAGAAAAAAGCAAAGGAAATGCTGAATGAATTTCAATTTAAAAATTCATGTCTTGGGGGCTGGAGAGATGGCTAAGTGGTTAAGAGCATTGCCTGCTCTTCCAAAGGTCCTGAGTTCAATTCCCAGCAACCACATGGTGGCTCACAACCATCTGTAATGAGGTCTGGTGCCCTCTTCTGGCCTGCAGACATACACACAGACAAAATATTGTATACATAATAAACAAATAAATATTTAAAAAAAATTCATGTCTTAAAAGGCACCAAAATTCTCTCTCTCTCTCACACACACACACACAGGCAATGAAGCCCTATTTCTGCAGACTCTATAATACGGAGACCAAATTTACAATTTTCTGCAGAGGGCACGGCATGGTCATGGCTCTGCAAACAACCCGCACTGGCAGGGTGACCCAATGTCCATCTGTTTATTCCAGACTTCCTGGAGTTCTCACTACTCCCATCTGTGTATCCGCAGGAAATTACTTTCTACTCTAGAGCTTAATTTAGAATGGTTTGGATCCTTCAAAGTTGGACGAAAGGTGCCATGCAAACAGACGGTAAATCTGAAAAACGTGATGCTATTTGATCAACAGAACTATAACTGCGACTAACTCTGTCTGAGACGGCAGCTAGCTCTGGTAAGATGTCCATTTCACGGTGTGCAGTGAACGCCGAAGCCAGCGTTTACTCTGAACTCTGTGCATCTGCAGAGATCCAGGAGTGGGCTTCTGATCACAGTACCTAGCAGGAGCCAGAGGACCCTTTTAGACATACTCTGTGGGCAAGAGGATTGGCGAGGCGGCTCAGGGAGTAAACTTGCCAGCAAACCCGATGACCTGAGTTCAATCCCTGGGACCGGTATGATGAAAGGCGAGCCGGCCCCCAAGAGTTGTCCTCTGACCTCCACAAGCTCATCATGATGTGAGCGCACCCACACACATCTAAATAAGTAACACACGCAACTTTACACATTAAGATAGGAAGGCAAACTGTGTTGGGAACATTATTTCAAGGTGTGTTACTTTTGTTTATGTTGCATTTGTTTAGCTCTGTGAAGCTGTGATACTTTTCCTGTCTAGAACGCCTGTGGTCTAATAAAGAGCTGAATGGCCAATGGCGAGGCAGGAGAAAGGATAGGCGGGGCTGGCAGGCAGAGAGAATATATAGAAGGAGAAAACTGGGAGAAAGGGTTTGGAGAAGAAGTAGGCCAAGAAGGAGGAAGATACCAGGGGCCAGCCATCCAGCTACACAACAATCCACAGATTTACAGAATAAGAGAAAGTAAAAGCCAAGAGGTAAAATGCAGAGGGGATAATAAAAATTAAGAAAAGCGGGCAAGAAACAAGCCAAGCTAAGGCTAGATGTTTATAACTAGGAATAAGCCTCCGTGTGTAATTCCTTTGGGAGCTGGGTAGCGGGGGCCCCCAAAAGAGTCCAGCATCATACTGCTACAAAACTCGGCATGGTGGCACACTCCTTTAATCCCAGCAACAGAGGTGGGCAGAGGTGGGCAGAGGTGGTCAGATCAAAAGTTAAAACCAGCCTCAGCTATAGCAAGTTCAGGCCGCTCCGGGCTCCACGGGACTCCTGGCCTTGTTTCAAAAAAATGTTAAAACCAAAAACAGGAAAGCAATAAAACAAAGGAGCCAAGTGTATCGTAAACTCTGAAAGGAATTCACAGATTACGTAGCGGCACTAGTTGACTCGAACACAAAACTACTAGATTTTCAAGTAGCCATCCACAACTTTTTTGTCTACACACACACAAAAAAAAATGTTTAAAAAAAATGGAGTTAAGAGACAGAACTATAGTCCAGGTTGCTTTGAAATCTGAAATCCTCCTGCCTCAACCTTGTAAATTCTGAGATTACATGTATGAGCCACTATACCTAACTAATGTTTTCCTTTTGAAGTCTGAGTTAGTTGCAATTTGTTATAATGTAATAAACCAGAGTTCACACTGAGGATACAGTAACTAGTGATTTAAGAGACTCTGGTATGCTACCTGGTAAAATCCTGGAGTCCTGGTCACTGTGTTTACATGTGGATCAAGACATGCGTGGACTCCAACATCTACAAATATCCCAGATGCCAACAACTGCTTCTTGCCGCTGACACCTTTAGCAAGCATGCACGGCTGAGGATGGCAGACCTGCAAGAACTGACATGCTAATCGGCTGGAAACCTGTCCCGGCCACTTCAAATTCTAACCTCCCTCCCCAAAAACACTCTCTAAAATGGCTTAGAAAGCTACTTATGACTTACGATTCTCTGCTAGCGGGAAACTGCCCTGACTCCGTCTTCACTCATTTAAAGCTGCTGGAGGTCGGAAAGCGTGAACTTTTTACGCCTCGTGTCCACACTAACCATTGCAAACAAGCTGACTAGATTTGAAGGAGAACCTACATGCAAGGCACAGCCCTTGATCTGAAGTTGCAGGTGGCTGTCCCAATACTCAGTTTATAGTCTTTCTTTCCTTTTTACTTTTGCTAACTTTTAAAACATTATTTGTTTAGTGTGTGGAGGTCAGAGGACAAATTCTGGAAACCATTCTCCTTTCACCATGTGGGTCAAGGGAACTGAACGAATGTGGTCAGGCGTGGTACCTTTACCCTCTGAATCTTTCCCTACAGCCAACCCTTCTTTCAATGGCTTGCAGCTTTAACCCAGACATACCAAACTCACTGCTGACTGTCAGAATCCTCTAAAAGTAAAGGTGTGTGGCCATGGCACCAGAAATGCCCAAGAATGCTCACTTAGGTTCTTTCTGTACCTATTGCACAGTTTGAAAATTTGGGGCTTCCAAAATTAGTAAAATTCTCAGGAAATATTTTATAATATTGCCATAGCAATAAGAGGCATAAGTTGTTGCACTGTCTTGGAATTTGACGTTTAATTGTTAGAATTAAAATATCTCAGTATAATGCATTTATTAACAAATGTAACCAATTCAAAATAAGATGCTAATGACCTCATAAAATTTTGGTAGCTTTGTAAGTCAGGCTATATCCAAATTCCTTCCAGAGCACTGTGGATGAATCTGCTCCCAGCACTTTAAGAGTTCAAGATCGGTTTGTGTTCGACTCTCCCGAGAACCCCTAGCATTCTGACTCCGCTGCAGCTTCCAAGCAGGGCTCACGACTAGGATACATAAAGCTAACCGCCCCCCCAAAGACTCAGGATCAGTTACTGTTGTTTTAAACTCATCTAATCACATAAAAACTAAAATCAGAACTCCAGCAATATCTCACCATACCCTTTACCCTAATAGTCCAACTGCCCAAGGTAGGGGTATGTGCGGAAGCACACACATGTAATCCCAGCAGTCCAGAAAGTAGGGGTATGTGCAGAAGCACACACATGTAATCCCAGGAGCCTAGGAGCTGAAGCAGGAGAATCAAGAAATCTAGACCAGCCTAAACTACAAATCAAGACCCTGTCTCAAAAATAAATAAATGTGGTTTGTGGATACTATTCAAGTTTTCTTCCCAAATTACCTCGGGTTTATTTTTCAATTTAACACCAAATTACCTGTTGAACACTACTATAGATACTATTTTCAAATTTTCAAGGAACTTATTATATTTATTTAATTTATTATTTTTCATGAGGACAACTCGAGGCTGTCAGCTCAGTCCTTTTGTCACTGGGTTTCAGGAATTAACTAAAGCCACCATGTTTGACGACAAGAACCTTTACCCACTGAGTCATCTCACTGGACCATGTCTGCAAATTTTAAGATTATAAAACAGCTTTGATTTTCTTTTTTAACGAACTCTAAATCTACCAATACGAGTCATAATTTAGGAAGTAACAAGTATTGACTAGGTGTAGATTATATCCGCATATTTTCCATATTAAAATACCTTTATGAAATGCCAAAGACTGGAGGACAACTTGAAATCACTTTTTTCTCTAAATAAAAATCATAAAATTATTTCTTAAAATGAAGAATAGTTGTTCTATTGGAGACGTTCAATAGAGAAGCCTATGTCCTTATGTTCTCTTTAGGGTCCTATTTTCTATTGGTGACTCATCCTTAGATGTCTCTGCCCACTCTTTCAATGCCTGTGCTTAAATCTGTGTTATACCCTTTTCTTAATAATCTCCAATTTTGCTCCTTTCAAAATATTATTGCTCCTATCGCTTAGAAAACAAAGGTCACTATGCAGCCTGACTCACGATGTACTAGGAGAAATGAGTAACTATACAGTTAATAGATATTGGTCATTTCCCATGGCCCTGGAACCGCAATAAATGATGCATGAGCCATACATGTAAAAGTACTAATACCAAGAAAGTCTAGGATAGAGATAAGAAAACTGAGGCAAAGACGCTCAAAGACAGATGTATTCAAGATATTCCAAAGCTTAGGACTCTTAACCACTGTGCTTCTTTTACCAAGGTTAAAATATTAATTTCGCTCATTGTATGGCGGTGACCGCCTATAATCCCGACACTCAGAATGCTGAGGCAGGAGGGGAGCCACAAGTTCTAGGCCAGACTGAGCTACACAGCGAATCGCTTAATCAAAAATACGAAATAAAGAGCAAAATTTTCACTGACCTCAATTACCTAACACATGTATATGATAAACACACAAAAAACAGAAAAGTACGGCCTACGGCGTTGCTGCATTTCTGTACCTGCTGAGAAAAATCCTACATCACACAGTTTATCTTGACAGCCATCTAAAGAACGGTTAGAAATGTAAGAGCAATAAACGAACAACCTGAATTTGGGTACAGCAGTTATCCCCCCCCCCCCCCCCTTCCATCCCAAACCAAAAAGAAAGCGCTTCCTTGGCCACCCCAGTTCAACCAGTGTGCTTTTCCTCTCTGGTCACCACAGAAATCCTTGCTTGCTTCTGTAGCTTGCTTCTACAGATCCACAGCTGACTGTCTGAAAAACAGCCCTGTTGCCTGGAGGACCAACATCAGTGTGAGGACCATTTCCTCCAGATCGCCCCTGTGTTCTTTTCCTGCCTTCAAGATGCTTATTCTCTCCTCTGGAGGATTATTGCATAGGATCTGACCAAACTACCAATTACTATTTTTATTTTCCACAAACGCTGTTTCCAGCCACCAAAAGCCCTCAAAAGCCCCCGTCCACTTCTTACCGCGATCTGCATCCTGGGGGCAAACCCACCTCGGGCACTCAGCGAGGTTCAGCCGCTTGCCAGCTCCGTGCCCGCTGCGGGCATTCAAGAAACCCTCCCGAGCAAACCGGCGGAAAGCAGCGTGGGCGGAGGCGGGAAGAGGGGACACGGAGGAATCCCACAGCCGGACCACGGCAGCAGCAGGGACCCGGGCCGAGCCACCGCGTCCGGGGCTCCTCCACAAACAATCGCGGTGCCCGCAGGCCAGCGCAGCGCCCGCTCGCACACCTCGGCCGCCCGCCTTCCGACCCAGGGACGTCCCGGACCCGCACCGGCTCACCTGACGCTGCCTCTCAGCTCCGCGCTCTCGCCCGCCTGCCAGGCGCGACTCCGGACCGCACCGCGGGGGACGCCGGATCAGCTGATTCACTGGGGCGGGGCCTCCGGGCAGGGGCGGAGTTAGAGGAGGCGGGCCCGCGGAGTGGGTGGAGCCAACGGAAGCGGGTGACGGCGTCCGGCAGGAATCAAGATTGCTTAGGACGCAGCAGCGACTGCAGGCAAGAGACTGTGGTAAGGCGGAACCAATGGTCCTAGGGCGCACTTTAGCGGCAACGGAAGACTTAGGGAACGGACCTGGCGGCCTCCGCGTTTCCACGGTAACGGTAGGCCGCGCTAGGGGTTGCAGGCACTGCAAGTTTGATTGCCTCCTCGAAACTGTGAAAGATGCAAGAAAAAAAAGAAAAGAAAGAAAGAGAGAAAGAAAGAGAGAGAAAGAAAGAAAGAAAGAAAGAAAGAGGAAGAAAGAAACAAAGAAAGAAAGAAAGAAAGAAAGAAAGAAAGAAAGAAAGAAAGAAAAAAAGAAAAGAAAAGACCTCGTGGAGCATGGCTGCACACGTCTGCAAGCCCAGCACTTGTGAGGCAGAGATCAGCAGGATCAGAAATTCGAGGCCAGCCGCACAGCCAGCCTGAGCTAGGCGAGACCCTGTCTCAAGAAAAATAACAAAAAATTGAAAACACAAACTGTCTTCAAGCTTCGTTTATTCACTGCCCCCTAACGAAGATCGCTTCCCCCCCCCGGCATGACGTCATGTCTTCACGACTGTGCGTGTGCCGCGCGTCCACCCCAAAGGGTAGATCAAGGCGGGAAGCGATGAGTTGTCTGTCCTCCGTCACGATTCCCTCGGGGCTCCTCTATAATATACAACATTAAAATGGGTTTGCTTGCCTCACAGTTCCGCAGCAACCCGTGCCTGTCTGCACCCGTCAACCCTCCCTGGAACATTACCCGGGAACACAGCAAGAGCGAACTCTATTGCTAGACAGTGTGCAGCGCTGGACCTACAAACTGACACTTAATCCGTTTAAGATAGATATATACTCGGGGAATCTAAAGTCCTGCATACAGGGCCCCAACTGGTTCCTCCAACCTGACTACATTAGGAAGAAGAACAAAGGGCTCAGTCCAATGACTGAGTCCCCTCCCCACCCCCACCAGGGTTTAAATAAAAGGCTCCTGAGATATGCTCAGGTGTGGTTCTGCCCATCATAAACACCAAACCTCAGCTCTTGGTCTGTCCTGCAAAGCGGACTGACTAGTTGTCCGCTGTTCCCTCTGGTTTCACCAGGAACTTATCTTTTCCTTCCCCAACAAGAGACTCTTGAGGAAATTCTAATTCTTGGTCCCGCTATCCTATTAGTTTAATAGCCTAAAGGAGGGGCACAGTGTCTCTCCTGAGAACACCTGCACCCCTCTCAGGATGGTCACAGAGCTTCAGCTGAGATATCCATGTGGCCAAACTGTATTTCTGGGCCTAAAACAGTCCCATTTGTACTGCTCACACTATCTCCTGTTCCCTGCCCCAGGTAACCCCACCTTCACATGCCCTAACCTCTTCCTGAACTCTAGCCTACCCACCTCTTTCAATAAAAGTATTTTTTCAATAAAAATAAAATCTACATCTACATTTCTGAGGAAAGGGGACTCCTGAAGGTGAATTTCCTTCCCTTTCCCTAAGTACTGTTGAAAACCTCCCTGCAGCTGAAGCCTTCCTTTCCCACTTCTGGAAAGAGATGCTTGGGTCCTCCCAAGCTAATCCTTCCACTGTATAAAGGAATCCTTCTAATCCATGTAGAGACTCGCCCAATTTTTAAAATTCCTTTCTTCCATCTCTCAGTTCCACTTCTCATTCTTTCTCTCCAATAAATGAACTGCCGTGTTTTCATCTTTAGTTATTTTCTTTCTGCTTCATCTCCTGTGCAGCCTAACGTTCTATCTACTTTTTGTTGTTGTTGTTGTTGTTATTGTTATTTTGCTTTTCAAGACAGGGTTTCTCTGTGTTGCTCTGTGTTGGTATTCAGGCATCTGTGTTGGTCTGCCTTGGGGGTTCTGACAGGATACGTCCTCAGCTGTAGCCAGTAAGAGCACCTCCCGTGCACATTCACTATGCTCCCTTTTGAAAGGGCCCTGTCTTCCTCCTCTCTCTCTCTCTCTCTCTCTCTCTCTCTCTCTCTCTCTCTCTCCTCTTCTGCTGGTTCTGTCCCGAGATCGGTCTCCTCTATTTTTATGTTCCCTTTCCCCTAATAAAAAGAAAACCCTCCACGTGAACTCTGTCTCACGAAGTCTTACTCTCACACACTGCTTTTTTATTATTATTATTATTATTTACAGCACTCTGGATGTTATGGAACTCATTTTGTGGACAAAGCTAGCCTCCAACTCTGAGATCTGCCTCCCTCCCTCCTGAGTGCTGGGATTAAAGTCGTGCATCACCACCATCTGGCAAATACTCCAAACTGTTACAGAAACGTAAAGGAGTTGGTTTGAGAGAATTGGGGGGGGGGCTGCTGTGGAGATTGTTTTGAGGACTCTCCTCCCCTTTAAGACTGTATCAGTCTTAGATCTCCACTCTTCACGTCGTTCCTGTTTAATGCCACCTCTGCTTCCGCTTTTTAATCGCACAGTCTTTGTCGTCACAATCTGTAATCTCTGTTTGTTCTCGTCTGCTGAAGGCAGAAGTCACCTACAGTCCTGCAACAGAACCATTCTGTGCAGCCATTCAAAGAAAGAGGATAAGAACCAGTCCTGGAGGCTCAGACCTTAATCCCAGCGCTCAGGTGGGAGAGGCAGGTTCAAGGCCATCCTGGTTCACAGAGCAAATTCCAGAACAGCCAGGGTTTCACAAATAAACCCACGGGGCAGGGAACCCTGACTGCTCTTTGGACTTAAGAGGGAGGGGGAAGAGGAGGGGGGGAGGGAAATGGGAGGAGGTGAAAAATTTTAATTAAAAAAAAAACACCAACGGTCTATGTTTTTTTCTTTTCTTTTTTTTTAAGATTTGTTTAGCACTCACTTCCTGTTGCCTTTGGATGAAGATGTAGAATTCTCCAGCACCATGTCTCCTGCACGTTGCTGTACTCCCAGCTGCCGTGATGCTAAAGGACTAAACTTTTGAATCCATGAGATGGAGGAGGTGAAGGTTCCACCAGGGTCGTCTGACCAGAGCCACAGAGCGTTGCCTCCAAGTCTGTTCTCTTTCTCTAGCAGTCAGAGAAGAAAAGCAGGTCACTCCTGCTGTCTGGGCCAAGACCGACCAACTTACAAATCACTCTCCAGACAATGCCAACACCTGCACCAGCTCCTGGGACTTCACCATTGGTACCAACTCTCCTGGCTCAGGAACACCTACCAACTACAATCTGGTGTTACCTGCTCTTGTGTCCCACTTACACACCTGGGCCTCACCTGTACAACCAGGGCACTTCTCTGTCCCATTCTTCCTGGCAGTGAATGACTTCCCATGACTAACTCCATTCATAGGGCCAATAATAACAAAATATTTTTTCTCCTGGCCACCTGCCTTCTCATCTCCCTCAAGAAACAGCTGCCTGAACCGTCCAGAGAGATGGCTCAGCAGTTAAGGACGCTATTCATTGCCCTTCCTTCCAGAGGACCCGAGTTTGATTCCCTGCTCCCACACGGTGGCTCTCAGACATCCGTCCGTCCTGAGCTCTGGCGCCCTCTTGTGGGAAAAAAACAGCTGCCTGAAGTCTCCAGGATGACAGTAAACTGGATGCCATTCCAGCGGCACCTCTCCCTGAGCGTGAGCCCTCCGACTCCCAGTTCTCCCCTCTCCCACGTTGCCCCATGCCCACTGGAAGCAGCAGCTCAGACTTGAGCCGATGCCTCTTTATCCAAGGAGTCTAAAATGTTAGGTTGAGGAACTTCACTTCTGATTTTTGAGCCACCATCTCTCCACTTGGCTACCACAGAAGACAGCTTTATGGAAAAACAAACAGACTTGGGGGGGTGGGGGAGTTAAGAGCTGGTAAGGACTGTATTTCTGAAGAGAGGACGTGAACTGAATGTTTTGCAGAAAGGTTTGGAATGCTCGATTTTTCAAGGTCATTGTTCAAGCCCGTACATTTCAGGCACGGCGGAGGGTAGCCAGAGTGGTGTGGTCATAGGCGAGCATCGCAGCCCCAGCTGTCTGAGACGATGCTAGCGACTGTCAGGCTGAAGATAGGTGGGAGAGTCAGAAAAAATTATGAACAACTGAATAACACAAAGAAAAAATAAAAAAGAGATGTGTGTAAAGGCGAGGAAAAAGACTACCTGAGGTGGGATCAGGTCAGCTCTGAACTGCAAAGTCTAAGGAAACTGGGACGCATGCCGAGACTTGGAGTTTCTAAGAAAAACTTGACCTAGTCAGTTCTCATCCTAGCCACCAGGTGGTGCTGCTAGTACAAGGTTGTCCTCGTCCCAGAACCAGGGTCAAAAGGGGCTCAGGCACCCTTGGAATTGGACGGGAGCGGGAGCTTCGTGAGGTCTCACAGAGATCCTGGTGATCAGATTTTACCTCGCATTTATTTTTGCAATTTGCATTTATTTGTATTTACATACCCACAACACATGCATCTTGGAAAGTAGTAATAACTTCCAGTGTGTATCTTAAATAACGGTCCTAACCCTACTTTTTAGACTGGAGTGTGCACCGCCGTGTCAAAGGACTGGGATCCAAGCTAGGCTGTTCCACTAGGACGGAGCAGAAGCTATCGGGCAATGCTAAAGACAACCGGGACCTTTTAAAGCACAGAAATTAGCAACGTCTTTTGTGTCATTTCTTTACTGCCAGAGTAACTTGGTAACTTGGTATAGTCATTGCTCTTCGTTTTCTTCCTTCGCTTAACGATGTACAGTGACGATCAATCACTTGGTCATCAAGTAAAGATCTTGTTCTACTTCTGGGCTTCCATTCTGTGGCTGTTAGGGATTATTTTAACACTTATGACCACATTTTTTCATGTTAGTAGTGTAGAACATCTGTGATTACCCACATATTCAATAAAAATCATTAGATCCTATCCCCCCAAAATTGTTAAATTTAATAAAAAGCAGAATGGAAATTGAAGAAATACACAAGCTCTCAAATAAAACACAGTAATTTGAATCTACAACATTTGAGAGAGGAAAAGCAACAGCCAAAATACGATAGAGAACCTAAACTGAAATTATTGATAACCGGCAATTTTATTTATTGACATATATATATATATATATATAGAGAGAGAGAGAGAGAGAGAGAGCTCCTGGATATAGAGCACACACCTGTAATCCCAGCAGCACTCAGAGGTGGAGGCAGGAGGACCAGGAACTCATCCGCACCCTTGGCTACATACCAAGTTCAAATCCAGTCCACACTGCATGAGGCTTTCTCAAAACATCAACTCGATAGAGACATAAACAGTAAATGAATGAACGAACGAACAGAGGCTACCACTGTTCCGAACCCAGCTTCCCGGGAAAGAAGACAGAAGAGAAAGAGGAGGAGCAGTAAACGCGAGCCCAGGATAACAGGAGGGTAGGAAGAGGGCGAGGCAGGCAGGGCTAAGCCACCCTGAGCTGGCCTGAGGGGTCTTGCTGCACAGTTGAGCGCCTTGGCTCAGTCTGGGTCAGTCCGTTTAGGCAGCGACAGTGCGCATGCCTGGGGCGGGCTGGGCCTCCTCTGGGACGTCAGACTGCAGAAGGCCTCAGGCTAGTCGGTCTGCAGCACAAACTGCTCTGACCTACAGTTTGCCGGGAAATCATCGCAATCCCCGTCCTTATTAGAAGTCTTTGGTAACAGAAACTATCGCTTTGGACATCGAGCTGGAAAACATTTTAAAAGGTCATCTGATGTTTTTCCTCGAACTTCAGCAAACCATGAATTATTTAATTTTTGGAAATTCTGACGGATATTTTAGTTTCCCTTCAGTAGCGCTCTCTAGTACACAAACGGCAATTTAAACCTAAGTAATAAGCCATCTACACCCCTCCACACACACATATACAAAAAAATTAACGGGAAAAGTCAGATATTCTATTAAGCATATTTGTGAGCTAACACAAATGCTGGTCATTTAAAAAATTTTAAACTTATTTGGTAGGTTATGCCACCTGTAATTCTGGAAATTGGAAGGCTGAGGCGGGAGGCTTACCACAGGTTGGAAGCTACTGTGACCTACATAATGAGTTCCAGGCTAGCCAGGGCTACAGAGTAAAATACTCTCCAACCTACATACACACACCAACCTAAAATTTATGAAACTATCTTAACCCGGGCCTAGAACATAGGTTTTGTTTGGTTTTGTTTTTTAGTAAGGTCTTAATATGTAGTCCAGGCTGGCCTCAGACTCAGGATCTTTCTGCCTCAGGTTCCAAAGTCTGCCACAGACTCCAGGCCTGTATCCCCATCCAGCTAGGATGTAATTTGTCTGTGATAAAGTCCACAATCTTTGAGGAAAGAGCTAGTACTTCTTTAAATTTTTTTAACATTTCAGTGTCTTAATTAAGTGTATGCTGTGGTGAACTCAAAGGAAACTGGCCAAAGTCAGTTCTCTCCTCTCATCTGAGGTTCTAACGCTGAACTGAGGTCAGGCGGCTTGGTGGTGGGGACATTTACCCAATGAACTATCTCCCCAGACCCGAAATGAACATTTCTGACAAAATTTATTATAATGAACAAGTGGAATGTGTAATTATGATGAAAAAAGTGGCCCTCAGCTGTATATCAGTCAAGTGTTAATTGGATTTGAGGGGTAACAGTCTTTCTACCTTGTCTTTGTTCTGTGTGTGTCATTGGTCTCTCTTTATAAATGTCTCAATTTTTAGTAAATCATTGGCTAGACTTGCCTCAGATCTTATGTAGCAACTTGTTTCTCTTTTGCCTTTGTCTTGAGATACTCTGTAGCCCAGGCTGGCCTCTAATTCATGACAATCTTCTTGCTTTTTTTCCCACCTGTTGAAAACACGGGTTTGGGCCCCATACCTTACTTTCTTGTAGAAATTTTGAAATAAAACTTAAAGTACATGCTCAAGATTAAATCCTACAAGGTTTAAAGCTTAACGTCTGAAAGTTCAGATGTTAGATATCATTAATGCTGTTGTAACAATAAACATAGCTCTTTTTCTCAGAGAAATTTTTGCACATGTGTACAAGTAACCTACACCCTGTGGTTGCATATTACAACGGAAATAGTATTATGAGTGCCTCACAGAGCAAAAGTTCTGCCCAGCCGGGCGATGGTGGCGCACGCCTTTAATCCCAGCACTTGGGAGGCAGAGGCAGGCGGATCTCTGTGAGTTCGAGACCAGCCTGGTCTACAGAGCTAGTTCCAGGACAGGATCCAAAGCCACAGAGAAACCCTGTCTCGAAAAACCAAAAAAAAAAAAAAAAAAGTTTAAGCCAGGTGGTGGTGGCGCACGCCTTTAATCCCAGCACTTGGGAGGCAGAGGCAGGCGGATCTCTGTGAGTTCGAGACCAGCCTGGTCTACAGAGCTAGTTCCAGGACAGGATCCAAAGCCACAGAGAAACTCTGTCTCGAAAAAAAAAAAAAAGTTCTGCCCAAGATCACAGACTACAAAGTAGTTTGGTCCAGAGTCCTGGAAATACCAAGTACTAATATGGTGTTTACATACACTAAACATTAACTATATATATATATATACATATATATATAATGAACAAAGGGATCGGCGAAATGAGAAGATACCTTATGCACATGCAAGTGTACACACACACACATATATATAGAGAGAGAGAGAGAGAGAGAGAGAGAGAGAGAGAGAGAGAGAGAGATTCCCTCTTTATTTGAAAAAGAATCTTTCTACATAGTCCAGGCTGGTCTCGAACTCGCCATCCTCCTACTTCATCCTACAAAGCACTGAGATTACATGTGCACACACCTCGCTCAAACCGCTCTCTCTATCACTGACTCTCATCGCTGTTTGTGGCGTATTATCAACGTCGGTGTTTATTACATAGTGTCTGAATACATGAGAAAATGCCTGTAGCCTGTCAGACTAGGAGACGCGCTTTAACTTGGAGGCAGAGATGGAGCAGGAAGCCTCAGCTTTCTTCCTATCATCCTTCCATTCTGTGGTTTCTTTGGCTCTAAAGATTGCCTAGATGGCAAATTTGTTTTAATGTTAGAAAACAAGCCCGAGCCATGTGACTCACATCTGCAATCCCGGAACTAGAGAGGATGAGGCAGGAGGATTGCCTCAAGTTCAAAGATAGCTGGGCTCTTGTGGGAGACATTGCCTTAAAAGAAAAAAAATTGAAAACCAAGAGGTTTTCAGATGAAAGGAAGGAATGAAATGTTCCTAGTTGACCCCTTTAGTACAAGGGGAGTCCAATAAACACATCAATGCAAATTCCCGAAAAGCAAGTGCAGTCACAGCACTGATTTGAGTCTGGAGTAAGTGCAGTCAATGTACCCAGTAAAATTCTCTCCAGGAAGAGCTTCCTTGTTTTCCGGTGTGCACATGCGAACACCAGCCGCTGCGGTTTTGATGCGTAGCTCCTTGCGCTGATAAAAGCAAAAACTGCTGAAGTCATGAGGCTGCTCCAGACGGAGCCCTCGTGTGAGTCATGCTAAAGCTCCGCTCTGCTGACCTCTGGCAAAAAAGGGAGCGAAGGAGGACGGCAGAGGCGGATGGGGAGACGTTCAAGTGCGGGTTTTCTCCTTGAACCTGGACTATTATGGGTCAGGAGCTGTGTGCAAAGAGGCTACAGCCGGGATGCAGTTGCTACCACCGTTCGGAGGGAGGGGAAGCGCACAGCTGTCGGAGAAGCCAGCCTGGGAGCACTGAGGCTGCTGCGTTCGAGGTATTTGTATCCCGGGAGGAGCATCTTTCTTTATTGGTAAACCAAGCAATTCAGACAGACGCTCCCTTCTGCAGCAGGGTCTGAGTCCTCTGTGGTAGGTCTAAACTCATAAAAAAGAGAATTCTATTAAAGTCACAGAGGATTTACGGCCGTAGTTATCAAGTTTTGGGGTGTGCTTGTAAACCAGAAGAGGGGAGTAATCTTTGGCTTTGGTCTCTTTTGACTTGAAACAGAGAAAGTGGCTCTTCTCTGGACATCTCTGAGCCACTAAATGGCAGGGCAGAACCATAAGAGGGCAAGCTGCCATACTGGTAGGTCCACCGGGGATTCTCAGTTTCAGTAATTATCTCCTGATTATTAGCAGTGCCTTACTAGATTATTCTAAGATATTACATTAAGCATGTAGGGAAGCAGTTGGGCATGGGGGAGACCGAGTTAAACGGAGAAATTTGGAAACACTCATCAAGGAGACTGAGTTAAATTTGGTATTTCAGTGATCGGTACCATGGTGGTCTCTAAGGGATCTGACTTTCAGGAGAGGAGCCTTTAGGGAGTGGAAGGATCTTAGAAACAAACAAACAAACAAACACAACAGGCTAACAAAACCGAGAAAAGGCTTCGCCAGCCACCAAAATTTGATTTTATATACACTTTGCTCCTGTACTTTCTTTTCCCTCTAGCTAACAGACAGAAAAGGAGCACCATGCTCCACGGCTTTATTTTACCCCAGGGGACTCCAGGCTGTCAGTAGCCAGCTGGAGAGGAAAAGGCCACGGAGCAACAGTGATTCTTTTCAGGAAGAGAGTCTGCGGCAGGGGTTGCCATGGGTGAGTGAGCCACTGACAGTCATCGAGAAGGATTTCAAGGGTGCTTGTCTAAGGGAAGCTGGCCCTCGTCTTCCTGGGATGCCTGTATGAGTTCCTCCCCCGCCCCCCAATACTGTCTAATGCCCCTAGGGAAAAGACAAGTCAACATTATTTTCTAAGTGCTCTTTCTGTCTTCCCACCTCTCACCCCACCCTGTAAGCAGAAGAAGAGCCTCCCCTTTGGGGCAGCCTCATCTTACTTGAACTTGGAGAAGCTGGGAGAAGGTTCTTATGCCAAGGTTTACAAGGGGATTAGCAGGTGAGTCCCTTGTTGAAGACTGTAGATGGGGGTGTCTCCTATTGCCTTCTAAATTTCCGTCAACATATCACAGACATTCACAACCTTTGGAGTTGTGTTGAGACGTCTGGGCTAACAGGAAGGAGATGTGATTTTAACAACCCCGAAACAGAACAGAACAAAACAGCAACAATAACAACAACAACAAAAAACCCCCACAACAACACAGCTCTTGTCTAGCTAAAATCAACTGCTGGAGAAGGTAGGCTTTCTCCTCTGTTGACTGAAAGAACAATTGCCACCTATAGAGAAACCCAGCTGGTCAGATGTCTCTAGAGAGTCTTTCTAGACCCTTCCTAAGTCTCTAGTGTGGATATGCAAAAGCTATGCCTGCATCTTCTGCACCTGTGAAACGCACAAAATGGGGAAAAGAAGGTTTATCCAAAGCCCAGGTACCAGTTCTAAGACAGAATTCTGGTCTTTCTGGTTGCCTTCTAGAAAGGGTAAGAAAGGTGGAAAACTTTATCCCTTAATTTACAGTATTCTAATAGAGAAAATAATCACTTAATGGTAGTCTTATTTTAAAAGTACAAATCTCATAATACTAAGTATTGTTATTTATCTTAGAATTTGTATATTTGTTGTTGTCTTTGTTAAAATAAAATTACTAGGAAAATACAATTTCAGATTTGTTGTATAGAACCAGGATTTGATTCATGACTATAGATTACCCTAAGAACTAAGAATATAAAATATTTCCTTCAAGAAACTCAGCTTAGTAATAGGATAAAAGTGCATTAGAAATGCTTCCCAATGGGCTGGAGAGATGGCTCAGCGGTTAAGAACATTGCCTGCTCTTCCAAAGGTCCTGAGTTCAATTCCCAGGCTCATAACCATCTGTAATGAGGTCTGGTGCCCTCTTCTGGCCTTCAGGCATACACACATTCAGAATATTGAATACATAATAAATAAATATTAAAAAAAATGCTTCCTGACCTGAGTTCAAATCCCCACAACCACATAAAAATCCAGGTGGAGCTACACATGCTTATAACCCTAGTGTTGTGAAGAGAGAGGGGGTGGTAGGATTGGTTGGGCTTGCTAGCCACCAGACTACTTTAGATCCAGCACGAGACCTTGCCATAAAAGACTAATATATGTATTATATATTAGAAAAAAATCATTAATTTCTACTGTATATAATATATCTCAAAAGATTATATACATGCATATACATGTATATTACATAGGAGGAGAGATATTTATAATATAATAAATATACTATAGTATAATATATAATAAATAAAAATAATATAATGAATATAATAATGTATAATAAATAAATAAAATAATATAATAATACAAACATATTATAATAAATATGGTGTAATAAATAGATATAATATATAATATAATAAAAATATAATATAATAAATAAAAATAAAAACTTACCTCAAACTTCCATTAAAGCAGGCCCAGGTAAATATCCACTATACTAAGAAAACGATGTGGAGGGGGTAGTGATGGTACCTATAGAACAACCTGTATTCTACAGTCCTGTTTAAGAAAAAAAAATAAAATAAATAAAATAAACCCTTAGTGCTTCTATAGATTGAAACATACCCAGAAGAGTCTGAGGACAAAAATTTATCTTTAGTGATTGAAACTGGATGCTCTCACGAAGAACACACTTACGTTGTAAAAGCGCATCATCAAGTAACACAAAAGGCAGGTGTGGTGGCATACACCCACAGTCCTCTCATTCAGGAGGCCACGGTAGGAAGACTGAAGGCCAGCCAGGGCAAAGTGAGATCTTATCTCAGAAACAAAAAACAGAAATAATAAAAATAAATAAAAATAAAACTACCTTAAATGTTCTGTCTGACTTAAAAAAAAAAAGACTGAGACCAAAAATCATCTTTTGGATTGTAATACGGTCTTTCTAAAAAACCGAAGGCAATCCACCTAAGATTGTTAGCCCTAGTATCACACAACAATCATGTGATCAGTTGCTATTGTATTAGAAATAACTATTTAGAAAATATTTAGAAAAATTACTCTTACAATAGTAACAAAAGTATGATATTAGCATCAAAATAAACAGGATACATAAAGAGTTGTTATGGTACATAAAAGACTTATACCAGACAGTTTGTGTGAGCAGCTGAGCTTTTTATGCTGTGAATATTTGCTATGACCCACACCACGTTTTACCTGTTAAGAATACTTCGGAAAACCAGAGACAAATACTTCTGCATTTCTGGAGTGTGGGAGGAGCCCAAGATGATAAACAAATTAATAAAATAGTGTGGGAATGGAACGGAGGCAGCGAGGCGATCACGATTTTATAAAGAGCAGCGAGAAGAGGCCTCCCAGAGAGAGAAAGGTTTGGACGGGGAATCTGAGAGAGGTGACGATGAACTAGATGCAGGGACACAGAGGACAACTCCAAGCAGGGGAAAACAGCTTAAAAAATCCCTGTGTCAGAATTGACCCCAAGGTTGGAGGAGTAGGAAGGGGATGAGGGCTGGGAGGAGCTGGAGGGAGTATGTGTGAGAAACCCTGTCTCAAAAAATATAAATAAATAAACAAATAAATAAATACAGTGGAGTAAAGATTTAAATGAACAAGGAAATGCACAGCAGTTAGACAGAAAGATGAAGTGGGTGCACCCTTGAGGCTGGGGAGGTCTGTTTACGCACATAACATTGGACACAGGGGGATGGAGTGGCCACGGTGCCCATCTGCCTACGGGCGTTCCAGAGAGCACCGATTCCAAGACACTTGAATGAGGGTTTCATTGAAACAGCTGAAGTCCAATGGATGCTGGCAACCCTAGACAAAACCAAATTCCTTTACAACAGATACCTTCAGCCCTGCAAAACTGCCTGTGTGTACCACGGCTACCCAAGAGCAGTGGAAATCCTGAAAGTGCACAGCATTTCTAAACATATTTGACAAAAAAAGTTGTTGGTGTTGTTGTTTGGAGTGGGTGGAATAAAATTTTGCAGAGTCATGCCCTCAGTAAAATATTCTGGGAAATTAGTATTTCCCACATAAAAAAAAATTAAGCTCGAAACTTGAAAGGCAAGTGAAAGCAAGCAGTAAAAAAAATTTATGTCAAATGTTCCTGTAAAAAGGTGAGGGAGGGACAGAATAAACAGAAATGACTGGGAAAATGCAGTTCCAGATGTAAAGAAATTAATTAAAAAGCGATATATGCATAGGCCAGACTGTGGAGGTAAAAACAAAACTAAGCTCCCCCTGATGAAGGGTTTGGCACAGTGGCATGGACATCAACGGAAGAGTTTCCAAGGGGAAAACCTGCCAAAACCAGGGCACAAAATTAAGTGGTATTGAGTTATAACCCAAAGAATAAAATATCTATGAGTCGCTGCTGCTACGAAGGAATGGCTCAATAAATTAATAAATAAGAGAGGAGAAAGAAATCTCCCATGCAAAAGAATTCCAGATTTCTTACACAGGTCTACTGTCGGAAGAGGATCTCAGTGGGCCCATTGCCCAAAGTACACTAAGTTACACTTAGTGATGTGGATTCTAAAATAGTCACTTTGCAATAGACTGTCAAGGAGTGCTACCTTAGACAGGCAGTTACCGTCAACATCCAAAGACCCAAGTCATGGCCAAAGAGAGCCCCCATGGTACAATATCATCAAGATAGTTCCTAACCATCCCCAAATTCAGAATCCCAGCTTAGTCTTAAGAGAAACTTCAGGGAAAATGTCTAAGAGAGGAACTCTACAAAGTTCTTAACCAGCATGCCCCAGGACCATCAAGGTCACCAAACCCAAGGAAAATCTGGCAAAGTGCACAGCCAAGAGGACCCTAGGGAGACACATCAACTAAATGTAGTCCTGGATAGCATCTTGGGCAATTAGAAGGTCATGAAGTAAAAGCTGAAGGAATTCTAATATGCTTTAATGACATTCATCAATATTAGTTCATTAATTATTATCATTATTTTATACTAGTTTAGTGTTTTAGTTAGTTTGTTTCTTTTGTTTTGTTCTTTTTGTTGTTGTTGTTTGTTGTTTTTTAAAAAGATAGATTCATGAGTTTCAGTTCTGGCTGACCTTCAAATGTAGCTGAGGATGACCTTGAACTCCTTCATTCTCCTTCCTCCATCTTCCAAGTGCTAGAATTACAGGTGTAGGTCATTGTGCCCAGCTTGGTTCATCAGTTGTAATAGCTTCGCCTTGCTAAGTAAGAGTCAACAGTAGTAGAAACAGTGTAAAGACGTGGGAACTTTCTATACTGTCTTCTCAATTTTTCTAGAACTCTAAAATTGTTCTCAAAAATGAATTTTAAAGCAAAAACCAAATAAAATGAAAAATTATCATGATCATTTCTGTAGCTAAATCTTTTCCTATAGCCCCATTATTTCCTTAAGGGAAACAGTCTCCTGCTAGCCCAAGCTAGTCTCTGGTCACCACGTTGACCAGTCTGACATTGTAACAACCTTCCTCCTACCTCAGCCTCTCAAGGGCTAAGGTTACAACAGGAGCCACCATGCCCATCATGGTATTCTTAAAATAACCCCAAACTGTAATTTATAAGAATTTGGAATTGGCAGAACACACTGTGGTGTGTCTGTATGATAAAATACTATAACATTATTAAATATCCCATTTTGCAATAGTAAACAACAAAACCAGGCATGGTGGCTTATGCCTATAATCCCAGGACTTGAAAAGTTGAGGCAGGAAGATTGTTATAAGTTCAAGGCTAGCTTGTTTATTAAAAACATCATGAACGATAAGAGAAAATGTGAAACCGAGAGAGAACAGATTATTGAGAGTGAATCTCTCCATATTAGAAACAACATGGTCATAAAAACCTTCTTGGATATCTACACTTATCTAATATCAAAACAAAACTATACATAAGTGGAGAGAAGACGGAGGGAGGGAGAGGAAAAGAAGAAAGAGAACGGTGAGACCTAGGTCAATCAGACAATACTTTGGAGAATACTGCCAACATTGGCTGTTAACAGGCTCATTCAGGAGAATTGAAAGTTGGAAGTCAGTCAAGACTACATTTCAAGACCCACATCTCCCTACCCTGTGCACGCAAACACACACACACACACAACAACAACAACAACAACAACAACAACAACAAAAAGAAAAAGGAAGAAAATTTGGCTGTTATCTGAAACGAAGGGCGGAGAAACAGTAGGTTTTGCAAAGTAAGAGACAAGTTGACTTTCATTTGAGAAGTATGTCCCTAGGGACTCTACAGAGAGTGGACAGAAAAGATCAAGGAGACGGTTATGAAGCCACAGCCAAAGTTAGATGGCAGACAAGCCTGGCTTAAGTGCACCAAAGGGATCAGCAAACACCAGGGAGGGAGGTGGCCTCTGGACGCCTTCCTGCTTACTCTGAATGTCCTATAAAGAAAATCGACCACGCAAGTAAAGAAAAGGCTACTGGGAAATATATATATATATGTGTGTGTGTGTGTGTGTGTGTGTGTGTGTGTGTGTGTGCCACACGTTATATGTGTAACAGGCTCGTTGTTTTGAGGAAATTGTGGGTTTATATTCTAGGGCTTGTGGAGGAACACAAGCCTTTGTTCTAGCATCTGTGTGTGAGCCGTTCGTTGCTTTGGACCATCTCAGTGAGCGTGCATCTGTCTGTCCCATCCCTTCCTAGGATAAACGGACAACTGGTAGCTCTGAAAGTCATCAGCATGAACGCGGAGGAGGGCGTCCCTTTCACAGCCATACGGGAAGGTAAGACCAGGAAGAAGCGAACCCCAGAGGTTGTTTTGATCGCTAGATGTGGTAAAACCACCGTAAAGGATTCAGTCTGCCCACTCAGCGTGCGATCTCTGACATTTCTAGAAGTGATGTTATAATTTCAGATTTTGATTTTGTTGCCAATTCCCCAAGATTATTTACACTATCGTTTTAGTGTTTGTTCTTGAAGACAATGTTCAAAACTGCTGTCCATATTTATGACCTCTATGAGCTTTTACTAAATGTTTTCTGCATGCTTGGGTTCATACTAAAACCATGTCTACACAACTCATTCAAAAGAGAGAGAAGTGTAACATCATAGTAATTCTTGATGGGGATTCACCTGATCATAGCCTATTTTCTTGTTTCATTTTTCCCACAGTACTTAGGGATTGAACCAAGGGTCCAGCATGCACACACACATTTATTTCTTTGAGACAGAGTCTCACTAAATTTCCCAGACAGGCCTTGAACTTGCAATCCTACTGCTTCAGCCTCCAGGATAGAAGGCATGTTCTTTCAGCGTTTTCTTTCTCTCCCTTCTTCTCTCTCTCCTCTGGAGCTGTCTCTGTTTTGTTTGTTTGTCTGCCTACACAGCCTCAGACTTACTATGTAGCCCACTCTGACCTCAAGCTTACCATCCCCCTGCCTCCGCCTCCTAGAGCTGGCCTTACAGGGGTGCCTTGACAAACCTAGCTTCCTGGGTTTTCTTTGCACCGTGGGCAGCATCGCAAGGAGGTAAAGTCATCCAGGTCTGCCTCATCTGGCTGCTAGGGGCTGATGATGTGATTCTGGTCCATAGTTTCTCTAAGACTGGGTTCACAGAAGAAGTGGCTGTTAACAGGACATGTTTCAGAGACTGCTATAAAGACCAAATGAAGCCAGGCGGTAATGGCACATGCCTTTAATCCCAGCACTTGGGAGGCAGAGGCAGGCAGATCTCTGTGAGTTCAAGGCTAGCCCTGGTCTTACAGAGTGAGTTCCAGGACAGGCTCCAAAGCCACAGAGAAACCCTGATGGGGGAAAAAAACAAAAACAAAAATAAAAAATAAAGATCAAATGAGAGCACATGATGTTATCTTTCCAGGGCTCAGTGAATGGTCACTGCTAACATTTTATTCTTGAATTTTATTCTATTACTTTTATATTACTGATCAATGAGAAGATGTATACCACAATATTTATCACTAATAACTTACAAACTTAAAACCAACATAGTGAAACAAAAGAATACAATTTACCAGCATTTCACCTAAGGGTGTTGGTTGTTTGGGGCAGGGCCTCCTAGAGCCCAGACTGGCCCCAAACTCACTGTGTAACCAAGGATGGCCTGGAGCTCTTCATTCCCCTGCCTGTCCCTCCCAAGGGCTACCTTGATATACACGCCGCCACACTCAGCTTTAGACTTCCTGCTGGGAAATAAATCTTGGGCCTCAAACATGCTAGGTTATTAGTTAAGTTTCTGTTGTGGTAAAACGGCACAACCAAAGGAAGAAAGAGTTTACCTGGCTGACAGTTCCAAACAGATAAGAGTCCGTCATAGGGGAGATGGGATATTGGGAAAGGCAGAGCAACAAAAAGCCTCCGTGGTAGCAGGAACAGGAAGCTAAGAGATGACACCTTCAAACACACACACACACACACACACACACACACACACACACACACACGAAAGAGCAAACCGGAAGTATACGATGCTGAGTTCTCAAACCCCGAGTCTTCAGTCATGTATTTCTTCCAACAAAACTGCAGGGTCCCCAGACAATGCCACCAACTAGGAATCAAACACTCAAAAACTCAGGCCTCTGGGTTGAATTTCTCATCCAAATCCCCACACTAGGCAAGCATTCTCATCAACGGAGCCCTTTGCATGAAGGGATTACTATTTGTCTCTGAAAAAAAAAATCCAGAGAAATGGCCCTTCCTCAGCCTTCCGTTCTTCTCTTAGCTCTGTTGTCTTCCCTTCTTTCCTGAGTACACACTGGATGCAAAGGGTAGTGCTGAGAGCTTGAGAGATGAGCAGAGAAAGCCCCGTTCTTCATTCTGATATTTTCAGTCTTAAAAGAGCAGACAATTCAAGCATTGAGTGTGTGGAGGCTGTTGCAAGCTCAGACGACAATGAATCAGTGTAACTAATGGAGAGGCAGATTTCGGGCTGAACGTAGAAGAATAGGTTATGCAAACAGGCATTTAAAAAAAAAACAATTCAGAAAACGAGCTTATAACTCAATTTGATTCCATTTTCAAAAGCCTCGGATGCCCCTGGGAAACATTTTCAATTTAAGTAGAAAGGCCAAGAAGCTACCAGTTTAATTGGGGACTCATCCTGATAAAATCAGGTGCAATCTGGGGGGGACCCATGGTTTAAGTGTTTAACATAATGAAAGCCGCACTTATTGGTGTACTTATGAGTCGTCCAAACGAGAGGGCGATCACATTTGGGGACCGACGTGCATCTAGGTGGAAGAGTATCTCTGAACACAGTAGAAGAGTCCCAGTCATTGGGCTAGCGGGGACTTTCTGTGTCGAAGCTCTCAACATTCTCTGGGCATGGCCTTTCGCGAGCTGGAGTTCACTAATTGCTCACAATGGGCTTTGTTCCTATTTTCCCTCGAGCTGGGTTCTCCAGCTCCACATCTGGCAGGCACAGCGAAACCCTGTTGCAGCAGGTTCTGCTAACAGATGCACAGATGTTCTCGGCCTGGCTCAAAGCCCACCCTGCCCCACCCCGCATGGATTGTTCTCTCTGCGCAACCATTCCTGCATCGATCCTTTGCCCGGTGCCGCCCGCCACACAGGTGTTCGCAATTACAGTCAGGGCTCCGTTGCGGGCTCCTCGGTTTGTTTTATAGACTGCCCCTTACTGAAAGCTTTGCTTGTATGATATGAAAAACCACAAAAGGATTTTGACACATGGGAGGTGGTTTGGCTTCCAGCTTCCAACAATGGCCGCTTCTATTTCCTTCGGCGTGAAAGCTCGCAGCCTTGAAAGCGAGGCCCCACTTAAAGAACTTTTGACACTGGTTCAAGTCTCCCTGGTTAAGATCTCGATGGATGTGAGGCCAGAGAGACCGAGGTTAAATGGAGAGGGATAGAAAGCAAGATAGGAGCAGCTGGTGTTCATTAGTTAAAATCCAGGGTCACTGGCTAGAAAGGTAACAAGATGCCATACGCGGGAAAAACTCAGAGTTAAGGCAGCCTTCTTTCCAAACCCTTGACGCAAGAATTCTTTCCCCGAGAAGTCTGCTTGCTCTGAGGGTGGGGCAGCCTGGGATTTATTGAGTAGAATTTTGCTACATGGAGAGTCTCTCAGTAGGCAGAATGCAAGTTGATGTTCGTGGGATCTCCATATGTAATATGAAAGGAACGAAAGTCTGAACAGCGCTAAGGGAAAATCTTAATAAGCTTGCATGCATCCTTAACACCTTTAGAGACATGATATCATATGGTCAAACCAAACTTAATTCAAACACTCATAACTTTCACATATACACTCTGTCCTGAGATCCAGAAATGTGACACTCCTTCCTCCGCCATGTCTTTGTCAATCCCTTACACTAACGACAGAAGTACAATATAATGGCGTTTGTTGTTATAGAAATGAAGGAGTCTGAACCTCAGGGAGGCTGGGAAATTTGCCTGGAGTCATAGCATTCTTCAGTATTAGAACTCCTGTCAGTTACATTTAAATTCTCTCTACTACATAAAACCGCAAAGGCTTGCTCGATTGACTCTCCTTCAGCAAGAGGAAAAGCGGAAAAACAGACCTCCGCTCTGTGATGCTGTCTGTGTGAAAATGAAGGCAGATTGGGAAGCAGGACTCCAGAAAACGGCTTGATTGTGTGTGATCAGCAGCTCTCCAGTTTCTCCTACAGAAGCCTGCAACGGCAGCACTTAAACTAGAAACATTGTGGCTGAAAACCCTTTGGATCATTGTACTTACTTCTTTCTAATCTATTTGTGAGAAAACTCACCAAAAAAAAAAAAAAAAAAAAAAAAAAAAGAGGTTCAGGAACCTTGCTGGGGGTCATCCGATAAGATCAACAAAGGGTCTGATTAAAATCTCACTTCAGCTGTTCCCAGAGACGGAGGAGGGCACGCCTGGCTGACGGGAATTCTGCTGAGTCCAACCTGATCAAGGGCATAACGTATTCTTTGCATAGTTACGGCCTTATGAGAAGTAGCCCCAGGGTAATGGCATAGAAGAGGGATATTTTTAAAAGTTTAAAATTATTGTTCTTAGTGTGTGTGTCTGTGTTCACACACATGCCCATGCATGCGTGTTCAAAGCCGTGCCATGATGCCTATGTGGAGGTCAGAAAACAACTTCGTGTGGTCATTTTTTTTTTTTTTGTCTTCTACCTATTTGCATGGGTTTCAGGGATTGAACTCAAGATTGCCAGACCTATTGCCTTTCTTATCAGTGATGGCGGTCCCCTCTTGTTTAAATCTTCCTAGCCTCTCTCCTGAAGGGACTGAAGCACGCCAACATTGTCCTTCTGCACGACATCGTTCACACCAAGGAGACTCTGACATTCGTGTTTGAATATTTGGTGAGTTCTCTAGACTTTTCCAGCACAGAGGGGAAAAGGCCTGGTGCTTGTATAATGAATCTGTTAATATTTTATGGCATGATAAAACTTTCATTATGATGTGGAAGGTAAGATGGATCGTTGGGCTAGGCAGGGCCTTGCTGCTCTGGCCAGCAATTAGTTGCACCTCTTTACCTGGATTTTGTCTGTCCTGTCTCCCTTGCCACCAGGAATAGACTAGGATTCTGTATTTGCTTTCTCATAAAACTCTGTGCTTTTAAAAGGCTGTTTTGGGCTGGAGAGATGGCTCAGAGGTTAAGAGCACTGGCTGCTCTTCCAGAGGTCCTGACTTCAATTCCCAGCAGCTACATGGTGGCTCACAGCCATCTGTAGTGAGATCTGGTGCCCTCTTCTGGCCTTCAGGCATACATGCAGACAGAATATTGTATACATAATAAATAAATAAATCTTTTTTTTAAAGGCTGTTTTAATTACTTATAGAACCTGGTTTGTTTTTTTGGCAAAACGGAAAGATATAAAATACAAGATATTTAAATGCCATATATCAGCCTATTAATGACTCAATTTGTACTTTTGAAAGGGGAAAAAAAATTCAAATGAGCAGAAAGAAATCCTGAGAGGAGTTTACTTGACCTGCCTTCAAGGATACTTGAAAAGTGAAGGTTCCCTTTGCTGTGTTCAGAACAAGTCACTCAAATGGAGTGTCTCTGTGCCAAGAACCACTCAAATGGAGTGTCTCTGTACCAAGAACCACTCAAATGGAGTGTCTCTGTACCAAGAACGGGCTCCGATGTGCCGGCAGCCAGCTAGAAGACATGCTCTGTCTGCCTCACAGAAATTTGGCTATAACTCCTTTTATACTTTAAACATCCGCGTTTTTGCTGTGCCCCCTCGGGTACACGGTGTGATGTAGGATACTGTCCAAGCGCCCTTTAGTCTAAACATCCGCGTTTTTGTTGTGCCTGCTCCGGTACATGTTGCGATGCAGGATACTGTCCAAGCGCCGCTGACCTCTGTCCTCTTTCCCTGCCTTTCTATTTAGCACACAGACCTGGCCCAGTACATGTCTCAGCATCCCGGAGGCCTTCATCCTCACAATGTCAGGGTGAGTAATTTAAGAGCCAGGCTCCCCTCTGGCAAGAACCCTCATGGGTACAAAACAATCACTATTAAATATAACAATATAACAAAACAATTATTAAATTGTCTGCATAACTATGTTTTGTGGGGGGTTTATTATTATTGTTTTGAAAGATTTATTTTTTTAAATCGTATGTATATGCGTACATGAGTAGAAACCAAAAAAGGGAACTCGATGGTTGTGTGCTTCTGTGTGAGCGCTGGGAACCCAGCTCTCGTCCTCTACAAGAGCAGCCAGGGCTCAGAGTCAGTGAGCCACCTTTGGACACCACCTTTCCTTCTTAAACGTGGTAGTGTTCAACCGTTCTAATAGAGGAGGAGAGAAAGCAAGCATTCTGAGCAGTTCAGAGGCGGAGTTCTGTCAGACACTTGGAGGAAGCAGAGAAGAGGCGCTAGCGAGCCGGCATTGACGTCTAGACTGGGTCTAGCCTCCGGTCGCTGTGCGAAGGTGAGCCGGATGCCAAGGGGCGTTCCAGCTGCTAAATAGAACGCTCGGAGGAAGACGTACTTTGAGGCTGGAGGATCACACATACCAGACACTGAAATGCTGAGAAGGATGAAAACAAACAAACAAACAAACAAGAGCTCAGTAAGGAGCTGGAAAGCTGGAGACTTGACTCAGTCACTTAAAAAAAAAAAAAAAAGTTTGGTTTCTAGCGCCCGCCCGCATAGCAGAGATTTGTAGCTCCATTTCCACAGGGTCTACCACCCTCTTCTGGTCTCTGTGGGTACTGCATGCAACTGGGACACAGTCGTACATTAGAGGCAAAACGTTCATATACATAAAATAAAATGCTTTAAATTTCTAGTTAAAAAAAAAGTCCTGTCCTGTAGCTATGCAGAGAAGTAAATGTTTTCTTGCTTGTGCAATTATTTCTATTACATTTTGTTTTCAACTTTGAATTTAAGGCTTTAAGATAATTTATGAATACAATGGTTCCTTTATTTCTTTTTCTCAAACTTAAAAAGTAAACAAATAAGCATTGTGTGTGTGTGCGTGTGTGTGTGCGTGTGTGTGTGTACACAGGGCAGCTTTGTGGAGTCGATTCTCTCCTCCTACCTTTATGTGGGTTCTGGGTATTGAACACAGGATTTCAGGCTTACACAGAAAGTACTTTACCTATTGACTCATCTTACCCCCCCCATTTATATCTTAATGCCATCTAAAATATATTTCCCAGTTGGGTCTTTTGGTATCATAGATTAAAAGAGTTCATATTGGAACCTGGAAAATCATAACAAGTATAATAAACTCAATCATTTCCAAATCAACTTTGACCTGACATACCAAGTCATCTGTAGGTAAAAATGATATCTTTCACAGCTAAACCAGCTGCAAATGCTTCTAAGGAGACCTCAAGGTTTTGCTGTAGATTTTAAGGAAGGGCAATTCCTTCAGTATCAAAGGAACAAGATGTTGGGAAAAGCCAGAATCCCTTTGTTTGGGATGTAGTCTATTTGGTTCCCTTGACCCTTCCTCCTCTTTCTGAATGGTTTCTCTGCCTCTCTGTCTCTTTGTCTCTCTCTCTCTCTCTCTCTCATCTCTCAAGAGACATGTTCACTATATTCTTTTAGAGGGCCGTTTTTGACTTAGAGATGAAATCAGCACACTGCCGTTCCCGTGTCCTGAGGGATGGTGTTCATCTCTTCCAGCTTTTCATGTTCCAGCTTCTGCGGGGCCTGGCATACATCCACCACCAGCACGTTCTTCACAGGGACCTGAAACCTCAGAACCTGCTCATCAGTCACCTGGGAGAGCTCAAATTGGCTGATTTTGGTGAGTCGCCCTCAGGTCTCCTTCTGGTCTATGAACAATGAGTCTTTTGTCTGTATTTACTTGAAGCATTGGCTAGGCTTGGCCTTTAAAATCTAGAGCCCCAAAACACGATGCCCTGTTGGATGTCAGATTGACATCCAGGAAATGTGAGGCAAGAGGGAGGGAGAGTGTGGAAGTTTTCTAGAATTTCATCAAGACATCTAGCCAGATGCCTCAAATAGGTCACTTTTGAGATAGTGGCGCCTGTAGAATAGACTGTACTTAGGAGATATCCCCATATCTAAGTGGTTAATGACAACTATATCAGAATAGATCACGGCTATCCCAGGATGGCAGAATAGAGAAGTTGATCCTAGAATGTAGCATGGACTCCTGCAGAAATAGAAATGATATTTGTTTCTTCACCCTTAAATGTCAACAACACCTTGACAATATTCCTAGCAAAGGATGCAGATTTCCTCTATAAGGGCGTCTTTCCATTTATTCACAGATACGTGATACAGAATGCATAAACACATACACATATATATGTGATTTTAGATTTTATTCTCCTTTACAAGAAAGTAGTTAAGAGTCTGTTTTTGCTTATCGTCATATTCCTAGTATGGTACTAACTGTTCAGTAAAAATTTTTTGAGACAGGGTCTCTCCATGCAGCCCTGGTTGACCTAGAACCCACTGTGTAGACCAGGCTGGCCTTGAACTGGCAGCCACCCTCCTGGTGCTGTCTCCCAAGTATAGGAATTACAAGTTATTTCGCTGCTACTGTAGAGACCCACAGTGCAATGAAAGGGTGTTCTAGAAAAAACCATCCCTCAGCACGGCAGTCAGAGCTGTCATGGCAACCCCAGAGTGTCTTTTCCCAATCTTCACTTGTCAAGTGGCTCACGGTCCTTCAGATATAGCCCAAGTGCCTACTTCAGTGTAGTTATCACCTACAGCTCAACACAGCTCAGAGGGAATCTGAATCTACCACCCATCCACTAAGGGCTTGACCTGGAAGTTCAACATCACCTCTGCCCATACCAAGTAAGCAAGAACTTAGTCACCTGACCACATTTGGCCGCCTCACCTCACTACACCAAAGGTCAAAATTAAGAACTCTTTTTGCTGCCGTACACGCAAACCTCGGGACAGTTGACAGCTTCTGGTGAGAGCACCCACCACCGACACGTTATCTTTCGTGTTGTCTACTCTGCTGTGTATTCTCCCCGTGCAGCGTGCCACCGTGCCTCCCCAAAAGACCAGGGTAACAAGCGCTATCTCTATCCTCTCTGGACAGGTCTTGCTCGAGCCAAGTCCATTCCTAGCCAGACGTACTCTTCAGAAGTGGTGACGCTCTGGTACCGGCCACCTGATGCCTTGCTGGGAGCCACCGAGTACTCCTCGGAGCTGGACATATGGTAAGAGCTAGTGCCAAAAAAAAAAAAAAAAAAAAAAAAAAAAGATACCCATCAGTGATGGTTGCCTTACCATCTGTGTTCCATTTTGAAACACGGAAACATGAGGTGCTTTGTAATATGTCTCACCTGATTTTTGCATTCTATGGATTATATAGTTAAAAAAAAAAGAAAGACTTGCCCAAGGCATCCTCTTTCCCCAGGTCTCTCTTCATCACACCCCTCCCCTTAGCTTTCCCCAATTTCTTTGCCTTTCCCCTCCTTTAACTACCTGTTATCAGAGAAACAGACAAACATACATCCTCAAGCTATAGACAGGCAGACAGGTAAGTAAGCAGACAAGTAGTCAGACAGACAGACACAGGCACACACATAATAAAACTAATATTAAAATAACCCCCATCGCGGGCTGAATGTGACCATAATTTGAGCCTGAGAACTGGAGGCTTGAAGATTCCTCGGGGCAGTGGTGAGCAGGTGTTCTCGGACCCTTGTCGTCCAAGAGCAAAAATGACACGTTACGTGGGTCTTATATTTTTCTTATATATCGGGGGGTTGGTGTACAACGCTGTAATAGTGCTCTACTGTACGGGTTCTGGGGACTCAAACTGCACCCGTCTAGCTTAGCAACAGGCTCCTTCACCCACCCAGCTATCTGCCAGCTCCCACCCACCCCCACTATTTTGCACTTGCTTCTAGAGCTTTCCCAGTCATGAGGGAATACAGTTAGATGGTAACGACTTCACAGGTCTAACCAACTTCTCAACCGTAATAAAATATAGGGACCTTTCCCAAGGCCTTAGAAAACAGGACTTGTATAAACATGGGTTCTATTTTTAAAAAATCAATAATAGTGTTGTTCTTCTTCAGAATGTTATTTTTAAAATCCAGATGTTATTTGGCTTGAACGTGACAGACAGCATTTTTCTTTTTATTCTGGTAACGGAATATTTTTCAACATTTATTAAAGATAATTACTTCACTCCCATTCCCTTTCATTCCAAGCTCTCTCTTGTATCTTTCCTCACAAACGCATGACCTCTCTTCCTTTAACACGCATAAGAACATGCGGATAGATCGGCAGGCAGACAGACAGAGATATATACCCTAAATACATAAACACTAGCTTCTGAGTTTATTCAGTGTTGCTGGCTATGTGTATGATTTCAGGGCTCACCACTCAATTGGTATTGGGTAACCAATTAGGGAGCTCATCCCAGGGGAGGGTTAGTTTTCCAGCTCCCAGGATACTTTAGCTTAGTTCTTTGTAGGAATGGGGTCCCGTGAGATCTGCCCGTTCAGTGTTGGCATTCTGTTGGTGTTATCCTCAGTCACGCTTTGTTTCAGCAACCCTGTTACTGAAGTGTTGGGGGTATACCTTCCCTGTCGTTTCTAGGAGACAGTCTCCCAGCAGAATCCCTGGTCCTCTGGCTCTTACAACCTTTCTGCTCCCTCTTCCTCCATGTGTCCTGGGCTTTAGGTGTAGGGGTTGTGTTGTAGATGTATCCACCGGGTCTAGCACCCCTGGCCAGCTGTTCTCTGCAGTTTTGCAGCTGTGGTTCTCTGTAATGGTCTGTGTTTTGCAAAGGGAAGCTGCAGTTGTTTGTGGATCTGGGGATAAGTCCTTAGGATGCAGTTAAGAACTATGCTGCTTTGCTAAGACAAGGAGAGCAGTCTCTCCTCTAAGACCCACGGCCTCTCTAGCCTTGATCCTTGCCTAGGTTTCCAGTGCCAGGCATGAGTTCCCTTCCTAATAGGCAGGCCTTAAGTCCAATCAGAGAGCTGCTGGTTACTGCCGGGAAATGCACACCGCTATCGCACCCTTAGGGATGGCTTGCCCTGCTGGTCACTGTTACGGCTCACGAGCAACACAGCTGGCTGGGACTGACTGCCAGTTGCTTCCTTCCCTTGAAATCTCACCCAGCACCTTCTGGAAGTGGGAAAGCTAGTCCTCAGGAGAGAAGGCTTTCAGGTCAGCTCCAGCCCGGATCCTCAGGGTCCTGTATCTCAAGTGCACGTCAGTAATAGATTATTTTAAATTAAGCAGGTGATTTTTAAGCAGAGTTAAACTTTTAGATTTCCCAAAGAATTTTCAAAAGGTGGAGACATCCCCCGA
Organism: Alexandromys fortis; assembly: GCF_014885135.2. Lineage (NCBI taxonomy): Eukaryota > Metazoa > Chordata > Mammalia > Rodentia > Cricetidae > Alexandromys > Alexandromys fortis. Next base: position 607,044 of record NW_026067986.1, on the reverse strand, counting down.
CCCCAGTGTACCTAGGTATGGAATTCTGATACTGGGCTCCATTTCTAAGGCTGTCATCAGCTACTCAACTTCTCTGGGGTTGTCTCCCACACTGCTCTGCAGGTCCGACTTCAAAGGCCTGCAGCAGGGACAGGTGCACTCTGCTCTTAACGATGCCTTTCTGCTTGTGTTTCACGGGCATCCATCTTAAACTTGGTTTTATTATAAACTATTTGAAACAATGAGATGTGTGTGTGTGTGTGTGTGTGTAACATATATAGGTAGATAGGCGATTCTCAACTCAATTGGGACAATACTATGCCCCAGGGGACATTTGGTAATGTCTGGAGACATCTTTGTTGCACACAGTATGTTTTAATTATGTTCACATCCCCAGCTCCCTTACCACCACTCAGACTCACTTTCCCAACTTCCCTCCTTATCTCATTTACTCTTTTAATAGCTCACCATGCCTAGTTCACGCTGCCTATATACATGGTGTGGTGCTATCCCCTGGACTAGGTCAACTCTAGGGCCACACCTTAAAGAAGACTGGCTTTCCTTACCCCAGCATCCATCAACTGGATGCTCAGCTAGGGTTGGAAACTCACAAGCCCTACCCTCTCTGTCACTGGCTTAACCTTGTACAAGTCCTGTGACCTATCAAATCTATATCAAGCTTCCATAAACGCCTGGTCTGTTTCTAAGTTCTCTACTCTGTCGCACTGAGGTCAAATTTATCCATCCTCAGATTGTAGTATTAATTTCCATAGCTTTATAACAAGAATTCATAGTTTGGGGGACGAGTCTCAGCCTTCAAGAGACTCTACAGAGGCCAGGGAGAAGGCTTAGTGGGCACGGTGCTTGCTACGCGAGCTTGAGAATGTGTTATAAAGCTATGGAAATAACAAGGGTTTGCTGGCATAACCCTGTCCTGGAGCTCACTCTGTAGACCAGGCTGACCTCAAACTCACTGAGATCCACCTGTCTATGCTCCTGAGGGCCGGGATTAAAGGTGTGTGCCATCAGTGCATGGCTATTCAAAACACCTTTTTTAAAATCACATTTTTCTAAGTGGGCTACAGAGACAAATACATTCAGAGACACCATACCTAACTCCTACTGCACCATAGGCAACGGATTTGAATGAAAGCCCAGTTCTCACAATCACTACCTCAAAGGAGTAACACACACACACACACACACACACTGGATTCTTCTGGAGTGCAACCTGGGAATGTTTTCCTTTAAGGCGTTTGTTAAGGGTGGGAAATGCAGTTCAGATGGTAGAGAACTGGCTTAGCACAGACAGAACCTTCAACCCCCAGCACAGGTGGTAGTCCTGTGAGCCCAGCTCTAGGGAGGGAGGAACAGGGGGAGGGGCTGGAGTTCAAGGTCAGCTCCAGCAACTCAGCGAGTTTGGGGCCTTCCTGGGTGCTGGGAAACACCCCTAAATCCTCTGCAAAAGCCATCTTTCCAGCTCTCCAAAGCAACTTTTTAAAAACTGACCCCCTGTTTGTTTATTTATTTATTTGTGTAATTTATCGATGTATCTTACCTAAGTGTTGGTCTACCATCTAGATCTTAAATTCTTTATATCACTCCCTACTACAAAAGAACATTGGAATACATAATAATAATAATAAAGAACTTTGGCTTTTAGAGGAATGATCTGGTTTTAAGGTAGGAGCAGGGGAGGATAAAAGGGAACTTGAATCAAAATGTTTTCTTACAAGATGACACAAAATAAATGGAGGCATTTCCAAAGGACCCGGGGAGTAGTCTGACGACATTTCCTCTGCTCAAATCTGGAACACTTTTAACATCAAAGTAAATTATGAGGGAAATTAATTATAGCCTAGCGAGTAACGATTCTATACTGAGGACAGCTGGGAAGAGAAGTCCCCCCCATCCCGTCCCACCCCCACAGTAGAAGTCCAACTAAAGACAGAAGAAACAAACAAACAAAAAACCAATACAGTAGCAAACCACCGTCTCCCAACCAATACAATAGCACTCGGTTGAAACAAGGTTCACTGCTGTTTAACTCAAAGGGAAAGAGATGTTCGCTGAGGGAGAGAGACATTTCCACGACACAAAGCACAGCTTCACAGATCACACGTCAATTATAAAGAGCTTGCAGTAACTTTATAAGGCCTAGAAACCTGGCAGGCCACACATTAACAGCAGCAATTAAAGGGACTCTGATGAATAATGGAAAGACTGACTTGTGCTTCCTGCTAAGATATACTGAGAACCCAATGTCACTTATGTGGTATTTCAGGAAGAGGAAAGTCTACCCAACTCCGACCAGGAGGAAGTATCAAATAAGCCCAACTTTAGGAACAGTCTACTAAAGCAATGGGCCTGTAATCTTTGGAAATGTTTTGTTTTGCTTAGTTTCAATTATTTTTCTTGTGGTGGTGCTGGGACTCGAAACCTGCACGCCTTGTACGTGCAAACAGTCTACCAGCATTCTATACCCAGCTCTGAAATCAGAGTTTTAGAAAGCAAAGACAAAGCCGGGTAGTGGTGGCACACGCCTTTAATGCCAGCACTGTGGGATCTACCTGAAGAGTTGGATCTAAGCTGAGAGGTGGTGGAGGAGTGGAGGAACGTTTTACCCAGAGTCCTCCAGCTTGTCTGTAACTCGTTTTAACGGGTGAGATTTAAACATGCAACGGACAAAGAAGAAAAAAATTTTGCAATAGAAGCTAAATAGTAAAAGCTGACAATAGTGAAGAACAGCTCGCAGGGAACCTCTAGGGTAGCTTTTATTAATCTGAAATAGATCTCTATAACCTCAAATTTGAAAGTATATACCAATTTAGAGTATTTGAGACTTATTGCTTCCTTAGTCTAGAAGGAGATACAGTGAACAGGGCTCATTAGGACTGCTTATAACGTTTTTGTCTAAACAGTAAGCACACGGACACACACACCGTTGAATTTAAGTTGTATACACACACACAGAGAGTTAAAGCTAGCTTATAGTCACACATAAAGTTAAATGAAAAGAGAGCGAGAGGAATCTGGCTTTTTCATCTCCGACTCACACTCTGTAACAAGCAGGCAGGGCGTTTAAAGAAAGAGAGTAAACAGACATTCGCAGGTCTTGGGAGCAAAGAAAGAAGCGGAGAAACGAAGTTGCCAGCGAACGAGAAAGCAGATTTGTTGCAGGTGGGGAGAGAACAGAGCTGCCGTAGGTGGGGTCCCTTCGTGAAATGTGCACCTCAGCAGGCCCTGTCAAGGTATACCATCATGCAAACATTCCACATGCAGCAGAGCCAGCCTAAGGGTAATTTTTAAAAGCCATAGCTAATGGTAACTACTCTGGCCATTGGGGCTAACCTTTGTCTAGGGCTAGAACCTCACAAGTCTGCAGCTCCTTCCTCCCTGTCTTAACCTCACACAAAACGGTGGTGGTGATGTGGTTGCCCTTAGCACTGATGGCAGTTAAGGGATCCGACCTGTCCTTAGCTGGGAGGAGGGGATTTTACCAATCCAGTCGTAGCTGGTATTGTGCGGAGTATCACAGCAGACAGGGAATTGGAAAGTGGGTTGTGGGTCCCCGCTTGCCTTAGGGCGCCCGCCCTTTGGAAAGCCTGGCCATCAGGGCGTCAAATGTTGGGATTTCAGCACATGGTGGGTGAGGACCGTGGGAGAGAGACCTTTGCGGCCAGTGGGACCAAACCCCGGCGGGTGACAAATAGGCCATACAGACAGCTTGAGTGTGGAGTTTATTGAGGGAAAGGGAATGGAGAAAGGAAGAGAGAACGAGAGAATGGCAGAGAGAGAGAGAGAGAGAGAGAGAGAGAGAGAGAGAGAGAGAGAGAGAGAGATGCCTCCTCAGAGAAATAGCGGAAAGGAAGAAGAGGGAGTAGGCAGAGCTTGTCTCTTAGAGGTACCATTTGCACCTGCATGCAGACTAGGACCCTGGGCTGGCCTGGGTGCATCCTGCCCGCTGACAGGGCAGGCCAGCATCATGCCTGAATCCTAGCAGAAACACAGAAATAGGATGGCAGGTTTGGCTAGTGAACTGCTTGTTCACTTTCAAGTCATTGATGAAAACACAGAGATTTGTTTACATGCGCTCCTCTTCCTCTCACGGTCTCCCTTTCTGGGTGATAAGAAAAGGGTTGATCAGAGAGGAAGAAACTGGATCGGAGGGGGATTCGATCCTGCTAGGTGCCCGTGCAGCCCTCCAGAGTTGAACTGAGTCTTTGTAGGGAGCAGAGGACAGGCAGCCACTGGGGAGCGCTGGTGTTGCTGTTCTTAGCCAGTGTTCTCTCGTCTCCCAACACTTTCTCCTGTTTGCCTTTTTCCCTGTCTTTTTAGGCCTGGAAAGGTCCTCGTTAGGGAGAAAGTTACAAACTTTATGGGGCAATTTGTTTGCTTGCTTTTGAGGGCAGAACTATATTAAAAATGTATGTAACATAAAACAGTGTTTAGCCATTTTAAATAACAATTCAGCGGCATCCACACATTTGCCTTGTGTGGCTACCATCTCTGTCCATCTCTAGAACCTTTCATGAGCCTCACATTGAAACTGTACCCACGACACTGTAAATTCCCACCGACTTTCCCATCAGACCCTGGGAATCACCGTTCTGTTATCTGCACGTCTATGAAGCTGGCTCTTCAAAGTGCTTCACCTAACTGGCGCTGGGGTCATACAATCCTTGCCCTTCCGTGTCTGGCTTCTTTCATTTAGCATATTTTTGAGGTTTTTCCTAGTAGGCTACCCTGAGGGTTTTATTAAGATTTGCTTTTATTTGTGTATGACGTATGTGCATATCCATGGAGACCTGAAGAGGATCTTGGACGGATGATGAGCTGCCAGTGTTTGTTCTAGGAATAGAACTTGGGTCCTCTGTAACAGCAGCCAGCGCTCTAACCATTGAGCAACCTCTACGGCTCCTAGCACACGGAGTTTTCAAGATGGCTTGATTTTGAACCACAAGGGCCTCTCTTTGGTACAGACTTCAGGTGGCTGCTGGCTTTCCAATTACAGGAAGCCAATCACTCCCTCATTCTCCACTGTCAGGTTCCTTGCCGCAGACTTTCGAATACAAGATGCGGCCCAAGGAAAGTAACTGGAAATTCCGTGTGATTGCCACACATCATGTCGCTCCAAGTTAACTTCAACAGTAGAAGATGAAGTACGGACTCATTTCTTCCAACAGAATTTTTATACGCTATGCCCCTTGCATCTCTGAGAAACTAAAAAACTCCGAAGATGGTTTTCTTCCCCCAGGGGACTGCCTAAGGAATCTGAGGAATCTCTTCTGGAAGGAATTCATTCACGCTTGGAATAGAGAGAAAAAGATTCGGAAGATAGCCAGAAAATGCAGAAAACATTGGAGCTGTTTGTTCTAGCTTGACTAAAGGACCACATTGGGAGCCACAAGCTGACAGCTGCCAACTTGCTCTTCTAGGAGGAATCACTGTTTAAGGTCACCTGCTCTTGGTTTCCGGATGCCACCTCAATCACAGGGGCTGCCACCTCCCCCCTCCACTCCAGCCCCCAGAATCCCCATAGACTGAAAACCTCTAGATACAAAGAACAGGGGTAAGGAGAGTCACAAAAATAACGACCAAAAACAAAACCAAAGAATCAAAGGCAGTAGGAGCTGGCTCCTTAGCCAGACCTGGATGTGGAGAAAATCTGGGGTGGGCAAAATTGCTAATAGTTTCAAGACCCATTCTGTTTTGGTTTCTTTCTTTCTTTCTTTCTTTCTTTCTTTCTTTCTTTCCGTTTCGTTTTTTTTTTGTTTGTTTGTTTTGTTTGGCTTTTTGAGACAGAGTTTCTCTGTGTAGCCTTAGCTATCCTGGAACTCACTCTGTAGACCAGGCTAGACTTGAACTCAGAGATCTGTCTTGATTCTGCCTTCCAAGTGCTGGGATAAATGTCATCACTGCCAGGTTTTTAAGACTTGTGATCTTAAGCTTAAGAAGCAAACGAAAGTTAACATGATTATGAAAAACAAATTGCATAACAGGACAATGGACTTGGGTTGTTTTCAGAACAACTATTATACCTAAAAATGCCTTTCATCTTTAAAACTTTTAACTCAAACTCACTAAGTGCAATACTCATGGATGTATTTAAGCGCGCTGGCCTCTTTGTTTTAAAGAAGCATTAGATAAAATAATTAAATATTTATTCGAGTATGGATGGTACTTAATGGATCATCCAGGTGCCGAAACATAATTGCTCGGGATTTTGTTTGTCTTACGTTTGTAAAGCGTGTATAAAAACACACATGTGTATAACATATTGCATACTTATGCATGTAACTGTATATGTACTATATATGTGTATGAGTAGCCTTAGATTCTTGATTTGTTAGATAAAGGTTACAAGCTGCCTTAACTTGCAAATGGAGAATTTCAATTAAAGGCCAGCATTTTATGTCTTTAACACGAAGACCCTGTGCTATTTTGCAGTACTTATACAATGGCCCGGATGTTCTAGGTCTTGCCAAAGTGCACTTTATACAACTTTGTACGTTATCCCTATGTAAATGATAACAGATACCATGAAACTGTCTAACAGAAAGACTTCTTTCTTGGCTTCCTACAGCCACAAGTATAAAAAGCAGCACGGGTAATGAGGGGAGTGTGGTTCAGTGATCCAGTGCTTACTTAACATTTGAGACGCCCAGGTTTGGCTCCTAGATACCATGAAAAAGAGACATTTTGTTTCTGGCAATGAAAGCTTTCTTAGGGGGATGAAAAAAAAGAGATGAACTTTAGGTTTACACCTAGAAATAACTGTATTGGGTTATTTTGTTATGGTGGTGGTGGATTTGGGGTGGGGGTTGAGAGTGGTTTTTGTTTGTGTTTGTGGTTTTTTTTCAACTCTCACTCCCCCAGAAGCCCCCAACATGTCCTCCCCACCCTCTCATCCTCTCTGAGAGCAACCGCTATTTCACGTCCAGGAGGCGTGAAATGTTCTTCCCTGTCCTCCAGCTCTGACATTCTTTCCGCCTCCTTCTCCTCGGTGTCCCCGGAGTCTTAGGGTGAGGGGGAGTTTGACACTGGTGTCCTGTTAAGGGCAGGCACGTGAGGGCTGTTTGGTGATATTAGCCAGCTTTGCTCCCCTTGCCTCATCCCCTACTGGACCAATACTAGCAATGGTTTTAGCTACAGGCCTCCGTGATGTGTATTCCCCTCTGTGTGCTGTTCTTTTACATCTGCTGTCTCAGGAGACAAGAAACAAAAAGAATATAAATCAATATTTCTTTTCTTTTCTTTTTTTAAATTTGAGACAAAGTCTCACTCTGTACTCTAGGCTAGCCTGGAATGTATTATATAGCTGTGGCTGGACTTGAACACACAGCAATCCTCCAGTCTCAGTCTCCCTAGTGCTGAGCCACGCCCCCTAAAACATAGATATTTAAACATAAATAATAAGAAACTTTAAAATGACAGCAATTCTAAAAGCCCACTCAAAGGTGTTCTTTACCAGACACAGCCTTCACTTGTTTGATCAAAATATTTGATCCCATTTAAAATTTCTCCATATAAGCAAAAACTGATTTAGAAAATTTATTCTGATTTTTTTTTCAATTAGAATAAAATAACTTATTTCTGGAGGGGTGGAGAAAGAGCTGCCAAGCTCAGTCTAATCCACATACCTACAAAATCCTAAGAATGATCCAGTGTAATAAACCCAAACAAAGTAACGAGCCATAAAAGTAGCTTTAGTCTATGTACCATCAGATACAGTTTCATTACAATTTGTCTCTTAACCATCTCCTATCCTCAGAAAAAAACACAAGAATGAGTTTTAGATTTAGTTGTCGAGAAATATGCTTTCCCCTACATGATCATTAAAAAGCAAATTAAAGAGAGTGTGTCTAGAGTCTACAGAAAACATGAAAACTTGTGTATGGATAATACTTAAGACTAACTCAAATGAACCTTATAATCCATATTTAATACTATGATCATTTATAGAAAAATGTTTTACTTAAAATGTCTCCCTTATTGGGCTGGAGAGATGGCTCAGAGGTTAAGAGCACTGGCTGCTCTTCCAGAGGTCCTGAGTTCAATTCCCAGGAACCACATGGTGGCTCACAACCATCTGTAGTGAGATCTGGGGCCCTCTTCTGGTATTCAGGCAGAACACTGCATAATAAAAGAATAAAAAAAGTCTTCCTTGTTATGGCACACAAGAATGGCAGAATAAATAAGGGAGGAACTGGAGAGATGACTCGGAGGTTAAGAGTGCATAGCGCTCTTTCAGGGGACTTGGGTTCCATCCCCAGATCTACATGGAAACTTACGACAGTGTATAACTTCAGTTCCAGGGGATCTGATGCGCGATTTCTTGCCTCCATAGGCACCAGACACATATTTGGTGGACATACATCCATGCAGGTACTCAGACATACACATAAAAAAAATCTTTAAAAAATAAAAACTTGCAGAATGAATTAGCTAGTGAAGGAAACCTACAAAGAGGAAGGTCTGCTTCATTGTAAACCCCTAGGAGCCAAATGGTTGAGAGAGCGAATCAGACATGCTTAACAACATTCTTCTAGCAGGAGTCAAAAGCAAGCCGTCTGTATAATTGCAGAGCCACTTAGGAGCCCAGCAGTGACAACTCCTGGTTCCTTTATGGCTTATTTTAAGACTTGCTGCATCATCAGCCTCTTAATATAGAGGGCGAAGCCATGGGTTAGCTCACCAGAGAATCTGAGTCAAATTCTGACTCTGTAGAAGTTTTAAAAGTGCCTAGACCGATTGATTTGGTTTAATGTTCCACACTTTTACATGTACAAGCATGATATCTTAGAAAGTAATCTATGCTTAATTAAATTTATAAGTACTCTTCCAGTAAGGAGGAAATAAAGTTTGACCACGTCGTAATAGGATTTGCAAAGTGTGTGTGTGTGTGTGTGTGTGTGTGTGTGAAAGAGAGAGCGAGTAAGGGTTGCAATGTTTTCTCCTCCTGATAGTGCCTCCCAAAGACTAGGAGTATAGGTGTGCACCCTTCAAACATTTTGAAGGTTTTAATTGACACCGAATAATTGTATGTAGTTATGAAGCAACACGCTTTTCTCTCTTAATGGCACATACACAGCATCTTATGCTGATAGCATCTTAGGTTTAATGGTTTAAATTGGGGATTTGGGGCTTTCCCACCCCACAGAACAGGGAGTCAGTCAGCTTGGGTGACTTAAGGTTTGTAACTGGAACCTGCTTCTGAGTGTTACTAGCTAAATATCTGCTTTTACTCTCCTCATTTAGAAACTTTCCTGGCTCTGGGTTTTTAGTAACACGTGGCCCCTATTTAAGAGTATCCCAAGCATTTCTCAGAAGGAGACGTTGTAGATGTTAGGTTTTATGTGAGCAGGCTCCTTATAAATATCTCGCTTCCTTTGCTAGGGGCGCCGGCTGCATCTTTATTGAAATGTTCCAGGGTCAACCTCTGTTTCCTGGGGTTTCCAACATTCTGGAGCAGCTGGAGAAGATCTGGGAGGTAAGACAAAAATTCCTTATAAGAAAAAAAAGAAATACCTCCATTACAAACTTGGAGTCAGATTTGCCTTAGAGACGACTGAAAGAACCCATCTGCTCTGGACGCTGAGCTGCACTTAAGGAAGCAGAGACTTGTTTGCGACAGAATCGAGCTGCTTCAGGATGGTTGCCTGGGGAATTCCCTGCCGTCCCACGCCAGCCTATAAGCTGCTCCACTGAAGACATTTGGGTCTCCTGCTTCCTGTTATTAGTAGTATTTTCTCAGTTCTCAGCAGCCTTTTCTGTCCCGGCTCTGCCAGCCTTCACTTTAATTCTACTACAGATTTGGACTGAATCTTTACCAACAGGAGACAGGACACCGAATTTTTCTAGAACCTCATAAAACGCACTTCCCATGTTAGGTAAGGGAAGTATAGAATTTGTCATGCCCATGCCCAAGAGCATGATGCCTAAAATGCTAAAGACCATGGTGTGTGCACATATCTGTATGAATGTGTGTGTGAGCATGGGTGTGTGTAGGGTGTGCATATGTGTGTGCATATGTTGCTATGAATGTGTGTGTACCCGCGTGTCTGTATGAATGTGTGTATAAATGTGTGCATGCATGTCTATGAATGTGTGTGCATGTGCATATAAATGTGTGTGTACTCGCATGTCTGTATGAATGTATGTGTATAAATGTGTGCATGCGTGCATGTCTGTATGAATGCATGTGAATGCGTGTATAAATGTGTGCAAGCATGTATATCTGTATGAATGTGTGTGCACATGTGTACAAATGTGTGCAAACATGCATGTCTGTATGAATTGTATAAATGTATGTGTATGAATGTATGTGTATGAATGTATGTGTGCATGTGTGTATAAATGTGTGTGCTCACATCTGTATGAATGTGTGTGCATGCGTGTATGAATGTGTGCATGCGTGCATGTCTGTATGAATGTGTGTGCATGTATGTGTATGAATGTATGTGTGCATATGTGTATGCTTCCATTTATTTCTTTATTATTTTCTCTATTTGCACTCTGATGTGCTTTGCTTTTCTTTGCTCTGTAGTCAGTGATATAGTCATACTGTATATTTATCCCCTCTTTTTTATGATTTTTCCTATTTTGGTAAAGTATACCTAAAACTTGCCAGGTTGGTCAATTTGTACCAAGTTACAAATAGATTTGATGCATTAAGTTTGGCCATCAATGCCAAATAGATTGTAGGTAACCATAGTGTTCTGTATATTTTTTTAAAGACAAGAAAGGCTACTAACTTTTTTTAATCACAAAGAAATGAATGACCAATGTTAGCCAAGCAGGGGTGGCGCACGCCTTTAATACCAGCACGTGGGAGGCAAAGGCTGGCAAATCTCTGAGTTCAGGACCAACCTGGTGTACAGAGCGAGTTTAAGGATAGCCAGACCTACACAGAGAAACCCCGTCTTGAAAAAAACAATGCAGGGGCTGGAGAGATGGCTCAGTGGTTAAGAGCATTGCCTGCTCTTTCAAAGGTCCTGAGTTCAATTCCCAGCAACCACATGGTGGCTCACAACCATCTGTAATGAGGTCTGGTGCCCTCTTCTGGACTGCAGGCATACATGCAGACAGAATATTATATACGTAATAAATAAATAAATATTAAAAAAAGGGAAAAAAACAATGTAGACTAACAGCAAGAAAAGAAATGATCATTGTTTGAGAAGACAGATAAATGTATCCTGATATTAACTGTACACAGTGCAGACTTCACCTCAGACTATAGGATGACTCCCTGGGTAAGGGCGGTTGTTGCCAAACCTGAGAACCACAGCTCCATCTCCCAACACCATGGAAGAGAGAACTCCCACAAATTGTCCTCTGACTTCCACACACAACCACAACGCACATAATAAATGGAATTTTAAGACAATCACATAGCACCCAATAAGCACTCTGGAACAATGAAAATAAAAGGAGATGGGAAATGTTACTGTTTTAGCCATTAAATGTTACCGTTCACTACAGTCAGCCCTGTGGCGCTGTGGGGCCAGCATCTCTGCGATCATTCCCAGCACTTTTGAATCATCCCAAACAAAAGCTTTGCAGCCATAAGCACAGTCCTGTCTAGCCTACCCAACTCGGCCCCTGAGAATCTCTTGTCTGCTTTCTGTCTCTATGAATTTGTGAAATAGCACACACCTTACACCACTGGACTTAGATAGCGACAGTCTTTCTGGGTCTGGCTTATTTCACGTACTATGTTTTCAAGGTTCATTCATGTTGTATACGCATCAAAGTACTTTACACTAGGGTTTTTATCAGTTGTGAAGCTCGCTCCAGCTCCTTGTCTCCTGATGAAGATAAAAATGTACCATGAGGCACAAAGACATTGTAAATAAGTTAATCACTAATATTAAACTTTATTTTGGCCACCTGGAGGATATTTTGGGAAACCTAGGACAAAATAGGAAACATTTATTCACAAACAAACAGGTTGTTTTCAAGCCAAGGACTTTTTTCTTTCTCTTTCTTCCTCTCATTCTTTTGTCCTTCCTTTCTTTCTTCCTTCCTTCCTTCCTTCCTTCCTCCCTCCCTCCCTCCCTCCCTCCCTCCCTCCCTCTCTTTCTTTCTTTCTTTCTTTCTTTCTTTCTTTCTTTCTTTTGTGTTGTAGTTTTGTTTTGTTTTGTTTTGAGACAGGGTTTCTCTGTGTAGCCTTGCTTGTCCTGGAACTTGTTCCATAGTCCAGGCTGGCCTTGAACTCACAGAAGTCCACCTGCCTCTGCCTTCAAAGTGCTGGGATTAAAAGTGTGTGTCACTACCACGCAGCCAAAAGACTTTTTCTTAGGAAGAGAGATAAACGTTACTTTGAATCATACTATTGGATACTATATCATCATCTCAGCTGGCGGTGATTAATTCATGGTTACTTTGAATCATACTATTGGATACTATAACATTATCTCAGCTGGAGGTGATTAATTCATGGTTACTTTGAATCATACTATTGGATACTATAACATCATCTCAGCTGGAGGTGATTAATTCATGGTTTTTCTTGCCACTTATTAGACATGGATGTGGACAAAGCTCAAAAGTACCTCTTAAGTTTTAGTTTTCTCATCTATAAGATGAGGTTAATCATATGATTTTGTAACCCTGTTATGGGACTTATTAAGATGAAATGTTTAGCAAAACCAGAGCACTGTTTTGTAAATATTTGTAGGACTGGAGAGATGGCTCAGTGGGTAAAGGCCCCTGTTGACAAGGCTGGAGGCCTGAGTTCAATCCCTGGGACCCACATGGTGGAGGAGAAGAGTTGACTCTTATGGGTTGTTCTCTCTCTCTCTCCCTCCCTATCTCTCTCTTTCTCTCTCTCCCCTCTCTCCCTTCCTCCCTCCTTCTCTCTCTCTCTCTCTCTCTCCTTCCTTCTCTCTCTCTTTCTCTGTCTTCAGTGCTGTTCCTCCTTGTCCATAACCAAGAGAGAACCAAGTAGTATCACTAGTCTTCACCCTGCAATGGCCCTTTACACATACGAAGGGTTTTTTTTTACCTAGATATGTAATATTTATTGGACATTAACCATATAAAAATATTCTTTGGTGACTAAGAGAACAAGCAACAAGGGACAGGAAAAAAGGGAATATAAAAAATGTGTTTTGTAGTCAGAACAGAGTGATGAATGACACCTCAGTGAAACATATGTGAACCACGTAAACTGAGTACTCAGTAAAAGGATGTATATGAAGATAGCTAATATAAACCTGTATATGAATATAGCTAATATAATGCTGAACTGAGGCGCGCTGTTAGAATGTTTGAAAAATATCCTATTTGAAAAGAATTTAAGTATATCCATAGGTGCTATTGCTGTTTGGAGAACTGTATATAAATTGAGTTTTAAAAAGCATTTGGCGCCATTAAACAATCACACGCTTCAAAAACAATCGCTTTGCAATTCTCTGGATTTAGCACAGCACTCAGAAATCAGAGAAAGTGTGTACTAGATGTTTCCCTGGCACTCTAGCTGTTGGTCCTCGGTGACCACCGCTGGCACGTGAAGGGTATTTCTGCAACATAACTATGGAAGATGCTGTGCGTTGGACATAAGGCACCAAGAAACGAGCACTGTGGCAAAACAAGTGTCTTAATGAATCAGCCCAGCATATCCTGCCCAGAAAACCTATCCATGCCTGTCTTCATCATCAGCATACTAAAGTAATCCAGAGACTTTATTTGACATTCATGACAACTTATTACAAATTTAAATCAAGTGAGCATATAAAAAAAACTGGCCTGGAGTCAGAACTATACATTCTGAACATAGCTCTAACTTTGTGTATAATGAAGAATATGTCCATGCAAACTCTCTGAGTCTCACAGTGGGCTCTGTGCTCTGACTCTGGGAAGCTATGGGTCCTGCAGACAAAAGTCAAAGAGAATATTGTAGCCTATGTCACCATCACCATCATTATTAAATATTGTTGCTGTTGTTGTTGTTTTGGTTTTTTGATAAAAGGTTTCTCTTTGTCCTAGAATTCACTCTGTAGACCAGGCTGGCCTCAAACTCACAGAGATCCACCTGCTTCTGCCTCCCCAGTGCTGGGATTAAAGGCGTGCGCCACCACCACCAGGCTCTCCTATCATTTTTAAAAAGATTTGTCGTGTGTGTGTGTGTGTGTGTGTGTGTGTTTGCGCACGCGCGCGCGCAGATATGTGCACATGAGTGCCCGTGGAGGCCAGAAGACAGTGTTAGATGCCCCAGAGCTAGACATAGTTGTGAATTTCCTAGTGTTGGTGCTGGGAACTGAACCCGGGTCCTCTGGAAGAGCAGCAAGCTCTCTTAACCACGGAGCTCTGTCCCTAGCCCCAGTTTCTATACTTTTAAATCATAGCGTTCTCTGTACATTGGGCTTTCCCCTTTAGTTAGTTACTTCTAGAGTCTGCATAGCTGCATAGCTCACTGTTGGCTTTGGCCCCGTCCCAGGAAGACAGCTCTGCGTGGCTTACAATGTGCTGTAGCCCGATTCACTTAATTCAAGCAGCTCTCCTATTGTATCTACAGTTCTGCATTCCGAGGAAAACTAGACAAAAGTGCTATCCCCGGTGACTTGGTTGTGGTGTGTGTGTGTGTGTGTGTGTGTGTGTGTGTCTGTGTGTCTGTGTGTGTGAGGGTGAGGTCAGAGGACAGCTTGAAGGAGCCAGTTCTCTTCCTACCAGGTAGGTTCCCAGGGACCAAACTCAAGCCATCAAACTTGGGAAGCCAGCTCCTTTACTTGCGGAGTCTTCTCCACGGCCCAACTTTGCTGCGTTATAACAGAACTACCTCTCCAGCAGTGGAAGTTTCCTTTTCCCTCAGAGCTGTACGTAATCAATGATAAATGCTACAACAGTAATAATCACATCTCAGTTTGGTTCCCTTGTGCAAAACACAGCTGTAATGAGTGTGTATTTGGGCAGGAAGGAAATCTTTCGAGGGTGTGGGGACAGAACAGATGTGAAAGGATCGAGTATTTTACTTTCTAAACTATCGCTTTTATTTATTTATTTATTTATTTACTGTGTTTGTATCCATTTGTGTGTGCGTCGGTGGGTGCCACAACAGGTGTATCGTGATCAGAGGAAAGCCTGTGGAAAATCCTTCTCAGCTTCTTTGATGTTGGTTGCAGGGTTCAGATGTGGGTCAACAAGGCTTCCCAAATACTAGGCGAATTCTCTACCACTGAGCCACTCCTCAGCACCGATAGGAAGCTTTGTGCATACACGTCATAGAATGGCCGAACCAAGCCAATTAACACATGCATCACCTTACATACAAGCCTTTGTTGTCATGAAGATACTTTGTAAGGTATCCCGTGGTGTATACGTGCTTTGCTCCTGCAGCAGTAAATGCAAGCCGTCTCTTTGACATGCTAATTTCTCTTCCCCACACACACACACACACATGCAGCAGGTTGGATTAGATAGCAGCTTTTTGGGGAGTTTCTGCCAATTTCCACCATGGTTGTACACACTGACAGTCTCACCAACAAAGAGCCAAGGTCACCTTTGTGTCGTATAAGCCGTGTAGGGTCTTGCGCATTCAGTTAGCTGAATCATCCCGAGCCCTTACCTCCTCTCTCTCTCTCTCTCTCTCTCTCTCTCTCTCTCTCTCTCTCTCTCTCATTGCAACAGACTCAGTGATAGTTTCATGGTCCTAACCATAGTTACGGTTGTCCTAACTTGCCCTTCTCTAACGATTAGGAATGCAGAACATTTTTCTCATGCCTTTGAGCCATTCCTGTGTGTTCCTTTGAGAAATGTCTACTGGAGTTCTTTGCCCATTTTTTGAATAAGGTGATTTTTTTTACTTGCTATTAAGTTCTTTGAGTTCCGTGGACATATTAGACATCAACCCCTAGCCAAATGTACAGTTGGCTAATGTTTTCTACCACTCTGTAGCTTGTTTCTTCATTTCTGTTGCTTTTCCTAGAAGCTGTTTGTTTTCTTGTAGTCTTGTCCATCTACTTTTGCTTTCATTTCCTATGAAATAAGTTAGAAAATCAAACCAATTACGGAGTTTCTAAAGTTGTATCTTACTAAATGAATTTTTACTAAATAAATAATTGAATTTTTGCTTAAGCTTCTAGCATCTCAGTTTAATAAGGTTTTGGCATAAAAATTTCCAGAAAATTTGGTATCCATCTGGCCTCAGTTAAACATAATCCAAACTAACCAAGAAGTCCGGCAACTTTCACCTTCCGGCAAATATGGATGTGGCCGCTGTTCATTTCCGGTGTTGCTTCCTCCTCCCTGGCTTCGTTCCTCTCCACTGTGCTTTGCCAACCAGCAGAAGATGAATGGGCGCCCGTGAGTCACACCCACTCTGTCTACACACGCATCTGTACAAATACAGACGACAGAAGGCTGAGGGAGAAGAATGAGCCGCGCCTCCCCTGGGCTTCACTCCACAAAAGGAGCATTAGTCTAGTTGGTTTTCCAAAATGGAATCCAGGCTCCTTGGTGTCCCCTCAGGCTTGGGCTGGTTGATAGGAAAAGCCTGTAATCCTCTCAGTCACTTTGTCTGGAGAATGGATCAAAGCCAGGCGCTTTTACTGGGTGGCACGACTTTTCAAAACATACCACGGAAAGGAGAGCTGCAAGTTAGCATCTTTTGTGTGATGCAAGCCCAATAGAGCCCACGTGCTTGCCTCTCCACCAGGGCCCGAGTCACCACACCCGTGGGTTGAAGGTCCTGCATTCCTCATTAATTCTATTCAGCTGGGCAGTGAGCTTCCTGTCGGGAAACCTGGGCCAGTGTCTGTACCCCGTGCTTCACAGAAACTTAGCATTGAGACATACTGCAAAGAGACGCACCAAGCAATGCAAAGAAAACTACTAGGCCATCACCAGCTTGTCACAAAAGCCATGCTGCCCAGATTCCCACACACCGGCTACGGGATTTATGGCCATCTTCAGAAAATGGTAAGATGGTGTCTACAGAGGACTGTGGTCACCGCACCATCCGAATTCTGCTTGGCTTCAGTCTCCAGAAGACCTCCATTGTCAATGCTTCATCTCCACTAAAAACAAGAACTTTAATTTGGATGTCTAAAGCGTAGGTCAGGACCAGCAAGATGGCTCCGTGTGTAAAGGCTTGCTACACAAGCCTGAAGATCTGAATCTGATGCTCGGAACCTGCATAAAGGTGAAGGAGAGACCCAGCTCCGCGGAGTTGTTCTCTGCCCTCCATACACATCTTGACACACAAAGGCACACACAATTTCTTAAAACTATAAGCCAGCTCTTTTTCACACGATGTTAGTATTATAATGTACCAGTGGAAAACCACGTTGTATTCTAAGCTGCTGGACATAGAGAAACAAGAAAATGAGATGAATTTAGTAGAAAAGGCAAAGGTTGGAGCAGAGTCATTTTTAGCCAACATTGCACCGCCTAAAAGAGAGTGATTGGAACCATGTTTAATTTGAGCACCCCCAGAAACATCTGAACATTCCCGCCGAGGCCCAATCCAGACCAGCAGCCTCCCCTGCCCATCAGTTCCTAGGACTTTACGGGGAGGCGTGGGCAGTTACTCCTGCAGCTTCACATCCTTGACCCTTGGCGATCACACAGAGGGAGGTAGTGAGACACGCTCAGGTCTCTGTGGGGACAGGGCGCTTTGCATGATAAGCTCAAGAATGTTGAGACTAGGGGCTGGAGAGATGGCTCAGAGGTTAAGAGCATTGCCTGCTCTTCCAAAGGTCCTGAGTTCAATTCCCAGCAACCACATGGTGGCTCACAACCATCTGTAATGGGGTCTGGTGCCCTCTTCTGGCCTGCAGGCATACAGACAGACAGCATATTGTATACATAATAAATAAATATTTAAAAAAAAAGAAAAGAAAAAACTCTAAAAAAAAAAAAAGAATGTTGAGACTACCAAAAATTCTCCCCCCCCCTCCCCCGGACATCAGGACATCAGCTGGTTCCATTTGACGTCGCTGAAGTTTTTATTCCTCCTGCTCTGTCTTTTGTGTCTCTGTGTCTGGTTCCATCCATCTGGCTTCTCCTGACCTTTCTGCTTTCTCTGACTCTGTATAGGTCCTGGGGGTCCCTACAGAGGATACGTGGCCTGGCGTCTCCAAGCTGCCTAACTACAATCCAGGTAATATTGACCTAAGTGTCTAAATGTTTCAAGAACTGGTGATGGCGGGAGAGTATTGGCCACAGAGTGTCCATCTGGCACTAGACCCACCAAAGATAGATATATTTCCCAACGAATTCTTCTATTTATTTGTCTATTTATTTAAAACAGGGTCTGACTGTATAGCCCTAGTTGGCTTGGATCTTGTTGTGTAGACCAGGTTAGCCTCTACCTCTTATGTGCTGGGATTTCAGGCTTGTACCACCATGCTCAGCTAAATCCTTTTATGAAAAAGACAGATAGTGAAATACTAACTGAGGTTAAATCAGTTCCCCAATGCTATAAAACCTAGGCAGCAAGGTGAAAACCATTGGAAAGGCCTATTACCATGGTTTGTCTACATCCGTTTCCAAGTCCACCATGGCTCCAAGGAACAGCTTGCTTTGAATCATACAAGCAAGGAACCGTTCTCACTGCCGAGACTGTGACCATCCCTGAGTTTATCTGCTACATGGTTGAGCCTTGCATAAAAGGGAAGTTAAAGCAACAGAGGGAGCTAGAGGCACGGGAGACCAAAGACAAGCCAGGTAAGATGCCTCCAGAGAATCATCTCTCTGCCTGGCAAATGGTCATGTCTGTCATACATGGCCCTACACAAGGGACGGCCAGGGATAGATAAGGAAGCATCAGAAGTGTTGTCCACAGGGAGATTCTCTGAGACGTGGTCAGATAAGAAGTCATGTGGTGGCATTGAGACAGATGTGAGGAGACAGCCAATGAGCCAGAGGATGAAGATGGGCTCTCTGGAAGCCAGAGAAGCAAGCAGAGGCCTTGGCGATGCTAACCTCTTCCTGGCAGGGCTAAGGAGGTGCACATAAACAGATAAGGATATGCCTGGGATGAAAGTGTTCCAAGACAGGATTATATCCTCTTTATTTTCTGACATCGTCCCATTCCTAACCCCCAAATTTTACCCAAGTGTCATCGTAGACTTTGGTGTGAGGTTCTTCTGGAAGCGTTTTGTGAGAGCGAGAAATTGCAGGGAGACTTCAAAAGCGGTTAAGGAAGAAAACAAAAATCAGGGTGTGGTGGTAACAACCCATAATCCCAGCATTTGGGAGGCTAAAGCATGAGAAACTTAGGTCTGAAAAGCTCACTGTGTGTTTGTGTGTGTGTGTGTGTGTGTGTGTGTGTGTGTGTGAGAGAGAGAGAGTGAGAGAGAGTGTGTGTGTGTGTGTGAGAGAGAGAGAGAGAGAGAGAGAGAACCAAGAACAAGAGGAATAGACGACAGACATGAGAAGGAGGCGTTCTCCCTTTTTATCCTGCATCTATTATTTTTACTCAGAAAGCTATGCATAGCCACCAGTCCTTTTAAACTAATCAGAGTTAATGAAACGCCACAGAATGTAGATGAGGTTTCTCTTTCATTTCCCGGCTGCCCAGACCCGAAATAACTACACAGAAAGTGTATTAATTAAAACACTGCTCAGCCTATTAGCTCGGGTTTCTTATTAACTCACTCTTACATCTTAAATTAACCCATTTTTATTATTTTATATTTTACCATGAGGCTCGTGGTCTACTGGTAAGGTTCCCTTTAGTGGCTTGCGTCTTTTTCCTTCAGCAGCTACATGTCATTTCTCTGACTCCGCCTGCTCTCTCTCTGCATCTCTGTTCTGATTTCCTGCCTGGCTTTACTCTGTTAAGCCATTGGCCTAAAGCAGCTTCTTTTTTCAACCAATAGCAATAAAACATATTCACAACATACAGAGGGGAATCCCACATCAATGGAAAGCTAAGGATTAACTATAAAATCCTTTCAACTTCTTTGTGAACGAATGTATTACTTACTTAATGGCCTTAGAGTTATCTAGAAATGCTGCACTGTTTCTAACTATTTTTCAAGAGTTTGACCCTCTGGTCTTGAGGTGTAGCATAGTGTCTTCTCCTTTGGCGTGACGTGGAGGCAAGAAGAAAAGGCTGTTTACAGGGATGATGGTTCAGTGTGCATTAGCTCCTGGATCTGGTTGCCATAGTTTCCGGGAGACTCTTGTTCTTATCATTTCCTGTCTAGCCTGTACTCCCTCCCCATCCATTCCTCTTTGCCTGGGTGAGAATGGACCCCCTTAACCTCCCTCTGCTCCCTAACACAGACACCGACGGAAGTTTAGAATCAGAAAGCATTTAGGCACACGTGCACACACAGGTGCTGCGGTGAGCTTGGGCAGCTGCCCCAAACTTCAAATACTTGGTTTTCAGGTTAGTGTAGGCAATGACGAGATATCCCTATGACAGATGGTCATCAAAGCTAGGAACACGGCCAGACTCTTCCCTGCCAGATTCCATGCTAGGAAGATAACCGGGATCTGGGAAAGCAGAGAGAAACATGTCACTCTGTTCCATTGCCATGGTGTCAAAGCTGTGTACCAGTTTCCAGTATCGGCAGAGCTTGACTTTTGCACTGTTGTTGTCTACTTTGGCTTAATTCAGAAAAGTAAAACCATTCTGGGAGCTTGCAATCTGCTAGACCCGTGCAAGGCGCTAGTCCCTGGATGGATGTGGTGTGTTCTTGAGTCTGCAGAGCATGGGTTTGGACTCATTCCCCGGTTCTCTCTGTGACTGCAGTGTTTATTATGTTCCTATGGCTTTGGGGAGGCTTGTGGTTGTGGACCAGGGTGAGCATAGGGAAGGTAGTGTACCCTTAACCACAGCCAGGATTTCCAGCCCTGCCTTTGTAAACCTTGAGCTTCGAGAGTATCTCGGGCATGGGGTTGGTACTGTATTAATAACTCAATCAAAAAGGAGCGTATTCTAAAGGGATCATCAAGATTCCTGTCCCAGGAACAAGTCCTATGAATGAGCAAGTCTCTCTTGAGGCACTGAGGAGGAGGTGGGTCCCAGAGCATTGCGAGTTACCCCTCCTATCCAACTGCAGCCCTATTCCTATTAACCCCCTCTCCACCCTCCCCTGCCCTACCCGATTCTCAGACTCTAGTGATCTGCTACTTTACCCTCTCCTTCCTATGAGATCAACGTTTACCTTTTGCATAGAAGTGAGGAAACAGGAGCCCTGTCTTCCTGTCATCGTAGCCCAGCTGCCATAGTGTCCTCCATGCTACCAGAACTGACAGAATCCTATGGTTTTCATGGACACAGTATTCTGTTACAGGTACACAACACCTTTCCCGCTTCCCTTTTCACTTCAGCGGCCGCCTACCTTGGTGTAAGCAGTGCCGCAGTGAACACCAAGTGTAACTGTGTGCACAACATAAACTGGCTTCAGTTCCTTTGGGTACACGCCCAGTTGTGACACTGAAGGATCACAGGGTTTTTATTCCGGGTTTTCTCTTAAATAAATATCTGCACAATTTTCCTTAATGGCTGTACTCATTTACATTCCTACCGATGGTGAGAACAGTGAGAGGTTTTCCTTTACTATATCGTTACCATCATTTATCATCACCACCACCATCACCACCACCATCACCACCACCACCACCACCACCATCACCACCACCACCACCACCATCATCACCACCACCACCATCACCATCACCACCATCACCATCACCACCACCACCACCACCTGGTGCTCCACATCTCCAACGCGTCCTTGGGGCTGCACTTCCGGAGGCAGCTTCTCTACTGGTTCTTGTAAGCACCCCC